>NC_059429.1:4901039-5268539 GCF_021028975.2 Sphaerodactylus townsendi
TAAAGAAAGCCCAAAATATTCTGAGAGACCCGTCTCATCCAGCACACTCTCTTTTTGAACTGTTCCCATCTGGCAGACGATTCAGGTCTATCAAAACTAGGACAAAGAGGCTTAGAGACAGCTTTAGAGCTGTGGCTATGCTGAACTCTGCGGCTTCGTGTTGATGTGTTTGGGGCTGTGGAGGAAGGGGAAAGTGAGGATGGGATATGAGTCTGAAATTGTGTGCATCGAGGAATGCTGCTGTAAATTTCGTTGTGCGTGCACAGTGTCAATAAAATGCTTATGCTTAATTCCCATGAGCCCTACCACTTGGCCATGCTGGCAGGGGCTGATGGGAATTGTAGTCCATGAACATCTGGAGGGCCATAGTTTGAAGACCCCTGATGTAAAGCATCCCTATAAATAATCATTATGTGGGGGTGGGGGGGGGGGGGGGTGGGGGGGGGGGGGGGTGGGGGGGGGGGGGGGTGGGGGGGGGGGGGGGTGGGGGGGGGGGGGGGTGGGGGGGGGGGGGGGTGGGGGGGGGGGGGGGTGGGGGGGGGGGGGGGTGGGGGGGGGGGGGGGTGGGGGGGGGGGGGGGTGGGGGGGGGGGGGGGTGGGGGGGGGGGGGGGTGGGGGGGGGGGGGGGTGGGGGGGGGGGGGGGTGGGGGGGGGGGGGGGTGGGGGGGGGGGGGGGTGGGGGGGGGGGGGGGTGGGGGGGGGGGGGGGTGGGGGGGGGGGGGGGTGGGGGGGGGGGGGGGTGGGGGGGGGGGGGGGTGGGGGGGGGGGGGGGTGGGGGGGGGGGGGGGTGGGGGGGGGGGGGGGTGGGGGGGGGGGGGGGTGGGGGGGGGGGGGGGTGGGGGGGGGGGGGGGTGGGGGGGGGGGGGGGTGGGGGGGGGGGGGGGTGGGGGGGGGGGGGGGTGGGGGGGGGGGGGGGTGGGGGGGGGGGGGGGTGGGGGGGGGGGGGGGTGGGGGGGGGGGGGGGTGGGGGGGGGGGGGGGTGGGGGGGGGGGGGGGTGGGGGGGGGGGGGGGTGGGGGGGGGGGGGGGTGGGGGGGGGGGGGGGTGGGGGGGGGGGGGGGTGGGGGGGGGGGGGGGTGGGGGGGGGGGGGGGTGGGGGGGGGGGGGGGTGGGGGGGGGGGGGGGTGGGGGGGGGGGGGGGTGGGGGGGGGGGGGGGTGGGGGGGGGGGGGGGTGGGGGGGGGGGGGGGTGGGGGGGGGGGGGGGTGGGGGGGGGGGGGGGTGGGGGGGGGGGGGGGTGGGGGGGGGGGGGGGTGGGGGGGGGGGGGGGTGGGGGGGGGGGGGGGTGGGGGGGGGGGGGGGTGGGGGGGGGGGGGGGTGGGGGGGGGGGGGGGTGGGGGGGGGGGGGGGTGGGGGGGGGGGGGGGTGGGGGGGGGGGGGGGTGGGGGGGGGGGGGGGTGGGGGGGGGGGGGGGTGGGGGGGGGGGGGGGTGGGGGGGGGGGGGGGTGGGGGGGGGGGGGGGTGGGGGGGGGGGGGGGTGGGGGGGGGGGGGGGTGGGGGGGGGGGGGGGTGGGGGGGGGGGGGGGTGGGGGGGGGGGGGGGTGGGGGGGGGGGGGGGTGGGGGGGGGGGGGGGTGGGGGGGGGGGGGGGTGGGGGGGGGGGGGGGTGGGGGGGGGGGGGGGTGGGGGGGGGGGGGGGTGGGGGGGGGGGGGGGTGGGGGGGGGGGGGGGTGGGGGGGGGGGGGGGTGGGGGGGGGGGGGGGTGGGGGGGGGGGGGGGTGGGGGGGGGGGGGGGTGGGGGGGGGGGGGGGTGGGGGGGGGGGGGGGTGGGGGGGGGGGGGGGTGGGGGGGGGGGGGGGTGGGGGGGGGGGGGGGTGGGGGGGGGGGGGGGTGGGGGGGGGGGGGGGTGGGGGGGGGGGGGGGTGGGGGGGGGGGGGGGTGGGGGGGGGGGGGGGTGGGGGGGGGGGGGGGTGGGGGGGGGGGGGGGTGGGGGGGGGGGGGGGTGGGGGGGGGGGGGGGTGGGGGGGGGGGGGGGTGGGGGGGGGGGGGGGTGGGGGGGGGGGGGGGTGGGGGGGGGGGGGGGTGGGGGGGGGGGGGGGTGGGGGGGGGGGGGGGTGGGGGGGGGGGGGGGTGGGGGGGGGGGGGGGTGGGGGGGGGGGGGGGTGGGGGGGGGGGGGGGTGGGGGGGGGGGGGGGTGGGGGGGGGGGGGGGTGGGGGGGGGGGGGGGTGGGGGGGGGGGGGGGTGGGGGGGGGGGGGGGTGGGGGGGGGGGGGGGTGGGGGGGGGGGGGGGTGGGGGGGGGGGGGGGTGGGGGGGGGGGGGGGTGGGGGGGGGGGGGGGTGGGGGGGGGGGGGGGTGGGGGGGGGGGGGGGTGGGGGGGGGGGGGGGTGGGGGGGGGGGGGGGTGGGGGGGGGGGGGGGTGGGGGGGGGGGGGGGTGGGGGGGGGGGGGGGTGGGGGGGGGGGGGGGTGGGGGGGGGGGGGGGTGGGGGGGGGGGGGGGTGGGGGGGGGGGGGGGTGGGGGGGGGGGGGGGTGGGGGGGGGGGGGGGTGGGGGGGGGGGGGGGTGGGGGGGGGGGGGGGTGGGGGGGGGGGGGGGTGGGGGGGGGGGGGGGTGGGGGGGGGGGGGGGTGGGGGGGGGGGGGGGTGGGGGGGGGGGGGGGTGGGGGGGGGGGGGGGTGGGGGGGGGGGGGGGTGGGGGGGGGGGGGGGTGGGGGGGGGGGGGGGTGGGGGGGGGGGGGGGTGGGGGGGGGGGGGGGTGGGGGGGGGGGGGGGTGGGGGGGGGGGGGGGTGGGGGGGGGGGGGGGTGGGGGGGGGGGGGGGTGGGGGGGGGGGGGGGTGGGGGGGGGGGGGGGTGGGGGGGGGGGGGGGTGGGGGGGGGGGGGGGTGGGGGGGGGGGGGGGTGGGGGGGGGGGGGGGTGGGGGGGGGGGGGGGTGGGGGGGGGGGGGGGTGGGGGGGGGGGGGGGTGGGGGGGGGGGGGGGTGGGGGGGGGGGGGGGTGGGGGGGGGGGGGGGTGGGGGGGGGGGGGGGTGGGGGGGGGGGGGGGTGGGGGGGGGGGGGGGTGGGGGGGGGGGGGGGTGGGGGGGGGGGGGGGTGGGGGGGGGGGGGGGTGGGGGGGGGGGGGGGTGGGGGGGGGGGGGGGTGGGGGGGGGGGGGGGTGGGGGGGGGGGGGGGTGGGGGGGGGGGGGGGTGGGGGGGGGGGGGGGTGGGGGGGGGGGGGGGTGGGGGGGGGGGGGGGTGGGGGGGGGGGGGGGTGGGGGGGGGGGGGGGTGGGGGGGGGGGGGGGTGGGGGGGGGGGGGGGTGGGGGGGGGGGGGGGTGGGGGGGGGGGGGGGTGGGGGGGGGGGGGGGTGGGGGGGGGGGGGGGTGGGGGGGGGGGGGGGTGGGGGGGGGGGGGGGTGGGGGGGGGGGGGGGTGGGGGGGGGGGGGGGTGGGGGGGGGGGGGGGTGGGGGGGGGGGGGGGTGGGGGGGGGGGGGGGTGGGGGGGGGGGGGGGTGGGGGGGGGGGGGGGTGGGGGGGGGGGGGGGTGGGGGGGGGGGGGGGTGGGGGGGGGGGGGGGTGGGGGGGGGGGGGGGTGGGGGGGGGGGGGGGTGGGGGGGGGGGGGGGTGGGGGGGGGGGGGGGTGGGGGGGGGGGGGGGTGGGGGGGGGGGGGGGTGGGGGGGGGGGGGGGTGGGGGGGGGGGGGGGTGGGGGGGGGGGGGGGTGGGGGGGGGGGGGGGTGGGGGGGGGGGGGGGTGGGGGGGGGGGGGGGTGGGGGGGGGGGGGGGTGGGGGGGGGGGGGGGTGGGGGGGGGGGGGGGTGGGGGGGGGGGGGGGTGGGGGGGGGGGGGGGTGGGGGGGGGGGGGGGTGGGGGGGGGGGGGGGTGGGGGGGGGGGGGGGTGGGGGGGGGGGGGGGTGGGGGGGGGGGGGGGTGGGGGGGGGGGGGGGTGGGGGGGGGGGGGGGTGGGGGGGGGGGGGGGTGGGGGGGGGGGGGGGTGGGGGGGGGGGGGGGTGGGGGGGGGGGGGGGTGGGGGGGGGGGGGGGTGGGGGGGGGGGGGGGTGGGGGGGGGGGGGGGTGGGGGGGGGGGGGGGTGGGGGGGGGGGGGGGTGGGGGGGGGGGGGGGTGGGGGGGGGGGGGGGTGGGGGGGGGGGGGGGTGGGGGGGGGGGGGGGTGGGGGGGGGGGGGGGTGGGGGGGGGGGGGGGTGGGGGGGGGGGGGGGTGGGGGGGGGGGGGGGTGGGGGGGGGGGGGGGTGGGGGGGGGGGGGGGTGGGGGGGGGGGGGGGTGGGGGGGGGGGGGGGTGGGGGGGGGGGGGGGTGGGGGGGGGGGGGGGTGGGGGGGGGGGGGGGTGGGGGGGGGGGGGGGTGGGGGGGGGGGGGGGTGGGGGGGGGGGGGGGTGGGGGGGGGGGGGGGTGGGGGGGGGGGGGGGTGGGGGGGGGGGGGGGTGGGGGGGGGGGGGGGTGGGGGGGGGGGGGGGTGGGGGGGGGGGGGGGTGGGGGGGGGGGGGGGTGGGGGGGGGGGGGGGTGGGGGGGGGGGGGGGTGGGGGGGGGGGGGGGTGGGGGGGGGGGGGGGTGGGGGGGGGGGGGGGTGGGGGGGGGGGGGGGTGGGGGGGGGGGGGGGTGGGGGGGGGGGGGGGTGGGGGGGGGGGGGGGTGGGGGGGGGGGGGGGTGGGGGGGGGGGGGGGTGGGGGGGGGGGGGGGTGGGGGGGGGGGGGGGTGGGGGGGGGGGGGGGTGGGGGGGGGGGGGGGTGGGGGGGGGGGGGGGTGGGGGGGGGGGGGGGTGGGGGGGGGGGGGGGTGGGGGGGGGGGGGGGTGGGGGGGGGGGGGGGTGGGGGGGGGGGGGGGTGGGGGGGGGGGGGGGTGGGGGGGGGGGGGGGTGGGGGGGGGGGGGGGTGGGGGGGGGGGGGGGTGGGGGGGGGGGGGGGTGGGGGGGGGGGGGGGTGGGGGGGGGGGGGGGTGGGGGGGGGGGGGGGTGGGGGGGGGGGGGGGTGGGGGGGGGGGGGGGTGGGGGGGGGGGGGGGTGGGGGGGGGGGGGGGTGGGGGGGGGGGGGGGTGGGGGGGGGGGGGGGTGGGGGGGGGGGGGGGTGGGGGGGGGGGGGGGTGGGGGGGGGGGGGGGTGGGGGGGGGGGGGGGTGGGGGGGGGGGGGGGTGGGGGGGGGGGGGGGTGGGGGGGGGGGGGGGTGGGGGGGGGGGGGGGTGGGGGGGGGGGGGGGTGGGGGGGGGGGGGGGTGGGGGGGGGGGGGGGTGGGGGGGGGGGGGGGTGGGGGGGGGGGGGGGTGGGGGGGGGGGGGGGTGGGGGGGGGGGGGGGTGGGGGGGGGGGGGGGTGGGGGGGGGGGGGGGTGGGGGGGGGGGGGGGTGGGGGGGGGGGGGGGTGGGGGGGGGGGGGGGTGGGGGGGGGGGGGGGTGGGGGGGGGGGGGGGTGGGGGGGGGGGGGGGTGGGGGGGGGGGGGGGTGGGGGGGGGGGGGGGTGGGGGGGGGGGGGGGTGGGGGGGGGGGGGGGTGGGGGGGGGGGGGGGTGGGGGGGGGGGGGGGTGGGGGGGGGGGGGGGTGGGGGGGGGGGGGGGTGGGGGGGGGGGGGGGTGGGGGGGGGGGGGGGTGGGGGGGGGGGGGGGTGGGGGGGGGGGGGGGTGGGGGGGGGGGGGGGTGGGGGGGGGGGGGGGTGGGGGGGGGGGGGGGTGGGGGGGGGGGGGGGTGGGGGGGGGGGGGGGTGGGGGGGGGGGGGGGTGGGGGGGGGGGGGGGTGGGGGGGGGGGGGGGTGGGGGGGGGGGGGGGTGGGGGGGGGGGGGGGTGGGGGGGGGGGGGGGTGGGGGGGGGGGGGGGTGGGGGGGGGGGGGGGTGGGGGGGGGGGGGGGTGGGGGGGGGGGGGGGTGGGGGGGGGGGGGGGTGGGGGGGGGGGGGGGTGGGGGGGGGGGGGGGTGGGGGGGGGGGGGGGTGGGGGGGGGGGGGGGTGGGGGGGGGGGGGGGTGGGGGGGGGGGGGGGTGGGGGGGGGGGGGGGTGGGGGGGGGGGGGGGTGGGGGGGGGGGGGGGTGGGGGGGGGGGGGGGTGGGGGGGGGGGGGGGTGGGGGGGGGGGGGGGTGGGGGGGGGGGGGGGTGGGGGGGGGGGGGGGTGGGGGGGGGGGGGGGTGGGGGGGGGGGGGGGTGGGGGGGGGGGGGGGTGGGGGGGGGGGGGGGTGGGGGGGGGGGGGGGTGGGGGGGGGGGGGGGTGGGGGGGGGGGGGGGTGGGGGGGGGGGGGGGTGGGGGGGGGGGGGGGTGGGGGGGGGGGGGGGTGGGGGGGGGGGGGGGTGGGGGGGGGGGGGGGTGGGGGGGGGGGGGGGTGGGGGGGGGGGGGGGTGGGGGGGGGGGGGGGTGGGGGGGGGGGGGGGTGGGGGGGGGGGGGGGTGGGGGGGGGGGGGGGTGGGGGGGGGGGGGGGTGGGGGGGGGGGGGGGTGGGGGGGGGGGGGGGTGGGGGGGGGGGGGGGTGGGGGGGGGGGGGGGTGGGGGGGGGGGGGGGTGGGGGGGGGGGGGGGTGGGGGGGGGGGGGGGTGGGGGGGGGGGGGGGTGGGGGGGGGGGGGGGTGGGGGGGGGGGGGGGTGGGGGGGGGGGGGGGTGGGGGGGGGGGGGGGTGGGGGGGGGGGGGGGTGGGGGGGGGGGGGGGTGGGGGGGGGGGGGGGTGGGGGGGGGGGGGGGTGGGGGGGGGGGGGGGTGGGGGGGGGGGGGGGTGGGGGGGGGGGGGGGTGGGGGGGGGGGGGGGTGGGGGGGGGGGGGGGTGGGGGGGGGGGGGGGTGGGGGGGGGGGGGGGTGGGGGGGGGGGGGGGTGGGGGGGGGGGGGGGTGGGGGGGGGGGGGGGTGGGGGGGGGGGGGGGTGGGGGGGGGGGGGGGTGGGGGGGGGGGGGGGTGGGGGGGGGGGGGGGTGGGGGGGGGGGGGGGTGGGGGGGGGGGGGGGTGGGGGGGGGGGGGGGTGGGGGGGGGGGGGGGTGGGGGGGGGGGGGGGTGGGGGGGGGGGGGGGTGGGGGGGGGGGGGGGTGGGGGGGGGGGGGGGTGGGGGGGGGGGGGGGTGGGGGGGGGGGGGGGTGGGGGGGGGGGGGGGTGGGGGGGGGGGGGGGTGGGGGGGGGGGGGGGTGGGGGGGGGGGGGGGTGGGGGGGGGGGGGGGTGGGGGGGGGGGGGGGTGGGGGGGGGGGGGGGTGGGGGGGGGGGGGGGTGGGGGGGGGGGGGGGTGGGGGGGGGGGGGGGTGGGGGGGGGGGGGGGTGGGGGGGGGGGGGGGTGGGGGGGGGGGGGGGTGGGGGGGGGGGGGGGTGGGGGGGGGGGGGGGTGGGGGGGGGGGGGGGTGGGGGGGGGGGGGGGTGGGGGGGGGGGGGGGTGGGGGGGGGGGGGGGTGGGGGGGGGGGGGGGTGGGGGGGGGGGGGGGTGGGGGGGGGGGGGGGTGGGGGGGGGGGGGGGTGGGGGGGGGGGGGGGTGGGGGGGGGGGGGGGTGGGGGGGGGGGGGGGTGGGGGGGGGGGGGGGTGGGGGGGGGGGGGGGTGGGGGGGGGGGGGGGTGGGGGGGGGGGGGGGTGGGGGGGGGGGGGGGTGGGGGGGGGGGGGGGTGGGGGGGGGGGGGGGTGGGGGGGGGGGGGGGTGGGGGGGGGGGGGGGTGGGGGGGGGGGGGGGTGGGGGGGGGGGGGGGTGGGGGGGGGGGGGGGTGGGGGGGGGGGGGGGTGGGGGGGGGGGGGGGTGGGGGGGGGGGGGGGTGGGGGGGGGGGGGGGTGGGGGGGGGGGGGGGTGGGGGGGGGGGGGGGTGGGGGGGGGGGGGGGTGGGGGGGGGGGGGGGTGGGGGGGGGGGGGGGTGGGGGGGGGGGGGGGTGGGGGGGGGGGGGGGTGGGGGGGGGGGGGGGTGGGGGGGGGGGGGGGTGGGGGGGGGGGGGGGTGGGGGGGGGGGGGGGTGGGGGGGGGGGGGGGTGGGGGGGGGGGGGGGTGGGGGGGGGGGGGGGTGGGGGGGGGGGGGGGTGGGGGGGGGGGGGGGTGGGGGGGGGGGGGGGTGGGGGGGGGGGGGGGTGGGGGGGGGGGGGGGTGGGGGGGGGGGGGGGTGGGGGGGGGGGGGGGTGGGGGGGGGGGGGGGTGGGGGGGGGGGGGGGTGGGGGGGGGGGGGGGTGGGGGGGGGGGGGGGTGGGGGGGGGGGGGGGTGGGGGGGGGGGGGGGTGGGGGGGGGGGGGGGTGGGGGGGGGGGGGGGTGGGGGGGGGGGGGGGTGGGGGGGGGGGGGGGTGGGGGGGGGGGGGGGTGGGGGGGGGGGGGGGTGGGGGGGGGGGGGGGTGGGGGGGGGGGGGGGTGGGGGGGGGGGGGGGTGGGGGGGGGGGGGGGTGGGGGGGGGGGGGGGTGGGGGGGGGGGGGGGTGGGGGGGGGGGGGGGTGGGGGGGGGGGGGGGTGGGGGGGGGGGGGGGTGGGGGGGGGGGGGGGTGGGGGGGGGGGGGGGTGGGGGGGGGGGGGGGTGGGGGGGGGGGGGGGTGGGGGGGGGGGGGGGTGGGGGGGGGGGGGGGTGGGGGGGGGGGGGGGTGGGGGGGGGGGGGGGTGGGGGGGGGGGGGGGTGGGGGGGGGGGGGGGTGGGGGGGGGGGGGGGTGGGGGGGGGGGGGGGTGGGGGGGGGGGGGGGTGGGGGGGGGGGGGGGTGGGGGGGGGGGGGGGTGGGGGGGGGGGGGGGTGGGGGGGGGGGGGGGTGGGGGGGGGGGGGGGTGGGGGGGGGGGGGGGTGGGGGGGGGGGGGGGTGGGGGGGGGGGGGGGTGGGGGGGGGGGGGGGTGGGGGGGGGGGGGGGTGGGGGGGGGGGGGGGTGGGGGGGGGGGGGGGTGGGGGGGGGGGGGGGTGGGGGGGGGGGGGGGTGGGGGGGGGGGGGGGTGGGGGGGGGGGGGGGTGGGGGGGGGGGGGGGTGGGGGGGGGGGGGGGTGGGGGGGGGGGGGGGTGGGGGGGGGGGGGGGTGGGGGGGGGGGGGGGTGGGGGGGGGGGGGGGTGGGGGGGGGGGGGGGTGGGGGGGGGGGGGGGTGGGGGGGGGGGGGGGTGGGGGGGGGGGGGGGTGGGGGGGGGGGGGGGTGGGGGGGGGGGGGGGTGGGGGGGGGGGGGGGTGGGGGGGGGGGGGGGTGGGGGGGGGGGGGGGTGGGGGGGGGGGGGGGTGGGGGGGGGGGGGGGTGGGGGGGGGGGGGGGTGGGGGGGGGGGGGGGTGGGGGGGGGGGGGGGTGGGGGGGGGGGGGGGTGGGGGGGGGGGGGGGTGGGGGGGGGGGGGGGTGGGGGGGGGGGGGGGTGGGGGGGGGGGGGGGTGGGGGGGGGGGGGGGTGGGGGGGGGGGGGGGTGGGGGGGGGGGGGGGTGGGGGGGGGGGGGGGTGGGGGGGGGGGGGGGTGGGGGGGGGGGGGGGTGGGGGGGGGGGGGGGTGGGGGGGGGGGGGGGTGGGGGGGGGGGGGGGTGGGGGGGGGGGGGGGTGGGGGGGGGGGGGGGTGGGGGGGGGGGGGGGTGGGGGGGGGGGGGGGTGGGGGGGGGGGGGGGTGGGGGGGGGGGGGGGTGGGGGGGGGGGGGGGTGGGGGGGGGGGGGGGTGGGGGGGGGGGGGGGTGGGGGGGGGGGGGGGTGGGGGGGGGGGGGGGTGGGGGGGGGGGGGGGTGGGGGGGGGGGGGGGTGGGGGGGGGGGGGGGTGGGGGGGGGGGGGGGTGGGGGGGGGGGGGGGTGGGGGGGGGGGGGGGTGGGGGGGGGGGGGGGTGGGGGGGGGGGGGGGTGGGGGGGGGGGGGGGTGGGGGGGGGGGGGGGTGGGGGGGGGGGGGGGTGGGGGGGGGGGGGGGTGGGGGGGGGGGGGGGTGGGGGGGGGGGGGGGTGGGGGGGGGGGGGGGTGGGGGGGGGGGGGGGTGGGGGGGGGGGGGGGTGGGGGGGGGGGGGGGTGGGGGGGGGGGGGGGTGGGGGGGGGGGGGGGTGGGGGGGGGGGGGGGTGGGGGGGGGGGGGGGTGGGGGGGGGGGGGGGTGGGGGGGGGGGGGGGTGGGGGGGGGGGGGGGTGGGGGGGGGGGGGGGTGGGGGGGGGGGGGGGTGGGGGGGGGGGGGGGTGGGGGGGGGGGGGGGTGGGGGGGGGGGGGGGTGGGGGGGGGGGGGGGTGGGGGGGGGGGGGGGTGGGGGGGGGGGGGGGTGGGGGGGGGGGGGGGTGGGGGGGGGGGGGGGTGGGGGGGGGGGGGGGTGGGGGGGGGGGGGGGTGGGGGGGGGGGGGGGTGGGGGGGGGGGGGGGTGGGGGGGGGGGGGGGTGGGGGGGGGGGGGGGTGGGGGGGGGGGGGGGTGGGGGGGGGGGGGGGTGGGGGGGGGGGGGGGTGGGGGGGGGGGGGGGTGGGGGGGGGGGGGGGTGGGGGGGGGGGGGGGTGGGGGGGGGGGGGGGTGGGGGGGGGGGGGGGTGGGGGGGGGGGGGGGTGGGGGGGGGGGGGGGTGGGGGGGGGGGGGGGTGGGGGGGGGGGGGGGTGGGGGGGGGGGGGGGTGGGGGGGGGGGGGGGTGGGGGGGGGGGGGGGTGGGGGGGGGGGGGGGTGGGGGGGGGGGGGGGTGGGGGGGGGGGGGGGTGGGGGGGGGGGGGGGTGGGGGGGGGGGGGGGTGGGGGGGGGGGGGGGTGGGGGGGGGGGGGGGTGGGGGGGGGGGGGGGTGGGGGGGGGGGGGGGTGGGGGGGGGGGGGGGTGGGGGGGGGGGGGGGTGGGGGGGGGGGGGGGTGGGGGGGGGGGGGGGTGGGGGGGGGGGGGGGTGGGGGGGGGGGGGGGTGGGGGGGGGGGGGGGTGGGGGGGGGGGGGGGTGGGGGGGGGGGGGGGTGGGGGGGGGGGGGGGTGGGGGGGGGGGGGGGTGGGGGGGGGGGGGGGTGGGGGGGGGGGGGGGTGGGGGGGGGGGGGGGTGGGGGGGGGGGGGGGTGGGGGGGGGGGGGGGTGGGGGGGGGGGGGGGTGGGGGGGGGGGGGGGTGGGGGGGGGGGGGGGTGGGGGGGGGGGGGGGTGGGGGGGGGGGGGGGTGGGGGGGGGGGGGGGTGGGGGGGGGGGGGGGTGGGGGGGGGGGGGGGTGGGGGGGGGGGGGGGTGGGGGGGGGGGGGGGTGGGGGGGGGGGGGGGTGGGGGGGGGGGGGGGTGGGGGGGGGGGGGGGTGGGGGGGGGGGGGGGTGGGGGGGGGGGGGGGTGGGGGGGGGGGGGGGTGGGGGGGGGGGGGGGTGGGGGGGGGGGGGGGTGGGGGGGGGGGGGGGTGGGGGGGGGGGGGGGTGGGGGGGGGGGGGGGTGGGGGGGGGGGGGGGTGGGGGGGGGGGGGGGTGGGGGGGGGGGGGGGTGGGGGGGGGGGGGGGTGGGGGGGGGGGGGGGTGGGGGGGGGGGGGGGTGGGGGGGGGGGGGGGTGGGGGGGGGGGGGGGTGGGGGGGGGGGGGGGTGGGGGGGGGGGGGGGTGGGGGGGGGGGGGGGTGGGGGGGGGGGGGGGTGGGGGGGGGGGGGGGTGGGGGGGGGGGGGGGTGGGGGGGGGGGGGGGTGGGGGGGGGGGGGGGTGGGGGGGGGGGGGGGTGGGGGGGGGGGGGGGTGGGGGGGGGGGGGGGTGGGGGGGGGGGGGGGTGGGGGGGGGGGGGGGTGGGGGGGGGGGGGGGTGGGGGGGGGGGGGGGTGGGGGGGGGGGGGGGTGGGGGGGGGGGGGGGTGGGGGGGGGGGGGGGTGGGGGGGGGGGGGGGTGGGGGGGGGGGGGGGTGGGGGGGGGGGGGGGTGGGGGGGGGGGGGGGTGGGGGGGGGGGGGGGTGGGGGGGGGGGGGGGTGGGGGGGGGGGGGGGTGGGGGGGGGGGGGGGTGGGGGGGGGGGGGGGTGGGGGGGGGGGGGGGTGGGGGGGGGGGGGGGTGGGGGGGGGGGGGGGTGGGGGGGGGGGGGGGTGGGGGGGGGGGGGGGTGGGGGGGGGGGGGGGTGGGGGGGGGGGGGGGTGGGGGGGGGGGGGGGTGGGGGGGGGGGGGGGTGGGGGGGGGGGGGGGTGGGGGGGGGGGGGGGTGGGGGGGGGGGGGGGTGGGGGGGGGGGGGGGTGGGGGGGGGGGGGGGTGGGGGGGGGGGGGGGTGGGGGGGGGGGGGGGTGGGGGGGGGGGGGGGTGGGGGGGGGGGGGGGTGGGGGGGGGGGGGGGTGGGGGGGGGGGGGGGTGGGGGGGGGGGGGGGTGGGGGGGGGGGGGGGTGGGGGGGGGGGGGGGTGGGGGGGGGGGGGGGTGGGGGGGGGGGGGGGTGGGGGGGGGGGGGGGTGGGGGGGGGGGGGGGTGGGGGGGGGGGGGGGTGGGGGGGGGGGGGGGTGGGGGGGGGGGGGGGTGGGGGGGGGGGGGGGTGGGGGGGGGGGGGGGTGGGGGGGGGGGGGGGTGGGGGGGGGGGGGGGTGGGGGGGGGGGGGGGTGGGGGGGGGGGGGGGTGGGGGGGGGGGGGGGTGGGGGGGGGGGGGGGTGGGGGGGGGGGGGGGTGGGGGGGGGGGGGGGTGGGGGGGGGGGGGGGTGGGGGGGGGGGGGGGTGGGGGGGGGGGGGGGTGGGGGGGGGGGGGGGTGGGGGGGGGGGGGGGTGGGGGGGGGGGGGGGTGGGGGGGGGGGGGGGTGGGGGGGGGGGGGGGTGGGGGGGGGGGGGGGTGGGGGGGGGGGGGGGTGGGGGGGGGGGGGGGTGGGGGGGGGGGGGGGTGGGGGGGGGGGGGGGTGGGGGGGGGGGGGGGTGGGGGGGGGGGGGGGTGGGGGGGGGGGGGGGTGGGGGGGGGGGGGGGTGGGGGGGGGGGGGGGTGGGGGGGGGGGGGGGTGGGGGGGGGGGGGGGTGGGGGGGGGGGGGGGTGGGGGGGGGGGGGGGTGGGGGGGGGGGGGGGTGGGGGGGGGGGGGGGTGGGGGGGGGGGGGGGTGGGGGGGGGGGGGGGTGGGGGGGGGGGGGGGTGGGGGGGGGGGGGGGTGGGGGGGGGGGGGGGTGGGGGGGGGGGGGGGTGGGGGGGGGGGGGGGTGGGGGGGGGGGGGGGTGGGGGGGGGGGGGGGTGGGGGGGGGGGGGGGTGGGGGGGGGGGGGGGTGGGGGGGGGGGGGGGTGGGGGGGGGGGGGGGTGGGGGGGGGGGGGGGTGGGGGGGGGGGGGGGTGGGGGGGGGGGGGGGTGGGGGGGGGGGGGGGTGGGGGGGGGGGGGGGTGGGGGGGGGGGGGGGTGGGGGGGGGGGGGGGTGGGGGGGGGGGGGGGTGGGGGGGGGGGGGGGTGGGGGGGGGGGGGGGTGGGGGGGGGGGGGGGTGGGGGGGGGGGGGGGTGGGGGGGGGGGGGGGTGGGGGGGGGGGGGGGTGGGGGGGGGGGGGGGTGGGGGGGGGGGGGGGTGGGGGGGGGGGGGGGTGGGGGGGGGGGGGGGTGGGGGGGGGGGGGGGTGGGGGGGGGGGGGGGTGGGGGGGGGGGGGGGTGGGGGGGGGGGGGGGTGGGGGGGGGGGGGGGTGGGGGGGGGGGGGGGTGGGGGGGGGGGGGGGTGGGGGGGGGGGGGGGTGGGGGGGGGGGGGGGTGGGGGGGGGGGGGGGTGGGGGGGGGGGGGGGTGGGGGGGGGGGGGGGTGGGGGGGGGGGGGGGTGGGGGGGGGGGGGGGTGGGGGGGGGGGGGGGTGGGGGGGGGGGGGGGTGGGGGGGGGGGGGGGTGGGGGGGGGGGGGGGTGGGGGGGGGGGGGGGTGGGGGGGGGGGGGGGTGGGGGGGGGGGGGGGTGGGGGGGGGGGGGGGTGGGGGGGGGGGGGGGTGGGGGGGGGGGGGGGTGGGGGGGGGGGGGGGTGGGGGGGGGGGGGGGTGGGGGGGGGGGGGGGTGGGGGGGGGGGGGGGTGGGGGGGGGGGGGGGTGGGGGGGGGGGGGGGTGGGGGGGGGGGGGGGTGGGGGGGGGGGGGGGTGGGGGGGGGGGGGGGTGGGGGGGGGGGGGGGTGGGGGGGGGGGGGGGTGGGGGGGGGGGGGGGTGGGGGGGGGGGGGGGTGGGGGGGGGGGGGGGTGGGGGGGGGGGGGGGTGGGGGGGGGGGGGGGTGGGGGGGGGGGGGGGTGGGGGGGGGGGGGGGTGGGGGGGGGGGGGGGTGGGGGGGGGGGGGGGTGGGGGGGGGGGGGGGTGGGGGGGGGGGGGGGTGGGGGGGGGGGGGGGTGGGGGGGGGGGGGGGTGGGGGGGGGGGGGGGTGGGGGGGGGGGGGGGTGGGGGGGGGGGGGGGTGGGGGGGGGGGGGGGTGGGGGGGGGGGGGGGTGGGGGGGGGGGGGGGTGGGGGGGGGGGGGGGTGGGGGGGGGGGGGGGTGGGGGGGGGGGGGGGTGGGGGGGGGGGGGGGTGGGGGGGGGGGGGGGTGGGGGGGGGGGGGGGTGGGGGGGGGGGGGGGTGGGGGGGGGGGGGGGTGGGGGGGGGGGGGGGTGGGGGGGGGGGGGGGTGGGGGGGGGGGGGGGTGGGGGGGGGGGGGGGTGGGGGGGGGGGGGGGTGGGGGGGGGGGGGGGTGGGGGGGGGGGGGGGTGGGGGGGGGGGGGGGTGGGGGGGGGGGGGGGTGGGGGGGGGGGGGGGTGGGGGGGGGGGGGGGTGGGGGGGGGGGGGGGTGGGGGGGGGGGGGGGTGGGGGGGGGGGGGGGTGGGGGGGGGGGGGGGTGGGGGGGGGGGGGGGTGGGGGGGGGGGGGGGTGGGGGGGGGGGGGGGTGGGGGGGGGGGGGGGTGGGGGGGGGGGGGGGTGGGGGGGGGGGGGGGTGGGGGGGGGGGGGGGTGGGGGGGGGGGGGGGTGGGGGGGGGGGGGGGTGGGGGGGGGGGGGGGTGGGGGGGGGGGGGGGTGGGGGGGGGGGGGGGTGGGGGGGGGGGGGGGTGGGGGGGGGGGGGGGTGGGGGGGGGGGGGGGTGGGGGGGGGGGGGGGTGGGGGGGGGGGGGGGTGGGGGGGGGGGGGGGTGGGGGGGGGGGGGGGTGGGGGGGGGGGGGGGTGGGGGGGGGGGGGGGTGGGGGGGGGGGGGGGTGGGGGGGGGGGGGGGTGGGGGGGGGGGGGGGTGGGGGGGGGGGGGGGTGGGGGGGGGGGGGGGTGGGGGGGGGGGGGGGTGGGGGGGGGGGGGGGTGGGGGGGGGGGGGGGTGGGGGGGGGGGGGGGTGGGGGGGGGGGGGGGTGGGGGGGGGGGGGGGTGGGGGGGGGGGGGGGTGGGGGGGGGGGGGGGTGGGGGGGGGGGGGGGTGGGGGGGGGGGGGGGTGGGGGGGGGGGGGGGTGGGGGGGGGGGGGGGTGGGGGGGGGGGGGGGTGGGGGGGGGGGGGGGTGGGGGGGGGGGGGGGTGGGGGGGGGGGGGGGTGGGGGGGGGGGGGGGTGGGGGGGGGGGGGGGTGGGGGGGGGGGGGGGTGGGGGGGGGGGGGGGTGGGGGGGGGGGGGGGTGGGGGGGGGGGGGGGTGGGGGGGGGGGGGGGTGGGGGGGGGGGGGGGTGGGGGGGGGGGGGGGTGGGGGGGGGGGGGGGTGGGGGGGGGGGGGGGTGGGGGGGGGGGGGGGTGGGGGGGGGGGGGGGTGGGGGGGGGGGGGGGTGGGGGGGGGGGGGGGTGGGGGGGGGGGGGGGTGGGGGGGGGGGGGGGTCGGGGGGCTCGGTGGGGGGGGGGGGGGGGGGGGGGGGTGACTGTGAGGTGGGTGGGGCTGAGAGAGCTCCGAGAAGCTGTGACTAGTCCAAGGTCACCCAGCTGGCGTGCGTGGGAGTGTACAGGCTAATCTGGATTCCCCAGATAAGCCTCCACAGCTCAGGCGGCGGAGCAGAGAATCAAACCCGGTTCCTCCAGATCAGAGTGCACCTGCTCTTAGCCATAGCTCTTAGCCACCACGCCACTGCTGCATGTTGAAGTGCTGCGACTGGCCTGTTTGTTTGCAGCGTCATCTGGCCTGCGATGGACAAGGTTTCCAGAAATATTGAAGCCAAGTTGAAGGGGGGGGATCCTTTTTTGAACAAATGGGGAAAAAAATTGCAATACATGCATCACTTTGTTTCTAATCAAACCTGAACACTTTCTGCTTTAACAGCATAAAATGTGTCATTCTAAGACTTGGCATATATATATATATAATGACTTGGCATATATATCATGGCCTGATAGAAATGACCCTGCCCCGTAAGCAGGGACTGTTAAAAAGGAAAGGGTCACATCACCGTCCAAAAACCTCTCGAATTCCTCAGGCGTCTCTCGAATCTATGCCACGGAATGCACCTGACTCTGCTTCGCTGTCCCATCAAGGATGAAAAGAATAAGCATTTGGAAAAAATATAAGTACAAGCTCTATTAAAGAGTACCCATTTGGATCTCTAGATTCGAATTGGTACAAAACATCCAATGCCAGTCAGTCAGTCAAGTGTTTATTGTTTGAGCCATTGAGGCTATAACAATACAGAGATACATGCAGTTAAAACAGTAACTTAGTTAAAACAATAATTTACATTAAAACAATAACTTAGTTTTACATTAAAATATAAATTATTAGTATTCACAATCTCTAAATTAAAATGCCCCACCAAATACTTTCCACGTCAGATGTTTTTGCAGCTTCTTCAGCTAATCTAAATTAACCTCCAGTACTTTGGAACATCAGTTCAAACAGCGCTTTAAGTACTTTGCTCGTAATTTCCTAGCCGCCAGGGCAAAGAGAGCCATCTTGTAAGAAACATAGGAATCAATATCAGATAATAAGAAAATCAGTTTCTCATCATCGGACAAAAAAGCTGTCCTAGGGAGTATTGGCTCCAAAAACCTTTTTCCTTATTTCTGAATATAAAGGACAGGAGAGTATGTAATGAAAGAGATCCTCAGGCTCTTGTTTTCCACAGATACAAAAGCGCTGAGAAAATGGTACTTGTGTGTATCTACCACTAAGCACTGCTGAAGGCATACATCCAATGCCAGAATGCCAATGAGTGGCCAAGCTACAAAGACACAATTATGTGAAATAATGGCCAACCGGTACTGAGACTGCATGAACAAATGGACATTGGAGACTCCAAATGCCATTGGTTCATTTATTTCCAGATAAGAGAAGCATTCAAAAAAGATATGCAGGAAAAAGGGATTGAACAAACATTAAATAATTTTGATTTAATTATAAGAGACTCGAAAGAAAAAAATAATAAGCAAAATTTACAAATTTCTCCTACAATTGGAACTGGAAAATGAAGTGATTAAAGATTCCATGATAAAATGGGCCCAGGATCTAGGTAAAAATATCTACTATGAGAAATGGGAGGAATCATGGAAGAGGCAACATAAATTCACTTTGAGTATGGATCTAAGAGAAAATTGTCAAAAAGTATTCCATAGATCCGTGGTGGTGAACCTTTGGCACTCCAGATGTTATGGACTACAATTCCCATCAGCCCCTGCAGCATGGCCAATTGGCCATGCTGGCAAGGGCTAATGGGAATTGTAGTCCATAGCATCTGGAGTGCCAAAGGTTCGCCACCACTGCCATAGTTGGTACCTGGCACCGTTAAAGCTAGCCCAAAGTACAAGTACCATTTTCTCACCGTTAAAGCTAGCCCAAATAAAATAAAATAAATAAATAAATAAATAAATACCCAGCAACATGCTGGAAATGTAAGAAAAAAGTGGGTGGAGTTGCCCAAAAGTTTAAAAATTCTGGCAACAAATTCACCAAAAAAACCCCAAACGATTGTAAACCAAAAATTCAAAATGATTCCAGAAAACTACCTGTTGGGTATTTTTCAAGATAATCCGCCGGTCAATAACACCAATCTGTTTTTATCTGTTTTGTCATGTATGTATCTGTTTTGTCTTGTATGTATATTCATTTGTCTTGTATGTATTTGTCTTGTATGTATATTCATTTGTATGTCACTATGTTAAAATGCGAGACGTTACACCCTAGTTCTTGTATATTGCATGTTGTCTTTTATTTTAAGTTGAACTGAAGTTATCTGTATTCTCTACTGCGGCGAGAATACAGATAGCCAGGAAGTGGTAAGATGAAAAAACACCGAACTGCAGAGGCTGGCTAGAATCTCTAACTGAATTTAGGAACACCGACAAGCTTTCTACCTATTTGAAAGACCTACCTTCAAGGAGATTTGATAAAACATGAAATACTTTCGACCAGTACCTGGAAAAAAGAAAAGAGAAAGGAAATTGTCAGAAGAAAGAAAAAGTAAAAATAAGACAATAAGTGCCAATGTGTATAAATAAAATATAACTCACCAGTACTAGTGGTAGTATTATTATTGTTTTGCTGTATCTTGTTTCTTTTATGACATAGAAGCTTTTGTTCTTACGTGAGTTATGATAAACTTGAGAAGGAAATGAACAGCCAAAGTCAACAAATAGTTGATTATATGCTTATATTAGTTTAATTTATACATTTTTATTCCTATATTTTTAAATGAATTTAACAAGGTTTTAAGAGATGAATGTATTTGTAGATTCCACAATGTACCCCTAAGTTAATATTTTACCACCTTAGGAGGACCATTGCAAATAGTATCAATATTGAAATATGGGAAATAATAGAGTTCAAAAAGGAGAAAAATTAAACCTCTTGAGGCAATCAAGGAAGTCACAATTGAATTTATGTTATGTTAGGGCGAGTATATTATATGTGATGTTATCATTAGTTTGTCTTGTATGTATATTCATTTGTATGTCACTATGTTAAAATGCAAGACGTTACACACTAGTTCTTGTATATTGCATGTTGTCTTTTATTTTAAGTTGAACTGAATAAAAAATTTAAAGGACAAAGAATGAAAAGTTTGCTTTTGGACTCGTTGACTCTAGCTGTAAGGTTGCGATTCAACCTTGAGGTGGCTCCTGCTGTAGTTTCTGGCAGGGCGCCCATAATAGTTATCAGTTGATGCCTTCTTGCTTGCGTGAAACTGTCTGGGTGAGTTTCTGTGTGAGAACCTAAAATGTTTATTGTTTCCTTGTTCTTGGCGGGAACTTCTCTGAAGCCCGTAAAAGCGGCTGCTTGAGTGGGGGGGAGTTAGTTCCTGCATTGCCTGTTACTGACTTAGAATGCCAGCTCAATAAAGAACTTAATACAGTTGCTTTTGACTGGACTTTACTGGTTCGTTACACTAGCTCCAGATGCTTTCTCGTATGCCCTCAATTGTGCCTGCGCCCTCTCCACATCCTTTCTATCCTTAACCCACAGGTATATGTCATCCACGTGAGCCATCGCTGATAGTCTCGCATATTCTTCTCCTCATTCGGTGAAGACCTACTCAGATGTTCTGTTTGCTCGGAATCTCTCTGGAACCGGTCTTGGCTTCAGAAGCCTCCATTCCTTTCTCTCCTTGCCAGACATGCTCAGGTGTCTCCAGCAACTTGATTAAGGAGACCATCTGGAGCAACATCCACGATTCTCCCACTGCTAAGGAACAGCAAGCTTTTCTCCAGCCCTCCGGCCTCTCCCGCAACACAGCCACCAGGTGCCACCCGTCGACTCACACCCCGCTCCTTGCCGACCCGGACAACTTGCTGCAGGAACTGGCTGCTGCCTCTTGTCGTTTTACGACAGTAGTCCCGTAAGGAAGGCCATTAGGCCTAGAAACCACTTAAGTCACGCAAATAGTCACACGGGTTATAGGGCGAAGGACACGCCACCACTTTGATTAACGCTCTCCTCCGGACCCCGCAAGGCAACTCTGATTGCCACCCACGCAATTGAGCCCCTTTTCCTGGCAAGCGAAAGCTTGGTAGATCCTTAACAGGATCTGTGGGTCGGCGGAGATGGGAGCCAGGGTTATCCCCTTAATAAGCAGTAGATCTTTGGGGTGTGGAGTCTTTTTGATCAAATAAAGTCTTTGTGATCCGTTGTTCCTTGTTACAACAGCATTGTCATCATTGCCAGGTGCTTCTTCGACATCTTGAATTCTGTTTTAGTCAGTGTTGTCGTTTCAAATAAAGTCTTGGTGATGAAATAAAGTCTTTTTTTATTAACTAAGGTCGTTCAAATGAAGTCATCTATTGGCAAAAGTCATTTGTTCAATAGTAAAATTGGAGCACGTTGGGTTAATCGATTTGTATCACGGACTAATAGATTTGAAAACATACGTAGCGGTACATCTACATGTGATATTTGACTAATAATTGAATACACATTATGTACATTTCAGTGTGCCCTTCTCTGTGGGCAAGTCAATAATATTAATGGTTGTGTATATTTTAGGTACATTACAAAACACAAATAACACATTAGATTTTCGTTGATGAGAACAATACTGTGGTATGCCAACCCACATAAACTGATCACAGCCTGGAAAACCCACCAGAACCAGGGATCACTAAGCGTTTCACAAAAATTGTGAATGTGACACATTAGGTTTTAATAACAAGGATAACTGACTAAACTTCACCGAGCCCTGCACAAAAGTGAAGTTATGGCACATTAGGTTTTTATCGATGACAATAATAATACGGGGTGGTAGCCCACAAAAACTGATTCGCGAGCATTCCATGAAAATTGAAGAAATAACACATCAGGTTTTTAACGATGAAAGTATATCGTAGGATGCTAGCTCACAAAACTCTTTATCAAGCACTTCATAAAAGTGAAGATGTAATACATCAGTTGTTTGTTGGTAAGAAGAATAGGACAGGATGCTAGCCATCTACCGTAAACATTACTATACATTCAAACCATGTCTGTCTGATGGGTTTTTAAATCCGCGGTGGTGTTTTTTCTTTTATCCTTTTTCTTCCAGTTCGTCAGCTTTGTGTCTGTTTCTTTTTGGTACCTTTCCTGTACTCATAGTTCTGGTTGTTCTTGTCTTTCTTTTTCACGCCAAGTTGTTATGTTTTCAAGGATAATTCACAGTCCGTTGATACGTGTCGAACAATCATCCTTCTTTGTCTTTGCAGACTTATATAAATCTATCTATACATCCATACATATCATTCGTGGTCAATCTATTTTCGTTCCTACATTTTTTTCAAAAAATTTCGATTTTATGCCATATCTTGCATTTGGCCCTCCAGAGTAAAAAAGTGATAATTCGCAGGAGGTGAATCCAATTCACTCAAGTCTCTGCATGGTGTCTCTCTGAGCAACTTACCACTCGTCTAATAAAATAACAAACACCCCTCAAAAACGGATGGGCTTTTCAAAAAATTTCGATTTTAGACCATATCTTGCATTTGGCCCTTTAGAGTGAAAAAGTGATAATTTGCCAAGGGGGAATCAAATCGGCCAAGTCCCTTCATCGTGTTCCTCAGACCAACATAGCCTTTACCTAAGACCAAAAACCCTTCAAACACATATTCAGCGTATTTGGCTGAAATAGTATCTGAGAAAACCCAAATCTGTATGATTCAAGTTTCCTCATTTGTCAAACAACTCGTACGTATCAAAAACAAACACTAGGTGTAGACTAGAACAGATCCCATTGACCTATAATATGTTAACAGTTTTAGCTCTTGACTGCAAAATGCAAATTTGGCTGAAATCGTAACTGTGATAACCCAAATGTGCTAGATGCAAGTTTCCTCATGTGTCAAACTACTCCTATGCATCATAGACAAATACTAGGTGGAGACTTGAACAGATCCCATTGACCTATGATATGTTAACAGATTTAGCTCTTGACTGCAAAATGCAAATTTGGCAGAAATAGTAAGTACCTTGGAAAACCCAATTGTGTTAGATGTAAGTTTCCTCATGTATCAGACAACTCGAACGTATCATAGATGAGAACTAGCTGGAGACTTGACCAGATCCCATTGACCTATGTTAACAGGATTGCAAAACATGAATTTGGCTGAAATAGTAAGTACCTGTGAAAACACAAATGTAATAGATGCAGGTTTCCTCATGTGTCAAACTACTCCTATGCATCATAGACAAACAATAGGTGGAGACTTGAACAGATCCCGTTGATCTATGATATGTTAATGGTTTTAGCTCTTGACTGCAAAATGCAAATTTGACAGAAATAGTATGTACCTGGGAAAACACAAATGTGTTAGATGTAAGTTTCCTCATGAATCAAACAACTCGAAGGCATCATAGACAAGCACTAGGTGCAGACTTGAACAGATCCCATTGACCTAAGACATGTTAACAGGATTCCAAAATGCACAAGATTCCAAAATGCAAATATGGATGAAATAGTACATACCTGTGAAAACTCAAATATGCTAGATGCAAGTTTCCTCATGTGTCAAACTAGTCCTAACCATCATGGACAAACACTAGGTGGAGACTTGAACAGAACCCATTGACCTATGATAAGTTAATGGTTTTAGCACAGCGTTGCAAAACGCGAATTTGGTTGAAATAGTATCTGTGAAGACCCAAATGCGTATGATGCAACTTTCTTCATGTGTCAAACTACTACGCATCATAGACAAGCAGTAGGTGGAGACTTGAACAGATCCCATTGACCTATGATATGTGAAGAGTTTTAGCACAGGATTGCAAAATGCGAACCCAAATGTGTATGATGCAAGTTTCCTCATGTGTCAAACATCTCGTATGCATCATAGACAAGCACCGGGTGGAGACTTGAACAGATCCCATTGACCAGTGATATGTTAACAGTTTTAGCACAGGATTGCAAAGGTACTTACTATTAGAGCAGATCACATGTTTTGCAATCCTGTGTTAAAACTGCCAACATATCGTAGGTCAATGGGATCTGTTCAAGTCTCCACCTACTGTTTGACTGTGATGCGTAGGACTAGTTTGACACATGAGGAAACTTGCATCTAACACATTTGGGTTTTCCCAGGTACTTACTATTTCAGCCAAATACGCATTTTGGAATCTTGTGCTAAGACTATTAACATATCATAGGTCAATGGGATCTGTTCAAGTCTCCACCTTGTATTTGACACAAGTGTTGAGAAGTTTGACACATGAAGAAACTTGTATCTAACACATTTGGATTTTCACAGGTACTTACTAAGTCAGCCAAATGTACATTTTGGAATCCTGTGCTAAAACTGTCAACATATTATAGGTCCATGGGATCTGTTCAAATCTCCACCTATTGCTTGTCTGTGATGCGTAGGACTAGCTTGACACATGAGGAAACTTGCATCTAACACGTTTGTGTTTTCACAGGTACTTACTCTTTCAGCCAAATTTGCATCTTGCAATTCTGTGCTAAAACTGTCAACATATCGGTCAATGGGATCTGTTCAAGACTCCACCTAGTGTTTGCTTAAGATGCGTACAAATAGTTTGACACATGAAGGAACTGGCATCTAACACATTTGGGTTTTCACAGATACTATTTCAATCAAATATTCATTTTGGAATCCTGTGCTAAATCTGTTAACATATTATAGGTTCATGGGATCTCTTCACGTCTCAACCTATTGTTTGTCTATGATGTGTACAGGTCGTTTATCTATCTATCAATCTATCAATCATCTATCATCTATCCATCCATCCATCCATTGTTCATCCACCTCACCCACCCCACCCCTGGCTTGCTTACTTCCAGGTGCTGAGACATGCTGCCACTTGGGGCCAGAAGGAGGTTCATGAGGCTCTTGGGGTCTCATAGTTGTGCTTTTGAGCTATACCAGGGGCTTTGGTGGTGTCACCCTTGGCTTCTGTCAGGTGACTGGCCAACTCAGGCAGTTGTTGACTAGGAGCTATAAGGGAAAATTGGCCACCAGGGAGCAGCACACACAACGTTCCGTGTTGCAGGGGAACGGAACGCTCTCTTCCTCACTAACATCTCTTTCTGCATCCAGTCACAGGTGACCTACAGGTTTCTTCAGGCAAGAGACGTTCAGAGCTGGTTTGTCAGTGCCTGCCTCTGCATAACTACTCTGGCACTCATTGGGCCCACCTGAACATAAGAACATAAGAAAGAGCCAGTTGGATCAGACCAGAGTCCATCTAGTCCAGCTCTCTGCTACTCGCAGTGGCCCACCAGGTGCCTTTGGGAGCTCACATGTAGGATGTGAACCCAATGGCCTTCTGCGGCTGTTGCTCCCGATCACCTGGTCTGTTAAGGCATTTGCAATCTCAGATCAAGGAGGATCAAGATTGGTAGCCATAAATCGACTTCTCCTCCATAAATCTGTCCAAGCCCCTTTTAAAGCTATGCAGGTTAGTGGCCATCACCACCTCCTGTGGCAGCATATTCCAAACACCAATCACACGTTGCGTGAAGAAGTGTTTCCTTTTATTAGTTCTAATTCTTCCCCCCAAGCATTTTCAATGTATGCCCCCTCCTGTGGCAGCTTCTGCGATCTGTTGAGATCCGGCTTCGTTATATCATTTTAAATCTGTGAGCCATCTGACCAGCTCCCCACCCCAACTCCCTGACAGAGGGAGGGGCAGAGGCTGGCTTGGCCCAAACAGGCAATTGGGCCTCCTATGGCCACTAGGAACCCAGAGCCCCTGGAGCAATGCGTGACTTTTCATCCACTGGGACACTCTTTCAAGCTCCCAAACTTTCCAGGGCTGGCTGCCACTCCCAGCTCTTTGCCCAGAGAGGTCTGTCCCAGCCCTCGGTCAACTTTATTAAGTCACAAGGAGCCTTTGTGACCCTTCAGGAGCTGCATCACTCAACAGCTGGGATGCAAGGCCTGCAGGCTGGGTGGGACTGGCTGCCACTTTCTCATGCAGGTTCTGCAGCTGGCAGCTTCCTTTGGCTCTTTGCTGTGGGCTTTTACCGCGACGCACGGGTTTGTTCCTTGAATTAAAGGCAATCCCCGCGTGACATTATCCTGACAGCTTTTGTTGCTGTTTCACGGTAAACGAGATCATCATTCACACATCACCAGGTTGTTGTGGATGTTCTTGTTGCTTCAGAAACCCCTTGGTTTTGCATTGCCCTGGAATGCAGTACAAACGAGAGTTCCGATTGGCTGTTGTGCCATCCAAGGGCGTGTTCCGTGTGATGCTTGGTCCCCGTCATCACGCGCTAACGAGTCAGCGTGATTTCACTATCTCAGTGTACCACTGCGTTGAGAACTCGCTATTTCGAGATATCGGGGCAGCGTTGGAAACAATGCACTGCATGAGCAACCGCGAGGAGGGGCGGGAGGAGAGTGAGACAGAAACGAAACAGTGAAATATGCGCGCGCAACTGGCAAGCTCTACCGCATCCTGATTGGTTGGAGGAAATCGCATCACACAGTGGGCGTGATCCCTCGCAGTCGCTTGTTCCAGTTGCGTTTTGCACCCAGGCACCAGATTGTGGGGGGAATCCATTTTATCCATGAAAGTTGCACAATTATTGAGCGACAGGAAAAATGTGAGACAAAGGCTGAAATGAGCGACAGATTAGGGGTCGGGCCACATTACGGCTCAAGTGTGTGCGAAAAAAAGGCAGGCAATTCCACACTCGGCACGGCACGCGTAAGCAGGGAAATGAGAGATCTGTGGCGTCTTAATGCATTTTCCATGCAACTGTATAAAGTAAAATGGACAATTCTAAGAGCATCTCCATAGAACTTTCAAGTATTCAAAACGATCAGCTTCCATTTGATGAGCAGAAAAGAATCAGAGCCACTTCTGTTGTGAGAACCGGAAGCATGTTTCCTTCCCTTCTTTCAAGTTCCTTTGAGCTAAAGATCTTAAGCAGAAAATAGGGGACGTTTATTTCTTTAAGGAAAAGATACTTAGTCTCTGCCAGCATGATTCTTGAATCTCTATCCACCAACAAATAGGGAACTATATTATTTTTTATTATGATAGGGGATTTGATTCTCCGCTCTGCTGCCTGAGCTGTGGAGGCTTATCTGGGGAATTCAGATTAGCCTGTACACTCCCACACACGCCAGCTGGGTGACCTTGGGCTAGTCACAGCTTCTTGGAGCTCTCTCAGCCCCACCCACCTTGCAGGGTGTTTGTTGGGAAGGGGGAAGGGCAAGGACATTCTAAGCCCCTTTGAGTCTCCTAAAGGAGAGAAAGGGGGGATATAAATCCAAACTTTTCTTCTTCTTCTTCTTCTCCTTGGCAGTATATTGTTTGAAGTGAATGGACTTCACTTCTAAGTAAAGCAGATATGCACCCAGAGCCATCTAGCAAAATGGGAGAATAGCTGGAATGGAGTAGGGCAGCGGTGGCGAACCTTTTCGAGACCGAGTGCCTAAACTGCAACCCAAAACCCACTCATTTATCGCAAAGTGCCAACACGGCAATTTAACCTGAACACTGAAGTTTTCGTTTAGAAAAAAAAAGTTGGCTCAGGGGCGTGCGTTACTCAGGAGTAAGATTGGTGGTAGTTGGTGGCTTTGCTTTGAAACAACTGTGCAACTCTTCCAACGGGCGAATCCCGACCCTCAGAGGGTTTACTCAGAAGCAAGCCCCATTGCCAGGAACCGAGCTTACTCCCAGGTAAAGGATCGCACTTCAGTTCTTCCCATGAAAATCAGTGGGGCTTAACAGCGCTTAACAGGGTTACCTACACTACTTCCCCAAAACTAGGTCTTAGGTTTAATGCTAATAATCGAGGCCAGTGGCCCAGGCCAGCCTAGATGTGGAGGGGGGGGCACTCTGTGCATGCCCACAGAGAGGGCTCTGAGTGGCACCCGTGCCACAGGTTCGCCATCACTGGAGTAGGGGGATTTTTTGTTCAGGTCTGAGAGCAAGAAGCACATTCTGCAGAAGGGACGGCATTCTTTTTTCCTCTCACCAAAACAAGAGGAGGACGGCCTCTGTGGCGGAGAGGGCTCTGCAATTGTTTGAGCCTTGGGGAGGTTGCAAAGGTCCTCGCTTGCTGGCATCACTGGCAAACTGCGCCTGCCAGTTCTTGCACCTTATTATCAACAGGAAACATCTTTCGAGCTGGAGGAAGTGGCGCTTTGTCATTGGCCCGGTGCAAGAAAATGACAGGATTTTCTCACCCTATCAGGGCTTAGATATTTTAAGAGCTGGTATATAAAGCCCTGAATGAAAACAGAAACAACTGGACTTTTGACAGCAGGATTCCAGGAGGGGTGAAAACCTGGAACCGCTCTGCTCTCTTTCTAGCGTGGTGATGCAAGCCAGGCACTGTTCAAGAGCCCGTGAAGAGGGAGCGCTACTCAGCTGTGCACTTTTGGAAATTAGATGGGCTGCTGCCAAGACTTAGTAAAAGACTAATGTGAACTGAGAGGGTAACACTGAGGGCAACACTCAGAGGTGGGATCCAGCAGGTTCTCACAGGTTCCCGAGAGTAGGTTACTAATTGTTTGTGTGTGCCGAGAGGGGGTTACTAATTGGTGATTTTGCCACGTGATTTTTGTCTTAGTTACGCCCCTCCTCTCAGCAGTAGCGCGCAGAACTGGAAGCCATCTAGCAGGAGGTGCGCCGGCATGCGTGGCAGCCTGCGCCTGCGTGCATTCGTTTCCCACCCAAGGACTGGCTTCGTCCTTGTCACAGCCCCGCCCAGGAATGCCCCGCCCCCGGAATGCCTGGCCACGCCCCCGTCGTGCCCCGCCCAGCCCCATTGGCGCTACGCCACAGTTTGAATCCCACCACCATGGGAACCTGTTACTGATATTTTTGGATCCCACCACTGGTAACACTGTCTGAAGAGTAAAAGCAATGGGGAACGAGTTATCTAAGAAGGAACCCAAATGACTTCTTTAAAAGAGATAGAGAAAACCTTCTGACAGCTGACTTGAAATACCTCCTGAAAAATCTTCTGATATGGCCACTATTGCACAACTCTTACGGCAAAACATTTTTCTGAATACCTTTCTACCTGTAATTTCAACCCATCATTGCAAGTCCTGTCCTCTGTTACCAACAGGAACAGCTCCCTGCCTTCTCTAAGCGGCAGCCCTTCGAACACTTAAAAGGAGGCATCATGTCCTCTCCCTCCCAATCTCCTCTTCTCAGGATCGAACAGTACCGAGTTCCTCAGTCTTTTCTGATAGTCTCCAGGCTATCCTTGCCACGCTCTCCTGCACCCCCTCCATTCTGTCCACAATCCTTCTTGGAGGCTTCACTTAAGCCTCCAACACTGTATACAATACTCCAGGTGGAGCCTGGCCAGTGCAGTAAACAGAGGGGCTGTGACAACTTGCAATTTGGATGTTGGTACATCCCAAGATCACGTTAGCCTTTTTTGTCGCTGCATCACACTGGTTTCTAATATTTAATTTACTGTCTGACTCAATATTCAATGAGTAGAAAATATTCAAACGAATTGTGGTAGTAGACAGCAGCAGCTCCAGCAAGTGCATGAAGACAACACGGCGACAGCAGCCACATTCGCAGAAATCGACTTCATAAATCTGTCCAAGCCCCTTTTAAAGCTATCCAGGTGAGTGGCCATCACCACCTCCTGTGGCAGCATATTCCAAACACCAATCACACGTTGCGTGAAGAAGTGTTTCCTTTGATTCTTCCTCTAATTCTTCCCCCCAGCATTTGTCAAGTTCTTTTCTTGCGGAAGAGCATGGGAGCATGAGGTTGGCTGTATGAAACCCCACACTAGGTTTCTGTTGAGGTCCCCCTCCTCCTCCTTTCTCACCCCCCATTCCCTCTAGCTTTGCAATTTTAATTTTTTTTTTCATTGGGGGGGGGGGGGGAAGCGTCTGCCAGATGGGCAGAGAGGCTGGCTGCAGGTTGTAGACATTCTGTCATCCATGATTGGGTACTTCCAGGCAGGGTTGAGAACTTAATATGTTAGAATCCACAAACGCGTAGTTGTGCGAGAATGTATGAGCGAGGCGAAGTTCTTCTGGCCAGCTAGGAAATGATAGTTATTAATCGATTTCAGCCTGATTTTAACATTGATTTCCAAATTCACGCGACATCGTCATGGAAGCCAGAGATTATGCCTAAGTACTGGAGTAGGCAAAGGGGTTTTGTCTTTTTTGGAGGGAGGGAAGGAGGAAGTAAAGTATCCATACTTGCATTTCAAACAGTTGGATTGACAACTGGGAAAAGAAAAAAATGTTTAATAATAGTAATGTCTTCTTCTCCTTCCCTTAGAGCAGTGGTGGCGAACCTATGGCACGGGTGCCAGAGGTGGCACTCAGAGCCCTCTCTATGGGCACACGCAAACAAAGTTCGTCATCGGGGGGGGGATCCCCCCTCCGCATCCAGGCTGGCCTGGGCCGCTGGGCTCGATGATTAGCATTAAACCTAAGACCTAGTTTTGGGGAAGCAGTGTAGGTAACCCTGTTAAATGCTGTTAAACACTGGTTTTCATGCAAAGAACTAAAGTGTGATCCTTTACCTGGGAGTAAGCATGGTTGCTGGCAATGGGGCTTGCTTCTGAGTAAACCCTCCTAGGGTCGTGATTCACCCGTTGGAAGAGTTGCACAGCTGCTTCAAAGCAAAGCCACCAACTACCACCAAGCTTACTCCCGAGTAACGCATGCCTTGGAGCCAACCGTTTTTTCTAAACTAAAATCTCAGTATTCAGGTTACATTGCCATGTTGGCACTTTGCGATAAATAAGTGGTTTTTGGGTTGCAATTTGGGCACTTCGTCTCGAAAAGGTTCGCCGTCACTGCCTTAGAGTATCCCATCCTCCCATTTGTCCAGTACCAGCCAACCAACCAGGAACTGCAGTAATGTAACTTTATTTTATTTATGTTAGCCAATTTTGAATCTCTTGTCTACCCAATTCAGGGTTCCCCATGCAGCAAACATTAAAGGGGATTGAGAAAGGCGATAGCAAACCATCCAGTAAACAGAGTCTGCCTAGTAAATGTTGTAATGTGACATTGCTCCTTGGATCAGTAATGACCTGGTGCGTGCACAGAGAACTTTTCGGTGGAACAAGACTGAAGTGACATGGCCTCTGTAACTCTGCTGTCTCCTGGTTTAGGGTGTTCAGGAGTGTCAGGTGTTGGAGGGCTGGTCCCAGGCATCAATTTCTGTAGATACGCCCCTAGTGACAGGCCACGGCTTTCTCCCCCACCCCCAGAAACTGCCATGGATACTGAGTTCTCTGGGTAACAGCCAAAACACACACACTATGGTCAGTCAGTCAGTCAGTCAGTCAGTCAGTCAGTCAGTCAGTCAGTCAGTCAGTCAGTCAGTCAAGTATTTATTGTTTGAGCCATTGGCTATAACAATACAAAAATACATGCAGTTAAAACAGTAACTTAGTTAAAACAATAATTTAAATTAAAACAATAATTCAGTTTTACATTAAAATACACATTATTAGTGTTCGCAGTCTCTAAATTAAAATGCCCCATCAAATACGTCAGATGTTTTTGCAGCTTCTTCAGCTAGTCTAAGTTAATCTCCAGTACTTTACAACATTAGTTCAAACAGCGCTTTAAATACTTTGCTCGTAGTTTCTTAGCCGCCAGGGCAAAGAGAGCCATCTTATAAGAAACATAGGAATCAATATCAGATAATAAGAAAATCAGTTTCTCATCATTGGACAAAAAAGCTGTCCTAGGTAGTATTGGCTCCAAAAACCTTTTCCTTATTTCAGAATATAAAGGACAAATTCCCACTGAGAAATTAAGCCGGATGCATCCCGGTTCCAAAAGAAACAGCACCTTTTTCATCACAGTTTCGCCCTCCCCACTGCAGCAAGTGTCTAGTGCAGTGACGGCGAACCTTTTCGAGACCCAGTGCCCAAATTGCAACCCAAAACCCACTTATTTATCGCAAAGGGCCAACACGGCAATTGAACCTGAATACCTAGGTTTTAGTTTAGAAAAAATGGTTGGCTCTGAGGCGTGCGTTACTTGGGAGTAAGCTTGGTGGTAGTTGATGGCTTTGCTTTGAAGCAACCGAGCAAATCTTCCAACAGGTGAATCATGACCCTAGGAGGGTTCACTCAGAAGCAAGCCCCATTGCAAGCAACAGAGCTTACTCCCAGGTAAAGGATCATGCTTTAGTTCTTCGCATGAAAATCAGTGGGGTTTAACAGCGCTTAACAGGGTTACCTACACTGCTTTCCCAAAACTAGGTCTTAAGTTTAATGCTAATAATTGAGGCCAGTGGCCCAGGCCAGTCTAGATGTGTGCAGGGGGCACTCTGTTTGCGCGTGCCCACAGAGAAGGCTCTGAGTGCCACCTCTGGCACCCGTGCCATAGGTTCGCCACCACTGGTCTAGTGAAGACCTTGATGTCTACCGCGGTTTCAAACAATGTAACACTCCCTACCAACACGCGATCCGCTTGGTGGGTCTGTTCTTCCTCATCCTGATTGGCTGGTGTGTTGTGTTGAGGCAGGAACTTTTTTTAAAAAAACTTTTTTCGCACAGCGACGTAGTTACGTAGATGCGTAGGCAGAATTTCCCCGCCTTCTGATTGGCTACTGTGCTGGAGCGGAAACACTACTCCGCCCTGATTGAAAATTCATGTTATTCTTCTTGTTGTTTTTACGTTGAAATGTAGCCGAGGATAAATAATTTATCGAAATCATTGTTTCGTTGTTTCGTATTTACGTTCCTTCGTAGCCACGCCCGGCGCACACAAAAAAGGGCTGTGCATACTCTGCGCATAGCCCACTACGCTTTGATTGGCTGGAAGGTTCAAAGGGCGGGAACAATAAGCCGTGTCTGTCCCCTGTTTCTCCCCACCAAACCCACTTCAGTGCTTGATTGGAAAAAAGGTGCATTTCAATGCATGTTCTGAGAAATTGGGGAGCCTTTGGGGAGCCTTTGGGGAGGGCGGTATATAAATATAATAAATAAAATAAAATAAATCTTTGTCATTCAGTTGCTAGCTGCATGTTTGGGACAAGCAAATGCAAAGTATACTGGCAGCCAGCCTTTTAGTATACTACTGGTAACAATTATGAACAAATATTGGGGGGGGTGTGTGTGTGTGTGTATGTGACCCTCTATTGCCCTGCCCAAACCGCTAAATGCTGCTTGTGATACTTGGAGGAGCAAAGACACTGGCAATCAAACCCTGCTTGCTTTGACTTTGCAAATATCATTCATACAGGGTTACACCATAGCTTTGGTCTGAAGAAACCACACCTGTTTTGCCTTGCTATCTCGGATCAGCGGTGGGAACTCTTCATATGCGGTTATTGTGTGCACCGCTCCTCAGTTCTCAGAAGAAGAGCCCCTTGCATGTGCCAGTTGGCGCAAACAGGTTGTTTTTGAGTGAAATATTTATTTTTTCAGAACATTTCCTCCGCAATCAAGATGGGTGTGATAGAGATTCTTCAATAGTGAAACATCAGTTACAGTAAATGCCGCTACTCTGTTGAAAGTCTCTGCTGCCGGTTCGGCTCACTGTTCTCTGTGAATTTAGCCACTGGTATACAGACAGTCCTTCAAGTGAAGAGTTTTACATGTCAAGTTCATTAATGGGTAAAAAAATATTTTACATTTACATCCTTTTGAATTTATGAAGAACTGGAAATAAGTATTGTTTGTTTGTTTTTTAAAGCACAAATGATATAGGGTTTATAAAATTACAGTTTTGCAAGATAAACTCTTCACTTGGCACACACACACACAGAAAGGTCCTTCAAGTCCTTGTACATTTAGAAGGAGGAGGAGGAGGAGGAGGAGGAGTTTGGATTTATATCCCCCCTTTCTCTCCTGCAGGAGACTCAAAGGGGCTGACAATCTCCTTGCCCTTCCCCCCTCACAACAAACACCCTGTGAGGTGGGTGGGGCTGAGAGAGCTCCGAGAAGCTGTGACTAGCCCAAGGTCACCCAGCTGGCGTCTGTGGGAGTGCACAGGCTAATCTGAATTCCCCAGATAAGCCTCCACAGCTCAGGCGGCAGAGCTGGGAATCAAACCCAGTTCCATTAACATAAATAAATAACATTATAGAAATAACATTATGGAAAGAAATGGCATATTGGGAGCTGGTGGTATTTCATAAAATGCATGGCCAATCAGAGGAGCTCATTTATGATGGCCGTTGTTAAACAGCTTTTTAAAAAGCTATTAATTCTAGGAGGATGGGGCCCTCAATTGTATTTTGAGGCAGTTCAGACGTTCTGCCGCCAAACTAGTGGAAATGTTTATCGCTCAGCAAAACAGACTCTGCACTTTGGCGAGAGCAATGGAGGTGGTTGTTGAAATGGGATGAGTCCGTTGGTGGCCCCATGCTGTAAGACTGAACACCATTCAAAGTCAACGTTAAAAGAAGAACTTTACTGACTTGGGTCGCCCTAGCTACAAGGTGCTGGAACTGAGGATTCTTGTCCTCAGTTCCAGTATTTATTCTATTTTCAAAACAGACAGTAACCAATCAGCTTTTCCCCTCTGCCCCGGTATCCCATTGGTTCTGATGGAATACTTTTCAGTCTGACATAGCTTTCCAGCTCGGTTTCCCGCTCTAATGCAAAAAGGCGGGAGCTGGTGATTGCTGGAAATTGCAGTCCTGACACACGCGAGGCATGAATGGATCTTCACCAGCCACCCAAATTTTACAGAGCAGCCCCTCTGGTGCAGAGGACTGGTCAGACAAGTTGGGAAGGAGTGGACCTCTGCTTTCACTTGACGTACAGTCTGTGGGAGACCTCAGTTTGGAGTGTGCCATTCCTGCCAGGCTCAAACCATGCCCAAGCAGAACATAAGAACATAAGAACAAGCCAGCTGGATCAGACCAGAGTCCATCTAGTCCAGCTCTCCGCTACTCGCAGTGGCCCACCAGGTGCCTTTGGGAGCTCACCTGCACCAGCCACTGCCTGGTACATGGCACTGAAGGACTTGCAAATCAACAAGGCTCCATAGGAAAGCTCTCACGTTGTGAAAACACTTGCTCAATCTGATCTGTTCTAGGTCAAGCCAAAGATGCTTCTAGCTCACGTTGACAAAGGAGCAACACCTTCCAACACTTCACAGATAAAAACATGTATGCCTAGAATGTTGAGCACAGTGCCCCTGTCTGATTCTGGTCTCTCTGCACCTTGCGGTTCCGCACTGCTCATGCTTCGGTTCCTTTGGCAGTGTGATGTATTCCTTTATGCTGTGATAATTTGACCCACAATCAAGATTTTTTTCCCCTAGGGCAGTGGTGGCGAACCTATGGCACGGGTGCCAGAGGTAGCACTCGGAGCCCTCTCTGTGGGCAGAGCCCCCCCCCCCATCTAGGCTGACCTGGGCCGCTGGGCTCAATTATTAGCATTAAATCTAAGACCTAGTTTTGGGGAAGCAGCGTAGGTAACCCTGTTAAGCGCTATTAAACTAAAGCGCAATCCTTTACCTGGGAGGAAGCTCGGTTGCTGGCAATGGGGCTTGCTTCTGAGTAAACCCTCCTTGAATTGTGATTCACCTGTTGGAAGAGTTGCACGGTTGCTTCAAAGCAAAGCCACTGACTATCACCAAGCTTACTCCTGAGTAATGCATGCCTCAGAGCTAACTGTTTTTTCTAAACTAAAACCTCAGTATTCAGGTTAAATTGCCATGTTGGCACTTTGCGATAAATAAGTGGGTTTTGGGTTGCAATTTGGGCACTCGGTCTCGAAAAGGTTCGCCATCACTGCCCTAGGGAATATATTTTCTTGTGCTCCCTTTGATGGAACTTCAGGGGGAATATTTGGAAATCCATCTCCCCATCTCCACAGTTTTTGGACAGTGTTCTTGCAGGTTTTTACATTGTAGTAGCTACAGGGGTACCCCAATTCCTCCACTGTAATTTCCTTTTGAGGTCTCACCAAAACCACCCTTGTGCAACCTCTCTGTCCCTCAGTTGCATAAGAAAACTTGCACCCATTTGCACATCAACAGCCTACACAAAGCTGGATTTCTATCAAAAGAATTGAACCCCCCTGAAAAGGTTGCACTCCTTTCTCAGATTCCTTGGGAAGCAACTGCCCTGTGCCTCCCACTGAGAGCTGTTAACCGAGGCAAAGGTCGAAGCCAAGCAAGACGGAAACAGGCCAGAGGCCCTTGTTTTCCGCATGTGGCCTCACTTTCAAAACCACTCAAGAGTTTGGTTATGAGACCTGCGGCTCTCCACAGCCATCTGAGGTTTACTGATCTTCTGTTATGCTAATAACAGCACTTCAGGGAGATCAACCACCGAGAGCACTGACGCTGCTTCAGAGCAGCACAAGCACAGCTAGTTGACCATGCTCCGGTTAAGCATCAGATCTGTAGCTGGTAGCAACCAACTGTCAACTGCAAGCGGCAAAACATCGAAGGTTCTGCCCCTCAGGAGCAAACACAGTAGACACAGAATGAGAAACTCTCTACCCTGTTTCCCCGAACATAAGACATCCCCTGAAAATAAGACGCAGAACAGGTTTTGCTGAAGTGCGAAATATAAGGCATCCCCCGGAAGAAAGACGTAGCAAAGTTTTTGTTTGGAAGCATGCCCGACGAACAGAACACAGAAAAATAAGACATCCCATGAAAATAAGACGTAGTAGAGGTTTTGCTGAAGTGCGAAATATTAGGCATCCCCCGAAAGTAAGACGTAGCAAAGTTTTTGTTTGGAAGCATGCCCGACGAACAGAACACAGAAAAATAAGACATCCCCTGAAAATAAGACGTAGTAGAGGTTTTGCTGAAGTGCAAAATATAAGGCATCCCCCGGAAGTAAAGGAGGCGTAGTTAAAGTTTTTTGTTTGGAAGCATGCCCGACGAACAGAACACAGAAACATAAGACATCCCCTGAAAATAAGACATAGTAGAGGTTTTGCTGAAGTGCGAAATATAAGGCATCCCCCGAAAATAAGACGTAGCAAAGTTTTTGTTTGGAAGCATGCCCGACGAACAGAACACAGAAAAAATAAGACATCCCCTGAAAATAAGACGTAGTAGAGGTTTTGCTGAAGTGCGAAATATAAAGGCATCCCCGAAGTAAGACGTAGCAAAGTTTTTGTTTGGAAGCATGCCCGACGAACAGAACACAGAAAAATAAGACATCCCCTGAAAATAAGACGTAGTAGAGGTTTTGCTGAAGTGCAAAATATAAGGCATCCCCCGGAAGTAAGACGTAGCAAAGTTTTTGTTTGGAAGCATGCCCCACGAACAGAACACAGAAAAATAAGACATCCCCTGAAAATATAAGGCGCTAGTAGAGGTTTTGCTGAAGTCGCGAAATATAAAGGCATCGGAAGTAAGAGCGTAAGCAAAGTAAGTTTTTTGTTTGGAAGCATGCCCGACGAACAGAACACAGAAAATAAGACATCCCCTGAAAATAAGTCACAGTAGAGGTTTTGCTGAAGTGCGAAATATAAGGCATCCCCTCGAAGTAAGGCGTATAGCAAAGTTTTGTTTGGAAGCATGCCCGACGAACAGAACACAGAAAAATAAGACATCCCCTGAAAATAAGACGTAGTAGAGGTTTTGCTGAAGTGCAAAATATAAGGCATCGGAGTAAGGCGTAGCAAAGTTTTACATTGTGGAAGCATTGCCAGCCGAACAAGAACACAGAAAAAATAAGACATCCTGAAAATAAAGATGTAGTAGAGGTTTTGCTGAAGTCGCGAAATATAAGAGCATCGAATTAAGGCGTAGCAAAGTTTTGTTTGGAAGCATGCCCGACGAACAGAACACAGAAAAATAAAGACATCCCCTGAAAAAATAAAGGCGTAGTAAGAGTTTTGCTGAAGTCGCGAAATATAAGGCATCCCAGGAAGTAAAATATAGCAAAGTTTTGTTATTTGGAAGCATGCCCACGACGAACAGAACACAGAAAAATAAGACATCCCTGAAAATTGAACATAGTAGAGGTTTTGCTGAAGTCGCGAAATATAAGGCATCCCGGAAGTAAGGCGGTAGCAAAGTTTTTGTGTGGAAAACATGCCCGGCGAACAGAACACAGAAAAATAAGACATCCCCTGAAAATTAGACATAGTAGAGGTTTTGCTGAAGTGCGAAATATAAGGCATCCCCCGAAAATAAGACATAGCACAGTTTTTGTTTGGAAGCATGCCCGACGAACAGAACACAGAAAAATAAGACATCCCCTGAAAATAAGTCACAGTAGAGGTTTTGCTGAAGTGCGAAATATAAGGCATCACCCCGAAGTAAGACGTAGCAAAGTTTCTTTGTTTGGAAGCATGCCCGATCTCTAACAAGAACACAGGAAAAATAAGACATCCCTGAAAATTATAGCAGACATAGTAGAGGTTTTGCTTGAAGTGCTGTAAATATAAGGCATCCCCCCGAAAATAAAGGCGTGAGTAAAGTTTTTTGTGTGGGAAGCATGCCTGGCCGAACAGAACACAGAAAAAATAAGACATCCCCTGAAAATAAGTCACAGTAGAGGTTTTGCTATTGAAGTCATGAAATATAAGGCATCCTCCCCCCTGAATGCAAGACGTGAAAGCAAAGTTTTTGTTTGGAAGCATGCCCGACGAACAGAACACAGAAAAATAAGACATCCCCTGAAAATTAGACATAGTAGAGGTTTTGCTGAAGTGCGAAATATAAGGCATCCCCCGAAAATAAAGAGGCATTAGCAAAGTTTTGTGTGTGGAAGCATGCCCGACGAACAGAACACAGAAAAATAAGACATCCTGAAAATTAGACATAGTAGAGGGTTCTATTAGCACGGAAGTCACGAGGAAATACCAAATCCCGAAAATAAGACATAGCACAGTTTTTTGTTTGGAAGCATGCCCGTGCCTAACAGAACACAGAAAAAATAAGACATCCCCTGAAAATAGAAGTCACAGTAGATACTTTTAATATTGAAGTGCTAAAGGCCATAAGGCATCCCCGAAGTAAGACGTGAAAGTGTGCCTTTTGTTTAAAGCATGCCCACTTCTAACAGAACACAGGAAAAATAAGACATCCCCCTGAAAATTAGACAGGTAGAGGTTTTGCTGAAGTCAGCGAGAAATATAAAGGCATCCCGAAAATACAGGCGTAGCAAAGTTTTTTGTTTGGGAAGCATGCCTGACGAACAGAACACAGGGAGAAAAAATAAAGACATCCCTGAAAAAATTAGACATAGTAGAGGTTTTGCTGAAGTCATAGAAATATAAGGCATCCCCGAAAATAAGGCATTAGTAAAAGTTTTTTGTGTGGAAGCATGCCCACAGCCGAACAGAACACACAGAAAAATAAGACATCCCCTGAAAATTAGACATAGTAAGAGGCTCTTTGCTGAAGTCGCGAAATAGCAGGCATCCCGGAGTAAGCAAGGCGTAGTGAAGTTTTGTTTCTGGAAGCATGCCCGGCGAACAGAATTTACAGAAAAATAAGACATCCCTGAACATAAGACATAAGCCTGCCTTTGAGAGCAAAAAATTAATATAAGACACTGTCTTATTTATGGGGAAACACGGTAGCTGGTTCTTGTGCCTGACAGCTGAGCGACCAGCCGACTTAAGCAGTGCCTGCTGCCTGTCTCATTGAGGACTTTGGCACGGACTCCACAGGGGCTTTTATCAGCATGGCATGGCACACTTTATGGACTCTCATGCCCAGTAGTTGTCTCTGTGCCAAGCAGGGGCGTAATGTCCAGTGGGCAAGGTGGGCAGCTGCCCAGGGCACCACCTTGTGGGGGGCATCAAAATGCAGGGTTTGGTTTTTGGGTATTTTTAGTGGATTTCCATTTTTGGCCTGCAGGGGGCGCAGTTTTTAGGCTAGTGGCACCAAGATTTCAGCATATCATCAGGAGACTGTCCTTATGCTACCCTCCAAGTCTGGTGAGGTTTGGTTCAGGGAGTCCAACGTTATGGGGGAAGATAGCAAGGTCAATAGGTGAATGGATCTGAATAGAAGTATCCTGGTCTCTTTGTTTCCTTTGAGTGATATAGACCAGGATACTTCTATTCAGATCCATTCACCTATTGACCTTGCTACTATCTCTCGTATTACTCAATGCCACGAACTTCTCTGTGACTCACATGCCAAGGCTTCTACCTCTATTCCAGAGACCTCACCTTTTGACCTCACAGCATATATATACTCCTAACTTGCTTTCCATTCCTACCATCAGATCCTTCTTGAAGATACCAGCCCACAGAGGCGAAGTGAAACGTCAGGAGAGAATGCTGCTAGAACACATTACACTGGCCGAAACCACACAGCACCCCAGTGATTCCGGCCGTGAAAGCCTTCGACAATACATCTAAGAGTGATTGTCTGTACTCTTGGGCTGTTTCTTTTTGCTGGCAGGATCTCAAGGATTATTCCAAGTGGCAACAGCTGGTGGAATTTGCTTTGTGTCAGAACCCCCAGTAAATAACAGCTGGGCGCTTTCCCCACATTTTCCACCAGGCCGTTAGGCTGGCTTCTGTCTGACTCGTGTCAGCAATCTTTCGTAAAACACCGCAGATTCTTCCAGTTGCACAAACCAACGGAGAAATCTTTAAACCATTCGGGCTCGTGCCCGTTTCCAAAATATGCAACCAGGTCCAAGTTCTACTGAGCAGGATTTCTTCCTGCCTAATAAAAGTTTACAAGAAGTGATCGTTTGCTCCAGGCTGCTGTTTCCTGCCGGGTTTTTTGTTCTCTGACAAGGAGGAAGTGAAATTGTTGGTACCTTTTATTCTGGGTTGCATTTTTAAAAAACTAATGAGAAAAGAGACTAGACCAGTGGTGGCGAACCTGTGGCACGGGTGCCAGAGGTGGCACTCAGAGCCCTCTCTGTGGGCATGCGCAGAGTCACCCCCCCGCCCACATACATCTAGGCTGGCCTGGGCTGCTGGGCTCGAATTAGGGGCTTAGTTTTTTGGGGGGAAGCAGCGCATAGGTAACCTGTTAAGCACCTTCGTTAAACCCTACTGATTCTCATCACGAAGAACTAAAGGCATGATCCTTTACCTGGGAGTCAGCTCAGTTGCTGGCAGTGAACTTGCTTCTGAGTAAAGCCCTCCTGGGGTCATGATTCACCCGTTGGAAGAATTGCACAGTTTGCTTCAAAAGCAAAGCCACCCAACTACCACCAAGCTTGCTCCCCGAAAGTAACATACATGCCTCCGGAGCCAAATCCATTTTTTCTAAAATGAAAATCCTCAATATCCAGGTTAAATTGCCGTGTTGGCACTTTGCGATAAATAAGTGAGTTTGGGGTTGCAATTTGGGCACTCGGTCTCGAAAACGTTCGCCATCACTGGACTAGACTGCTGCTCAAAGCACAGTCAACAAAGCCAAAAGCAACTGAGAAGGGTCCACAGGCGGTCCTCTGTCTCGGGATCAGCAGGCCTCCGAATCCATCCGCAGCCCACCCTCCTGCCACTGCCCCGCCAAGGGGCGTCCGCTGCCAGCCCCAGCAGCTCAGCAATTGGATCACAACCTGTCAGATTCCCATCACAAGCCCCGGGGCCAAAGACAGCAAGGCCAAATTTGCTCTGCAATGCTCAAACAATCATCACACCGCCAAAGCGAACAGCCGGCCCATTAACTCTGGACAAAACACATCCATGATAAAACGGCAAATCCTTGCAGGCTGGCTGTTACTCCACACAGACTCCTCAAATTATACCTCGCAAGTAGAGCGCAGGAGGAAACCCTTCAAAAGCGGGGTGGGTGGGTGGGTGGGTGGGTGGGCGGGAGGGGCCCCTTGGCCTCCAAGGCTGCGCCCAGTATTGACCCAGCTGGCACCGTTTAGCTCCATGGGTGCACATGCGGTTACCCTCGGGTTCCAAAAATATAGCCGGCAGCTTGGCCGTCCCTCTGGCTGCTCCCGACAGGTCCTCCTTCTGCAGTTCTGTTTCCAGATAAAAGGGCAACCTATTTCAGGCTCCTCAGTGGAGGAGGGTCTCTGGGGCTGCTTCTCAAACCACACGGAGCAAAGAGAGACTGGGAGGGATAAGGCTACCAACTCCCCCCCGCCTGCCGCCAGGCCTCACTCAAGCACCTCTGGCGGCTGCTGGCCACAGCTGGAGGTTTACTGCTGGGATGCTCCCTTGCAGGGGGTTCAAATAAAAACGTTGGAGAACATCCAAGGGGGCTGGGGAAGTCGTGTGTGTGTGTGTGTGTGTGTGTGTGTGTATTCCCTGCTCTGCCGCCTGAGCTGTGGAGGCTTATCTGGGGAATTCAGATTAGCCCGTGCACTCCCACACACGCCAGCTGGGTGACCTGATGCTGGCAGGGGATGATGGGAACTGTAGTCCATAACATCTAGAGGGCCGTGAGTTTGACACCTATGCAGTAAAGGAATGTTACATTGACTTCCTAAGGGGTGTGTGGGCTGGGGGGGTGGGACCAACATCTTTGGTTATGCGATTGCACGTGATATTTTCTAACTTGGTTTGAAGATCCGTGTTTCCATCCACATATAGTCATGCTCCTTTATTACACCTGTGTAATATCTGAAACAGGCTGCTCGTGGCGTAGGAGGTTAAGAGCTGGTGTATCTAACCTGGAGGAACCGGGTTCGATTCCCCGCTCTGCCGCCTGAGCTGTGGAGGCTTCTCTGGGGAATTCAGGATTAGCCTGTGTAAGCTCCCACACACACATGCCAGCTGGGTGACCTTGGGCTAGTCACAGCTTCTCGGAGCTCTCAGCCCCACCCACTTCACAGGGTGTTTGTTGTGAGGGGGGAAGGGCAAGGAGATTGTCAGCCCCTTGGAGTCTCCTGCAGGAGGGAGAGAAAGGGGGGATATCAATCCAAATGCTTCTTCTTCTTCTTGATTTGGGCGGCCCAATTTCTCCGCGCGGGTGGGTGCCACGGCTGCCTCCCTGCCCCTTAGGACCCAGGTGCCCGGGACCACCTGTCACCCACACCCCCCCCCCCCCCCCTTGCGAGAACTCCCGGGCAGCAGGATCGGATAAGCCGGCCTTTTGCACACGAGGGGCTCCGAGGGCAGCCCTTTGAACCTCAGTGATCGTGGGACCTCCCCACCCACCCGCCCACCCAGTGATAGGATTCAAATCATTTAGCACCCGGTTCCGAACGGACTCAGCAATGGATTACAACCAATTCTCTTAACTAGACAAAAAAATTAGCTACCGGTTCTACCGAATAGGTGCGAATAGGCTGGATCCCGCCACTGCCCACCACCCCCACCCCTCCCCCTCCCCCTCCCCCTCGCCTGGCCAAACCAAGCCGGACCGTGGGGCTCTGAGCCACAGCCTCTGCCAGGGAGGAGGAGGAGGAGGAGGAGGAGGGAGGAAGCCGTCGGCCAGAGGAAACGCCGGCCAGGGAGGGAGGGGCGGAGCGGTGGTTAAAAATAACGCCGGTATATAAAGGGCGGTGGGCGGTGGAGCTGCTGCGGGACCTGCGAGGGCGACGCGAGCGGCGGAGCGGCTCTCCGCGGGGGGGGGGGGGGGGCGTCTCCTCCCGGTCCCTTCGCCCCCCCCTCCCCCCGCTCTTCCCGCGGCGTCTCCTCCGCGATCCTTTCTTTTCCAAGCGCACCGAAGTACGAACCAAATGCTGGAAAAACACGGGGGGGGCGGGGGGGCGCGCTTTAAATGCCGGGCGGGGAAGAAGCGGCGGCGGCGGCGGCGGCGTGTCGTGCACGTGGTCTGGTCCTGGGCCCCAGACAGACAGCCAGCCCCGATCACAGTCAGGATGGGTGAATCGGTGTCCGTCCAGGAGTCCTCGAACGATGGCCCTCCAGATGTTCATGGACTACAATTCCCATCAGCCCCTGCCAGCACGGCCAAGTGGTAGGGCTCATGGGAACTGTAGTCTATGGACATAGTTTGAGGACCCCAAGGGCAATCCGCGCGCGGCGTTTGGCAAAAGGGGGTTCCTACCAGCTTTCCTGATTTCATGCTTTTGGGGATGTGCCTTCCTTCTCCCTAGGACAGTGGTGGCGAACCTTTGGCACTCCAGATGTTCATGGACTACAATTCCCATCAGCCCCTGCCAGCACGGCCAAGTGGTGGTAGGAGCTCATGTGGGAAGTGTAGTCTATGAACTTTATAGTTGAGACTTAAAGAAGAGACAATCAGCGCTGACTTTTTGGCAAAAGGGGGTTCCTACCAGCTTTCCTGATTTCATGCTTTTGGGGATGTGCCTTCCTTCTCCCTAGGACAGTGGTGGCGAACCTTTGGCACTCCAGATGTTATGGACTACAATTCCCATCAGCCCCTGCCAGCACGGCCAATTGGCCATGCTGGCAGGGCTGATGCTGGAGGTGTAAGAACCTCTGACAGGAAGATGCACCTGTTCTGTGTGTTTAGAGTCTTGTGGCGTTATTATGTGAGCAGGGGGGAGGGCTTTCTGGTATTTCCATTGTTGTTGTTTTTTAAATTATTGTATAGAATATATATGTAGCAGTTACATACAATATGTTTATTCAAACTATACAATTTCTCCCATTTTTTTTTCAGCATTCTCACCATAAAACCTTTATCCTCCAACATATATTTGTAAACTGATCCCAATATCTTTCCATTTAATAATTCGTGGCTTTTCAACCATTGTACTATTATACTTTCTCCTTTTATGCTGGATTTTTTTAGTCTTTCCCAAATCCCTCTTGGCATTCCCATTGTGCGCTTCACAGAAATCTCACTACGATCAGCGAAAGAAAGAAAAAAATCTGTGCAGTCCTTGAACAAAAATCAGCAAGGTTCGATTGGGATCTACAGGGCATGTCCTCGAGGTCCATATTTCTAGCCTCAAATTCTAGCCTTTGGCCTCCTATGGACATGGCTGCATACAGTAATTGCGACTTACGATAATTTAGTCTTATGAATTTCAGGTGTGGGTCGTTGGTTCTACAAAACTGCAGCCCCCGCGGAGCCTCCTGGGCACGGCCATCCCTGAATGGCCCTTCCTGTTCCATTTTGTTTTTTGGCAAGACACACACATGGGCACCTTTGGTCAGTAAAGCACACAGAGGACATACCCAAGGGGGCTTTAGCGGCACAAGCTGCAACTTTACCTGTGGAGGTGAACCATTAGAGAACAGCGCAGGTTCAATAGTTTCACATACGGATGCCTTCACAGGGGTCAGTGCTATCAGTCACAAACCAGGAAAGGGATTTGGGCGTCTTAGTTGATAGCTCCATGGGAATGTCAACTTAATGCCTGGCAGCTGTGAAAAAGGCAAACTCTGTGCTGGGGATGATTAGGAAAGGAGTTGATAATAAAACTGCAAAGATTGTCATGCCCTTATATATAAAAGCCGTGCTAATGCGACGCGCCAGAGTCCTGTGTCCAGTTCACCAATGCCACATCTCAGAAAGGATATAGAAGAGATAGAAAAAAGTGCAAGAGAAGGGCAACCCAGGATGATTGAAGGATTGGAGCACCTTCATATGAGGAGAGAGGCTGCAGTTCTGACTTAATTTTAGTTTGGAGAGGAGGCATCTGAGGGGGATATGATTGAAGTCTATAAGAATTATGCATGGGGTAGAAAATGTTGACAGAGAGAATTTTTCTCTCTTTCTCACCAATACTAGAACCAGGGGCAGACGTGAAAATGCTGGGGGGGGAAGAATTAGGACTAATAAAAAGGCGCCTTCACTTAGCGTGTGATTGGTGTTTGGAATATAGTTGCTGCCACAGGAGGTGGGGTGATGGCCACTCACCTGGATAGCAGCTTTAAAAGGGGCTTGGAAAGCCAGATTTATGGAGGAGAAGTCGATCTATGGCTACCAATCTTGATCCTCCTTGATCTGAGATTGCAAATGCCTTAGCAGACCAGGTGCTCAGGAGCAGCAGCAGCAGAAGGCCATTGCTTTCACCTCCTGCAGGTGAGCTCCCAAAGGCACCTGGTGGGCCACTGCGAGTAGCAGAGAGCTGGACTAGATGGGCTCTGGTCTGATCCAGCAGGCTCGTTCTTATGTTCTTATGTTCTTATGCACGGAGTAGGCACCACAAAGAAACCTGACCTTTGTCTCCCTTCAGATAGAGGTCAACACCTAGACCTCTCTGCCTGAAGCCAGACTGAAAACGGTCCAGCGCAGACGAATGATCAGAGAAGACTTGGAGTTGGCCTGCTGCTGCTCTCTCACTCGTTTTTTTCTAGAAAGGGCAGGTTAGGGACTGGGAAATATTTCCCCACATCATTTTACTCAAGCAATGGTTTCTTAAGTAGTGGATGGATAACCACCTGTTTTATGAGAACAATGAAAGGTGCCATAAATCAGCGATTGAACGATGATGGACATCAGGAACTCATCCAAGTGAACATGATTTCAGTAATCAGGACGGACAAGGATTCATAAGAACATAAGAACAAGCCAGCTGGATCAGACCAGAGTCCATCTAGTCCAGCTCTCTGCTACTTCGTGAAAGTGGCTCCACCAAGGTGGCTTTGGGGAGCCTCAGCATGCAGGATGTGAAAGCAAGAGACTATAGGCTGTGTTGCTCCCGAGCACCTGGACTGTTAAGGAAGCGACTGCAATCTCAGATCAAAGAGGATCAAGTTTGGTAGCCATAGATCGACTTCTCCTCCATAAATCTGTCTAAGCCCCCCACTCTTCAATTCTCAGGATCCTGTTGACATCTATTGCAGGAATTGGATCAAAATGATCCACAAGGATTTGAGATGAGGGGTATAAATTATGGGCAGATAGGCCAGCTGGATATTAGGGAAACACTTTTTTTTTACAGTAAGAGTAGTTCAGCAGTGGAATTGGCCGCTTAGGGAGGTGGTGAGTTCCCCTTTCAAGCTGTGGGATCGGGTGGCCAGTTGTCAGGATTGTATTAGGTTGGATCCCACGTTAGGCAGGGGTTGGTTTAAATCAGTGATGGCGAACCTTTTGAAACCAAGTGCCCAAATTGGTAAATCCCAAAACCCACTTATTTATCATAGAAGTGCCAACCGCGGCAATTTAACCTGAATCACTGAGGAGGTTTGGTTTAGAAAAAAAGCTGAGTTGGCTCCGGGAGGTGTGCTGTTACTTTCGAGGGAGTAAGCTTGGTGGTAAGTCAGTGGCTTTGCTTTGAAGCAAAACTCTTCCAGCGTGGGTGAATGCAACCTTAGGAGGGTTTATAGAAGCAAGCTCCAATTCGCAAGCAATCGAGCTTACTCCCCAGATAAAGATCTGCTGCTCTTTGGTACTTTGCATGAAAATCCTCAGTGGGGTTTTATTGGCAGCTTAACAGGGTTTCCCTACACCTGCTTCCCCAAAACTAGGTCTTAGGTTTTAATGCTAATAATGGGGCCCAGTGGCCCTGACCAGCCTAGATGTGTGTGTGGGGTGTGGTGCCCACCGAGAGGGGCTCTAGAGTGCCACCTCTGGCATCCCTGTGCCATAGGTCCGCCCACCATTGGGTTAGATAGCCTCTTTGTGTCTCTGGGTTCAACTCTATGATCTCTGCAATGATAAATGTACCAGATGAACTGGGCATTTGTCTCATCTATACTCCAACCAGCCTGCAAATCAGAATATATTTGAGAGATTTTCTTAACAAAACAAAATCAACATAACCTATCATCAATTTCTGGAAATTTTAAAACACAAACGTGGAAATCCACAAGTAGTGAAATATTGTAAACAATCGAGAGTGTGTGAATGCAATGGATGGAGCAGAGTATGGTTTCTTTGCCACTCTTGTCCAATTTTAAAGGTCCTCCAATGAGGTACAATGAGGGACCACCTGTCCAATTGGGTTCAAGTTCTCTACCAGTGGGGTTCTAGACCTCTCCAGTCTCATCAGATTACCCAGTTCCTCAGTAAATCCAGGTTCCTGATTCTGCCTGGAGCAGGAGTTGAGATATGGCGTTAGAGCGTAATTCCTTTAAAATGACAGTCAGTTTAAAGTGGTCCAGGACCTTTTAGCGAAATTACCGTGTTCGGGCTTCCCCTCGGCGCTCTCGCGGCGAGGAGTCATCGAAGGCACCATTTTGAGCAGCGCCGGAATAGACAGCATTGAAACTTAAGAGCAGCAAAGTGGAGCTGCGGCTCGTTGTTGCCGCCCTGTAGAGTGAAGTGCAGGTGGATTACACTACTCGGCGGTAAAAGCGCGCAATAAACGGTGAGTGGGGAAAGGGCCATAGTTCCTTGTCCGTGTCACCAAGAGGTGCACATTGCCACCCCTGGACCAGGCATTGAGGACCGAAGGTTTTTCTGGCCCATAGTAACCTAGGAAATATACACCTTTTGTGACTCGTACAGCATGTGGCACCCGCAAGGGCTCCCCTTTGAAGAAGAAGAGTTGGATTTATATTCCCCCTTTCTCTCCTGCAAGGAGACTCAAAGGGGCTTTACAATCTCCTTTCCTTCCCCAACCCCACAACAAACACCCTGTGAAGACAGGTGGGGGGGCTGAGAGAACTCCGCAAGAACTGTGCTTAGCCTAAAGTCACCCAGAAGCTGAAGCGATGTTGGGTACCCATTGGAAGAGTTACACGGTTGCTTCCAAAGCAAAGTTTTCACCAACTACCACTCAAACTTACTCCCAAATAACGCATGCCCTCAGAACCAGCCGCTTTTTTTCATAAGAAATTAAAACCTCAGTGCATTCAGGTTAAGTTGCCCGTGTTGACGCATTCTGGCGATAAATAGAAGTGGGCTCTTTGGGTTGCAATTTTGGGCCTTTCGGTCTCGAAAGGTTAAGCCATCACCGCTGGTATAGTGCCTTTCTGATGTTGTGGGTTTTCCGTAAGCTATCTGGCCAGTGTTCACAATGCCGCGTTTCCTCCTGGCAACTTTGCCTTGCATCCATGGCTGAAGCTTCTTCGAGTAGGAATAGGGCCTTTTCCGTCCAGATAGCCAAGACCTATACATACCATTTAAAATTAGAAAAAGACAAGGGAAAAATTCTATTAAAACCGGACTTAAAAAAAAGCTAAGTAAAATGACGAGTAAAAGTGGCTGATTATGTGGAAGAGAGAAGTGTGAAAAGCGCATTACAGAAGACCACAATATACAAATCTGTGCACCGTTCTCAGATATGGTGCAGGTGCAGTAAAGCATTAGGCGTCAAAACTTCACATTTCAAGATGTTTATGGACTACAGTTTCCATCATCCCCCTGCCAGCATGATGCTGGCAGGGGATGATGGAAACTATGAATCCATAACATCTGGAGAACGATGAGTTTGATTATTATCCATGCAATAGGAGGAATGTTACATTGACTTCCTAAGGGGTGTGTGGGCTGGGGGGGTGGGACCAACATCTTTGGTTATGCGATTGCACGTGATATTTTCTAACTTGGTTTGAAGGTCCGTGTTTCCATCCACATATAGTCATGCTCCTTTATTACACCTGTGTAATATCTGAAACAGGCTGCTCGTGGCGTAGGAGGTTAAGAGCTGGTGTATCTAACCTGGAGGAACGGGTTGATTCAGCTCTGCCGCCCTGAGCTTCAATGAGCTTCTCTGGGGAATTCAGATTAGCCTGTGGCTCCCACACCGCCAGCTGGGTGACCTTTGGGATAGTCAAGCAGCTCTCGAACTCTCTCTCAGCCCCAACCCACCTCACAGGGTGCGTTTGTGGTGAGGGGAAGGGGCAAGGAGATTGTCAGCCCCTTTGAGTCTCCTGCGGGAGGGGGATAGAAATCCAACTCTTCTTCTTCTTCTTCTTCTTCTTCTTCTTCTTCTTCTTCTTCTGCTTCTTCTTCTTCTTCTTCTCTCTCTCTTTATGCCCTTTTACTCAAGCTTGGCTTCACTCTGGTTCTTCCAGGTAATTGTCGCAGCCTTTGGTTTTATTATTTCCCCTTCCATACCTGACCCCTGACCGGGGGCCGAACCCCCCCCCTCGCCGCCGCCAGCCCCACTTGGGGCTCTTTTTTGCTTCACCAGGCCAAGCGAGCCTCTGTCCCCGCGGCGGGATCCCTGATGCTGCAACTTCGCCGCCGCCTCTTCGGGGGCCGCCTCCCTCTCCGGCCCGGCGCCCCGATACGCGTCCTCCTCCGCGGCCCCACGGTGTGGGGCAGGGGTGGTTCAACCGAAGCCCCCCGGATATTGCATAGTACAATTCCCATCAGCCCCTGCCAGCATGGGGAATTGTAGTCCATGCACAGGGGCTGATGGGAATTGTAGTCCATGCACATCTGGGGGGCTGTAGTTGGAAGACCCCTGGTGCGGGGGGACCCCTGTGCGCGGCCGGGCTGCTGCTGCTGCTGCTGGTCTTCCTGCGGCCGCCGCCGCCGCCGTCGGGCTTTTATAGCGGGGCTAAATTTAGGCCGGGCCGCCGGGCGGGCCGAGGCTGGGGCTGGCTGCGGGGCCGTCGGACGCGTTTCCTGCGCTCCGGCAATTGGCCTGCGCGCGTCTTAAAAGCGGGGCGGCGGGCCCGGCCCGGCAGACCCAGCAGACGCCGCCCGCCCGCCCGCCCACCCCCGCCGCCGGGATGGCGCTGCTGCTGGGCGACCCCGCCGGCCCCCGCCTGCCCTCCTTCGCCTCCTTCTGCAGCCGCGACGGCCACTGCGCCCACACGCCGCCGCCGCTCCCCAAGTAAAGTGGGCTGGGCCGGGCCTGGGCGGGAGAAGGCACTGCATTCTGCACGTTATCAGAGGGACGCCTGCTGGGTCGGCAGACGGGCCGGGGAGAAGAAGCGGCAGCTGGCCCACCGGCCGGCCCACCGTGGGGCGGCGTTGGGACTGCCCTCCAAGCGGCTCCAACGGGCCCCACCACCCTGGCTCCAACGGGCCCCACCCCCCTCAAGTGCTGGGACTTGCCTCCGTGGCTCCAACAGGCTCCCTCTCAACCCCCCGGCTGGGACTTTGCTCCCTGTGCTCCAACGGGCCCCCCACCCCATTTGGCTCCAACGGGCCCTCTGTACCCCGGTATGCTGGGACTCTGCTCCCCCGCGGCTCCAACGGGCCCCCACCCCTGGCCCACCGGGCTCCCCCCACCCCCGGCGTTGGGACTTGCCCTCCGCGGCTCCAACAGGCTCTGCACCCTCGGGCAAGTTGGCCTTGCCCACCCCGGCTCCAACGGGCCCCACCCCACCCCTGGCTTGGGACTTGCCCTCCGCGGCTCCAACGGGCCCCCCACCCCCGGCGTTGGGACTTGCCCTCCGCGGCTCCAACGGGCCCCCCACCCCACGGCTCCAACGGGCCCCCCACCCCCGGCATTGGGACTTGCCCTCCACGGCTCCAGCGGGCTCCCCCACCCCACGGCTCCAGCGGGCCCCCACCACCCCCCGGCGCTGGGACTTGCACCCCACGGCTCCAACGGGCCCCCCACCCCCGGCTTTGGGACTTTCCCTCCACGGCTCCAACGGGCCCCCCACTCCCGCTGGGACTCCGCCCCCCACTGCCCAACGGGCTCCCCACCTCTAATGGCTCCAACGTGGGCTCCTCTACCTCAAGCTTTGGGACTTGCCTCCCTCCATGTTTCATAACGTGGCCTCCTGACAGCCCCCCACACCCCGGGGCTGTGGGAAAAAGTCCCCTCTTCTACGGCCGCACGTGGGGGGGGGGGGCGGGGGAGGGCAGCACACATGATGGGGGCATCTCTCTCTCCGCCGGTCTCTCAATTGCCCTTTTTCTCCCCCTCCTCTAGAAATGGAAGTGCAGCATGCAGGCGAAGCTGCTGCAGCCGTGTCCCCTACCGGGAGGGGCCCCAGAGACCGTGGTGGACTGCTGCCCCGAGGCCGACGAGGACCTCAACACCGTGCTGGACCTGATCCTCGCTCTGGGCGCTGAGGACCCCTTTGCCCAGGACCCCTCCTGCGGGGAGTGCGACGGGAGGGCCCTGGAAGCTGGCCCCTTCTACGAGCCGAGCCCCCAGCCCGGATGCTACAACCTGCCGGAGCGGGGCAGCCCCCGCTGCCACGCGGGCCGCGTTGCAGCCGGACCGGACGAACTACAGCCTCCTGACGGTCAGGGGCGCTGCTGTGGCCTCGGCTTTATGGGACAGCGGAGGCGTATGGGAGAGCTGGAGCCGGAGATGGGCGGCACGGGCCGCTGGTGGGGTCTGGGTCCCTCGGCCCAGCCCCAGGATCAAGCAGGAAGGCAGTCCGCCTTGTATGATGGCCGGCTCCCCCCAGATCCCTGGGGCAGAGACCCCGCCCTTGGGCCCCGACGATCTCATGGTGGTGGAGTGCCAAGGGCAGGTGCCCCTGCCCGTTCCCCAGGGCTGCCATCCCGCGGCTGGCTACACGCACCCGCCAAGCCACCTCCGGTACCCGAGCGCTTCTCCCTTCAGCCTGTTTGAAGAGGGGCCCTGCCAGCCCTCTGACCCGAGGGGCATGCTCACCCCCCCATCCTCTCCCCTGGAGCTGCTGGACGCCAAGCCCAAGAGGGGCCGCCGGTCCTGGCCGCGCAAACGGACTGCCACGCATTAATGCTGCACCTAAGCACCGGCTGCGAGAGCGTGACACCAAGAGCTCGCACCTGAAGGCGCACCTGCGGACACATACAGGTAACTGTCCCACGGTGAAACGGGCCGATGGGCGGAGGGGGGCAGCAGGACTAGCAGAGAGGAGCAAAGCCAAGTGAACCCCACTTGGCTCGGGCACAGCGGGTTGCCCAAGAGCTGCACAAGCCCCAGGACTTCTTTCCAGCATTGGTACCCTGTTTCCTGAATATAGGGCATCCCGAAAAAATAATAGGGCAATGAGTAGAGGGTTTTGCTGAAGGTCGCAGTAATAAGAGCATCCCTCGAAGAGAGTAAGACGTAGCAAAGTTTTTGTTTGGAAGCATGCCCGACGAACAGAACACAGGAAAAATAAGACATCCCCTGAAAATAAGACATAGCGCATCTTTGGGAGCAAAAATTAATATAAGACACTGTCTTATATTCGGGGAAACACGGTAGCAGCAGTTGTACAAATGTAGATGCAGTGGGACCTTGACTCAATTCCAGTGGGGTTTCTCCTGCCAGGGAATTGCAGCTTCTTAGGGCTCACTTGCTCCTTCCTGCAGCGCCCCCCTCCCTCCTAGGAGACCACTGCCTTCTTCCCACAGAGGCAGCCACCGTGTCCTGGGGCATGGGCCAACTCTTGTGTATTTTCCCCCCCAACAGGCGAGAAGCCCTACCATTGCAACTGGGATGGATGCGGCTGGAAATTCGCTCGCTCTGACGAACTCACGCGCCATTACCGCAAGCACACCGGGCACCGCCCCTTCCAGTGCCACTTGTGCGACCGAGCGTTCTCCCGCTCCGACCACCTGGCTCTGCACATGAAGCGGCACATGTGACGGGGCGGAGCCAAGAGGACGCCCCAGAACTTTGGGGGGCTGCCTAACTGGTACTATGTCTGTGGGAGAGACTGAGTGGGCCGTGGGCTGGAGGTGGCATCTGAGTCTCTCCTGATTCCTGCTGCCTGTTCTCCACGACCCGGGCAAATGGAGCTTATTTATGGGCCGCTGCCGGCGCCTAGAAAAGTGACCAAGGGCTGTCCAGATGTGGAGACCGCAGCTGACAGATGGCCTGGAGACCATAAGCTGGAAGCGCCACGAGGACTATTTGGGAGGGACTCGGGGTTCTCCCCAACCAAAGCATCCAGATCTTTCAACCATGGTGGCTTAAACTGTGCATCTCAAACTTGCGTGATCTACACTAGGAACACGGGGCTCGATGTCCTGTTGAAGAACTTTTAAAAATATAAATATTGTTAATATTTTTATAGACAAATACGCACGTTAACAGACAAATGGATATGTTGCCTGCTCTTTTTTTTTTACCTGAAAATATTTTTAACATTTTGTAAAATAAAGCAATCTTTCGCCGATGTGTGTTTCTCCTCTTAAACTGTAAGGCTTGCCTGAAAATAGAGCCTGAACTACTCAGAATTGTGCCTTGGCTGGGTGCTGCAGCTCCACCGTAGTCCAACGACAGTAAGCAGGAAATAGTCTCGCAGACCACAGGGCAAGACACAGCACCGAAAGCGGGCTCTTTAATTCAAAAACAATCAGGACTGTAATTTTAGTCTCGTTTTTAGTTTATTTTTTAACCTGATTGAGTAGCAGCCCGAAATATCTTCCAGATGCAGTTGTGGCTGTGCCAGCATCAGCCTGTGGACTTGCTCCTTTACTCCCAGATGTAAACATTCGATTCCTGTAATTATGGCTCCTGGTCTTACACAGAGCTCCCAGCCTGTCCCAACAGCTCTGTGTGGAGTGGGGAGGTTTCTTTCTCTCAGTAGTATATGGCAAGCCTTGACCATCAAACTAGCCTCTCCACCCATACTGGTCATGAGGCAGGTCAATTTCCACAATAAGAATGATTTTAGTAAAACAAGTGTGCTGCCCCCACCCTTCCCTCTGTCTTTGGCAGAAATAAACATGGGGGTGGCTGCAGCGTAAAGCAGTCATAATAAGGGAAGTTTAAACCTTGAATTATTGTATTGTCAAAGGCTTTCACGGCCGGATTCAAGTGGTGGTTGTGGGTTTTCTGGGCTGCGTGGCCTTGGTCTGGTGGATCTTGTTCCTAACGTTTCGCCTGCATCTGCATCTTCAGAAGATGCTGGCCACAGATGCGGGCGAAATGCAGACCATGGCCACACAGCCCGGAAAACCCACAACTACCCTGTTTCCCCTAATATAAGACATCCCCGAAAAATAAGACATAGTAGAGGTTTTGCTGAAGTGCAAAATATAAGGCATCCCCCGTAGGGAAAGTGTAAGACATATAGCAAAGTTTCTTTTGTTTGGGAAGCATGCCTGACTCTAGACAGAACACAAGAAAAAATAAAGACATCCCCTGAAAATAAGACATATAGCGCATCTTTGGGAGTAAAAGAAATTAATATAAAAGACACTGTCTTTATATTTGGGAAAAAACTCACAGTTACTTTGGAATTCATTGGTTTAGGGGAGTAGGACAGAACTGGGGGTGCACAGGAGAGCCTGCAGAAAGGGGGGTCTGTGCTGCAAGAGATATTACAATGACGGCTCCCGGCTTCCCCCTCAATAGTGACTGTGCCGGGAAAAACAAACAAAAAAACTCTTAAATGGGTTTAAATTGGCAAATGCAGAAAAGAAAAATACACTGACAATTTGCATGAAAGGGTCTGGTGCTTTATACTTTGTTGTCCAAATTAGTGGGTCTCCATTGAAGAAAATGACGGGGGGGGGGGGGGTCTATTGAAAGCAGCCAGAGTGAGTGTTCCTATGTGAGGAGAAAAATATACTGTCCCTCCTTGAGGCCAGGGCACAGGAAGCAGGAGAGAGTGAAACATCTGCCCGCTGCTTCCACAATGCAGAGATGACTTACCAACCAGAAACAGTTGCACAACGTTACTCCAGAAAGACAGTGACAGATGGGCCAAAACAATTGGCTTGATTGCTGCAACTAGTTCAGCCATTTCCCCTTCTTTCCCCAACCACAGGGCCCAAAGGCAAAGACGAGGTCAGGTAAACCCTGTAGAATCGCAAGCTGACGGCAACAACTCCATACTGTTAAAAAGGGAATGTGTTCTGGGACTGAAGGAACGCCACGCTCCCGAGATTTGATCCGGGAGGTGTGAGATCCCTTTCCCACGTTCCACCCCCAGACAGCTCACGCATTTCAGCCCTCCGCGCATCACAGGCTCCAGGCACTGTTGTGGTCAAGCAAAGTTGTGCAGAACATTCCGTGGTCGTTGGAGGGAGGACAGCCCCGGTCTGGGGCTTTTGTTACACCCCTAACGGCATCTCGAATGTTTGTCTGGCCGTCTTCTTGCAATGGTCCAAAGCCACTTCCACCACATCAAACTGTAGCCCCTTGTTGAGCTCACAAAGCAGGCCTGTTTCTGATTCAGCAAAGGGGCACAGCTAATGCAGGACAGAAATGGATGGTTTCCAGGAAGAATGGCCATTTCCAGCACCCCAAGTTCCCTTTGAGATCCACTGGTGCCAAAGAAGGGTTTTCAGTGAGGACATAGAAGAAGAAGAAGAAGAAGAAGAGGAAGAGGAAGAAGAAAAGGAAGAAGAAGAAGAAGAAGAAGAAGAAGAAGAAGAAGAAGAAGAAGAAGAAGAAGAAGAAGAAGAGGAAGAAAAAGAAGGAGGAGGAGGAGGAGGAGGAGTACAGGGGTAGGGAACCTGCGGCTCTCCAGATGTTCAGGAACTACAATTCCCATCAGCCCCTGTCAGCATGGCCAATTGGCCATACGCTGGCGAAAACTGATGAAAATTGCTAGTCTCCTGAGTATCTGAGAGCCGCAGGTTCTTCAAGCTAATGACCAATCAGTAGTAGTAGTAGTAGTAGTAATAGTAGTAGTAGTGGTAGTTTGGGTTTATATCCCTCTTTCTCTCTCCTGCAAGGAGACTCAAAGGGGCTGACAATCTCCCTTGCCCCTTCCCCCCCCTCACAACAAACATACCCTGTGTGGTGGGTGGGGAGCTGAGAGAGCTCCGAGAAGCTGTGACTAGCCCAAGGGTCACCCAGCTGGCGTGTGTGGGAGTGCACAGGGGCTAATCCTGAATTCCCCCCAGATCAGCCTCCCACAGCTCGAAGTGACGGCAGAGCCGGGGAATCAAACCCGGTTCCCTCCAGATTAGATACGAGCTCTGTAACCCTCCCAACGCCACTGCTGCCCATGGGCCAGGGGAGAGCATGCCCGCGAGGACAGAAATTGCAAGCTGGCACAACAACCCAGAAAAGAGCAGGCTCTGAGTCCACAAAAACTCCAAAATAAGTAACTTTTCATTTATTATATTAAAACAATAACATTTCTCTTATATTAAACAATAAACACAGAGCATAGGTTAAAATTCAACAACAGAATCCCCCTCCTTGCAACTTGTTATATATTTCAAGAATATACGTACAGTCATTTACATATTTGGCTAACGTTGGTCAGCATCTCGTTTCCTGCCCGTTCCCAGCCCAGCCCTGGTGATGTCAGAAGGAGCACAAGGCCAAGATCCAAAGAATGCGGTTGAAGGGTTTTCCCTTTAACAGGAGACTCCTTCGTCCCCGACCGACCCTCCCACCCGTGCCAAATGGCCCATGGAACTCCCCCCATTTCAAAAGCCATTTACTCCTTTCGATGAAACACAGACTCAGAGGTTCTTGGGCTACGCAGAACCGATCCTGTGACTTTTTGGACTCTGGGTCAAACACGAGGCGTTGCTGCTTCCCTTTGCCATGAAATCGCCTTTAACGGTCACTTGGGGAGAGCCAGAATTTAGGCAAAAACATAGAATACTAGCAAAAAGGGTGTCAATGCTTTTGCAGAAAGCCCGTTTTTCATGACATAGTAGAAATCCAGCCGTTTACTGAGCGCTCCATGCAGTCAAGACAACCTCACCAATTCACATCTTTTAATCACAACCCTGTGTTCCCCAGTCTGTGAAATAAGGGAGGCAGTGGGGAAGGATGTCTGTTTCGAGGGATGAAAGGGAAGGTGGAGTAGCAGAAGCTATTTTAGCATATCCACCAGATCACAGAGAGCTGTGTCAGAAAGAGGGAGAGTGGACCCCTAAGAAAAGGTTTTGTTAGAACGATCCTCCAGACTTGAGACCTTGATCAGGGAAGCATCCCTTCAGGGCAGACTGCAGGACGCTTGCAGGTTAGAGGGAAGCACACACAGTCCACACCAGGGGGATGGCAAAGAGCCCCCCACTCCCAAGCAAGGGTCTACATCATGGGTGTCAAACTCACGGCCCTCCAGATGCTATGGACTACAGTTCCCATCACCCCCTGCCAGGATCATGCTGGCAGGGGATGATGGGAACCATAGTCCATAACATCCTGGAAGAGGTCACGCAATTGTTACACTCCATGATCACACCCATGGTAAAGCGAACGCTTATGGCACTCAGATGTTATGGACTACAGTTCCCATCATCCCCTGCCAGGATCATGCTGGCAGTGGATGATGGGAACCCATCAATCCATAACATCTGGAGAACACCGAAGTTGTTACACTCCATGGTCTACCAGTCTCGCATGAGTGGCGAACCTTTGACACTCCAGATGTTATGGACTACATATTCCCATCAAGCCCTCTCCAGCATGGCCAATTGTGGCCATGCTGGCGAAGAACTGATGAAGCCAACAAGTCCTGTAACATCTGGAGTGCCAAAGGTCTCGCTTACTAGAACCGCCTACTATTCCAGGTTCCGTTCAAAGAAGAAACCCAGAGAGACAGGTTTGGCAGCCTTCTGGGCCAAGAAAGGTCTAGCAACTAAAAGGTGGAGTTTCTGTGGCTCAGACAGAGAAAAGTTGTCTGTACATCCTGACGGATGCCAGGTCAAGTCGAGGGCTGCCAGGACTTTGGAAAGCCTCGTTGCCACTGGAAGTGGGGCCAATTACAATTGCAGCCATGATAATGGTCGGGATTAAACTATAGTCACAAGGACCCCGGTGTCGTCGAATTCAGGCCTGAGGACCAATTCTATGTATGGAAATCTGGTGTGGCGATTGGGGGAGGGGGTGCATGTTCTGCGTTGGTAGCTAATATTTATATGATTTCATAAAACAAATTCATTTTTGAAAGGCACCACAAGCCCTTTTTTTGAAGATATCTTGGTGTTTAAACACTACACAGATGACTTGTTCGTCATAACGAAATCTGAAATTAAGGCCCATCAGTTTACTACTTGGATTAAGAAGCAATGTCAACATATATAATTGGCTGGTAAAAAAATGATAAACCACTCAGTTAACTTTTTTGGACCTTAGAAGTTTTTGTTTCTGAGAATAATACAATCCAGGTGAGACCATTTAGGAAAAGAGCAGATCATAATTCTTGACTTAAGTCTCACCATCCTCTACATCTTCATAAGAAGGTACTCTTTGGACAATTTCTTAGATGGAAAGGAATATGGCATCTCGATGGAGGACCCCCCAAAAGCTGCTCATTTTCCTTCTATACAGCTTAAAAAATGTGGTTACCCAGAGAATGTGATCTCCACAAAGTATTTAATAGTTTTTGACAATAATTACTTAAACCTAAAGAATCTAACAAGTATTGTCGAAGGCTTTCACGGCCGGAATCACTGGGGTGCTGTGTGGTTTCCGGGCTGTACGGCCGTGTTCTAGCAGCATTCTCTCCTGACGTTTCGTCTGCATCTGTGGCTGGCATCTTCCAGCCACAGATGCAGAAATAACGTCAGGAAAAAAATACTGCTAAGAATCGTCTGTACATACCCGTCTTCGAAGCAGCTCTAACTATAAAGTCGCTTTCATCTTTCTTGGGCCCTAGTTTGTAATCAATTGGTTCTTGAAAGTCTATATAAGCGCTGGCATGTTGTACAATCTCTTTACCTCCAGCATTAGGGCTTAAACGCATCATTTCTCCTAAAAGTACGTTTAGGGGGCAATTCAAATGTGGCAGATATTCTATGAATGATTTATGTATGACAACAAAAATGTTGTGTAATATTATTTAATACGGCGCACGTGCAAAAAATCCCTGCACACTGGTTTGAGAACAATCAAAGAATTTGTGAACAGTGGACCAGGGTGGCGCATCGCACTGTGGATGCATTCAGCGTTCTGCCAAGCTGGCCATTCTGAGAGTGACTTCCAGGTCCGAGCATTGGGGACTCTGAATGCTAGTAAATATGATTATATGGATTCAAGAATTCTTCTACAAGGTTTATGGGACTTAATTCACAATTGGAGTTGGGATGTTTTTTGTAATCTGAGAAAATATTCCTAGGTATGAGTGCTTATCAAAACATTTGCACCTGGTAACACATTGATTAGAGCCTATTCCTTTAAATCAGGGGTCTTCAAACTATGGCCCTCCAGATGTTCATAGACTACAATTCCCATGAGCCCTACCACTTGGCCATGCTGGCAGGGCTGATGGGAATTGTAGTCCATGAACATCTGGAGGGCCATAGTTTGAAGACCCCTGCTTTAAATGACCAAGCAAATGTGTTATTCTTTCGGGATGCTGGTAGCACTTCAGTGAACGGTCGTTCCACCATAACGCTGCTAATACAAAATATGTGCATATGACAAGCGTTGAGGGTAAGTTAGCCTGTGTAGAAATAGCAGAACAATATTATTTTGAATGTCTGTAGCTTAATGGCTAATTATGTTGTTTTGTTTTCAGCAAAGCAGGGCTGGCTATTGGAGACGTTTCTCCGGGGAAGTAAGCCAAGCCTGTCCGGATTATCTTCCCTGAAGAAGCTGTCTGTGAAACTGATACATAAGAGCTGGCTCTTCTGGTTGGAGGCAGTGATTATGCTTGTTTGAATAATTGCTGGTGCCTTTTGCTTGCAATAATATAAATTCTGTAAAGCGTTTAATTTTGGGTATGTTTGTACTGTGAATGTCACTTTAATTGGGAAGGACCAGGTCCCCTATAGAAATAGGGCATTGAAAGGAATTCATTTTTCAGTTGAAAACCTGTCAACGCTAATAGCCATGTTTTCTATTCTTCCTTAGTGCACAACAGCCCTGCGCAGGGATTTCATGGTTTGCGGTTTACTTTAAACACAGTGTGGTTTGTCTGCAGGCTTTTCCAACTGCATTTCATCCTGTGGGTGATGATCATTTTGTCACTGAAGCCCAAAGAGGAGATTGTTATTTTGTGTTGAACTCTTAAGGTCCTTGCGACTACAGTTTAATCCGGACCAGGTTTATCACGGTTGTCACTGGATTTTCCTGTCTGTGTTGCCAGAGGTTTATTCTCCAGGGACCTGCTTCCATTTAGCATCCATAGGAGTGCTTCAAGTGCTGGCCTCTCAGACAATCTGGCGCATGTAAAACATAGGACGCCTCTTGCCTATGGAGCCAATGTTGTTAAAAGGGGAAATGGAAAATCAGGTGCACCAAAGGGACGGAAAGATGGAGAGCATCGCGGCAGCAACCCAGAGGCTGAGAGAGAAGCCCCCAGAAACAGGCAGAGGCATAGCTGCCACGGGGACATCTGGGGACAAACACCCCGGGCACCCCAGCATCTTGTACGGAAGTCACGCGATGCTGCTGGGGTGGGAATCTCCCCACACATTTCCAGAAAGGAGAAATGGGGCGAGGCTGGGCCTCAGTGCGGCATGTGCGTGCCAAGGCCTGCACACACACGTCGCGCCGAGGCCCAGCCACGCACCTTCTTGTTCCAGGAAGTGGCTGGACCTCCCCCCCCCCCCCCATTTACCAGAGTTCAGCCGGCTGCAAAAAGCAGCCTGGTGGGAATTACACTTGCCGGGAGACCCCGAGGGCTCGCAAGGTCTCCTGGGAAGTGTAGTTCCCACCAGGCTGTTTTTTGCAGCTGGCTGAACTCAGGTAAGTGGGGAAGGGGGGTGCTGCGGGGGGGCACCATTTTGCCCCTTCCCCATGCCACTGGGCACAGGCAGCTGGAAGAAATGCTGCTGCAGCACGGGCAGGCGCCTCTCAATAGCCTCAGGTTATCGCCAAGAAGCATTTCACCAAAGGTCTGGGGAGAAGCCCATCGCAGGAGGAATTTTCAGATCTATGTCCTCAACCGCCGTTTCTACACGTTACAAGAGATCCCTCCATTCTGCAAAGCCAGCAAGTGGCAGCACAACAGGGCCTAAAGCTGAAAATATACACGGGCGCACATGCCAGGGGTGGGGAGGTGGGCACAGGTGACAGGGAGGAGGGGCACAATTACTGTATGTGCACACATTAAAACAACAACAACAACGAACCTGCACACTTGCTTTTCAGGCCAGCCTGAACAGGATCTGTGGTTCGAATCTGAGCACCCCTGAAGAAGAAGGGGCAGCTGGGCAGATCACTACAATGTCAGGAGGAGCTCCTCCTTAAACGTTCGCTTACTCAACTGCTCCCAGGCTGAAATTCATCAGCCAGGAGGGCCAGCCCCTCTCCTGCACCCCCAAGTCCCCTGGCCTCAAGTGCAGAACAGTTTTTATGGTTTCATCGGGGAGCTGATCCACCTTGCCCCAAAGGTCCCCCTAAAGAAGCCAGCACAAGATCCCTTTAAAGCAGGGGTGGGCAATTCTTTTTTCCATGGGGCCGCATAAGAAACAGAAAATATTGTGGAGGGCCGGGCCAAAAGGCAGGGGGGCGAGGCGCTTTTGAAAGCCCCGCAGAAGCCGGCAGCCAAGGCAACCGGCTTCTGCGGGGCTTTCAAAGGCACCTCGCTCCCCAGCAAGGCAGGGGTGTGTGGCGCTTTTGAAAGCTCCGCAGAAGCCGGCAGCCAAGGCAACCGGCTTCTGCGGGGCTTTCAAAGACGCCTCGCTCCCCAGCACGGCAGGGGGGCCAGTCAGGGTCATCCAGCGGGCCGGATGTGGCCCGCGGGCCGTATAATGCCCAGGTCTGCTTTAAAGACACCTTGGAGACTCAGCTGCTTCACTACTCCGCGGGCGGGCAGGAGGGCCAGCTTCCCTCCAGCGGGAAGGCAGATGCCCAGCCCAGCCAACCTAGAGGCAGTGGCTCCTCCCTGCAACCAGAGGGGAGGCCAACAAGTCTGAGAAACCCAGACTGCTGTCACTGCAGTTCTGACCACGTTGTTACAGAGGCAGGGCAGAAATTCAAGGAAGATTCACAGCCATGTGAGAAGGATACAGTGACTTTGCAGCATTATTGGGGAGGGCTGTCACAAACCAGCAGAAGACCCTGCCCCCCCCCCCAATAGACTGGGAGGCAGCCTCCAGAGGAACGCACCAACAAAAGAGAAAACACAAGAGAAGGGGACACACGCCTGGGACACACCTGGGAAAAGCAGTGGCACTGCCGGCAGCCTCTGCACCAGGAGCTCCCACAGCAAGGGGGGCAGTCTGACAAGGCAGGCACGCACACAGAGTTGAGGCACAGAGAACGGGGACTGAACGAACACCACAGAAGTGTGTAAAGGCAATGGGGTGGGATGGGGGGGAGGGGGGCTCAGTTAGCATTGAGTGGAACCTCAGCAGCAGTTCTTCAATAGGTGAGGTCAGAAGAAGCCCATCCAGCTGTTTTTTGGCAGCAACCGTTCAAGGTGCTTCACGCGGACATCTGGAACTGCATCCCCTCCGGAAGCGTCTCAGAATCAGAATTCGAGCTCTAAAAGTCTGGCACTGTTCCTGCGGCAGGGTGGGATCAGTGGGTGTGGTTAGGGGAGGTTTGGGGGCAGAACTGCTCCGTGCACAGGTTTCACAGTCAGGTTGTCTGGCCCCACCTGACCAGTCTATGAATTATTGAGCACAGGTGGCACTAGCAGTATTCTTCCGCCTCTGGGGAAACGCCGTCCGCTTGCCAAGGAGAATCACGGGTGGCCCATGAGTGCTCACGCCTCATTCGGAGGAGGGAGAGAGGTCAGGGCAACGAAGGGGGCTTTCTGCGTGTTCTGGGGGTGGGGATCAAACAATGCTCACACAGCCCTGCTCTTGGGGGCCATGAACACGGTTTCCTCGGTTTCAGTATGAAGCATCACTGGTTCACAAGGTCCCCTTGCCTTTTACCATCCAATGCCCCAGATGCCAACTCGTTTTCCGGGGCAATCAGCAACAGCCTCACAATTAACCAGATGGAAGAGGGATAGTCCTTCTCAGAGGCAGTGACGGTGGAGTGTTATTCCTCACCATTCATTACAAAAGGCTCGACCGTCAAGGAATCCTGGCCTAGAACCACTGAGAATGTCAGGGACTAGGCTCGAGCCCTGCTCTGTATCAGTGGACTCTGGGCAACACTGGTTGGAAGGAACCTGTGAGCTCCCACCAGCAGTCCGATGTGGTCAGTCCAGGGACAACCAAGCCCCACTTCTGTAATGGTCCAAGGGTGCTCCTTTCTTAAGACAAGCAAGAAACGTGTTGGGACTGAGAGTCGGAGCAGTAGCACACAGGTGACTCGCTAACTCAAAACAGGATGCCCCGCTCCACGGTCACCACGGATATCGCTGGCCTTGGCAATCCACGCGTGGCAGTTTCCGTCTCCGCTGTGTTCGTGCTGCAAAAAGTGGCACCAGGAGGGGTCCCGAGGTCCCACTGCAGGAGGCTCAGCTGCCAGTTTCAGCTGCCTTGCAAGTGATCAAGCCGATCACACGCTTCTGACCAGATTACATCCCGGGGGGGAGCGCAGCAGGTGGCCGAAGGCATGCCCGTTACACTTGGCAGCTCTAGCCAGCCCGTCCCAGTCGGCAATTGGAATTACTCTGGAACGTGAGCAAGCAAAGCAGCCACCTGAAGTCTGGGCAGGCTCGGTGGGCGGGGGCTCGGGTGGGCGGGCAGGCTCGGTGGGTGGGGCCCGGTCTTATGAGGCTGGCATGTCTGCCTTGCTGAGGGCGATGGCCAACTCCAGGTCCTCCTGCTCCTGCCTCTGCAGCCGCGCCAGCCTCTCCTGCTCTGCCTTCTCACTCTCACGCTTGGCCCACACCAGCTGCTGCTCCTCATTGCCAAGCTGAAAAGACAGACAGAGATGCTCCGTTAAGGAACCCACAGCGAAGGCAGGCACACCGCGCGCAGCAACGCCCCGCAGCACCACAGGAGGAGGGGTGCTGACAATTCTCCCAGAATGCAGCAGTGCTTGGCCTGTAGGGGGAGGGCTGGTGGAACTGGTCTGCAGGAAGGCACGGTAGGTGGAAAGTTTGGCGTGGAAAGTTTGGCTCTGTCCTTTCTAGGCTCCGGCTGTGACCCTCTCATCTTGGATTCCTGCTTTCTTCCTCTTTGCTACTCTCTGCTGGCATTTCTCTAAGACAGAGGCGTCCAACTCTGGCGTTTCGGATGTTCGTGGACTACAATTCCCATCATTCCCTGGCCATTCTGAGTGATGGGAATTGTAGTCCATGAGCATCCGAAGCGCCAGAGTTGGACACCCCTGCCTTAAGACTTTCAGCTGTGCAGATTCTTCCTCTTGGCTTCGCTCTCCAGGATAAGTTCTAGGCTCCACCGTTCTTTGCCTGATTTTCTTCCTTAAGAGATGACTTCTCCTCCTCCCCCCTCCCCTTTCTCCTCTTCTGGGCATCTGCACAGCTTTCTCAACATATCAGGCCCCTGCTGCTGTTTTGTATATGGGGGGGGGGGGGGGGACACACTGGACAGAATTCTAAAATGGAAGAAACAAAAGCCACAGTTCTGTGGCCCAATCCTAGAACTGGCTGCATCCATCACCGAAGCACTCAGATTATGAACAAATCACCACAAAGTGCAAATAATGTAACCCCCGCCCCACCCCCCGACACACACACACACACACAAACACACTCACACTCACTCACATTCACACTCTCTCTCTCTCTCTCTCTCTCTCTCTCTTTCTCTCTCTCTCTCTCTCTCTCTCACACACACACACACACTTTGAGCTGCCTTGTGATTTCCTGGCATTCATGTTGCTCCTTCTGTTGGAGTGGATTGAAAAGCCAGATGAAAACTGGCTTCTTCACACAGCACTGACCCTACACATTGACCATTCCCCTGGTGTATCCTGCCCAATTTCAGTCTTTGGTCTACAGAGGTGTGCTAGAGATAAGCAAAGACCACTGGGACCCTCACAGGAACTGCCAGGCTGTGCCAAGAGCCTGCAAATGATCAAGAGCCCCAGGAGTGGTCAGTTCCTTCTGAAGCATCACCTGCATCTGATTCCAGAGATTCTGCTTTCATTCCCCCGGCAGCAGGACTCAAATTAAGAACATAAGAACTGGCCTGCTGGATCAGACCAGAGTCCATCTAGTCCAGCACTCTGCTACTTGCAGTGGCCCACCAGGTGCCTTTGGGAGCTCACATGTAGGATGTGAACCCAATGGCCTTCTGCTGCTGCTGCTCCCGAGCACCTGGTCTGCTAAGGCATTTGCAATCTCAGATCAAGGAGGATCAAGATTAGTAGTAGCCATAGATCGACTTCTCCTCCATCAATCTGTCACAGAAGCCCCTTTTTTTAAAGCTATCCAGGTGGAGTGGGCCATCACCACCTCACTGTGGCAGGCATATTCCAAACACCAATCACACGCTATGAAGTTAGAAGTGGTTTCCTTTTATTAGTCCTAATTCTTCCCCCCAGCATTTTCAATGGATGCCCCCTGGTTCTAGTATTGTGAGAAAGAGAGAACAATTTCTCTCTGTCCACATTTTCTACCCCAGGCATAATTTTATAGACTTCAATCATATCCCCCCTCAGCCGCCTCCTCTCCAAACTAAAGAGTCCCAAACGCTGCAGCCTCTCCTCATAGGGAAGGTGCTCCAGTCCCTCAATCATCCTCGTTGCCCTTCTCTGCACTTTTTATATCTCTTCAATATCCTTTTTGAGATGATATTGGGAAGGGAGACAACGGAATTCTCAAATGGAAGAAGTTCTGTGGCCCAATCCTAGAACTGGCTGCACAGTCACTGAAGTGCTCAGAACACGCACAGCACACAGTGCCAGCAGAAATCACCACAAAGTGCCACCCCCAACACACACTTTGGTACAGAAAGGTGCTTCCCTCCTGTGGTCCCAAAGGAGAACATATCCCTGCGGCAAAGTACGGATGAGATGCAACTTAACCCAGCCGACAGGCTCCCTTTGTTAACACCTTTACGCAAAGTGCAGGATGGCAGGAAGCGGTTCCAAGCGCTTCCCGAGGAATCCACCTGCTTCAAAGCAAAATCCTATGCTTTCCTTCCACCTGAATATGCATGTGTGTACATGGATAGGGATACGTGATGACTTAAACTATTGGCACGGGTGCCAGAGGTGGTGCACTCCAGAGCCCTCTCTGTTGGCACACACGCTACAGAGTTTGTCATCTTGTCAGGCAGGGCTTTGCTTCTGAGTAAACCCCTCCTAGGGTCGCAAGTGACGATTCACCCGCTCGGCATTTGCACGGTTGCTTCCAAAACGCAAAGCCACCGACTATCACCAAAGTTTCCTCCCGAGGTAATGCATGCCCTCAGAGCCAACCATTTTCCTAAACTAAAACCTCAGTATTCAGGTTAAATTCAGTGGTAGGATCCAGAAATTTTAGTAACAGGTTCCTCGCCAGCCTCAGCAAGGGCAGAGGCGCACCTAGGGCAAACCTGGAGCCCTGGGCAAAACCTGAGTTGATCCCCCCCCATGGGCAGCCACACCCTACCCACGAACCCCTGGGGCTTGCACCAGGTCATTTCTAAATCATCATCCTATTATAGAAAATGCCCCCCAACTCACAAATCTGAACATGGAAGTAATGGTGAAACACACAGATTCTTTTGATAGAGACTGGTGAGATAAAAGGCACGAAAGGCTGAGAATCACCGAATTGCAGGACCTGGAAGGGATTAACCCAGTTCAGGGAGTTGGCATTATTAGTCGCACTGCTATATGGGACCTTCTACGCTCAAAGGCAGGCCTCGGGAGGCGCAGGGCTGGAGACGGAAAGCTGACCCACTAGTAACCCCTCGCACACACAAATAATTAGTAACCCACTCTCGGGAACTGGTGAGAACCTGCTGGATCCCACCTCTGGTTAAATTGCCTTGTTGGCACTTTGTCATAAATAAGTGGGTTTTGGGTTGCAGTTTGGGCACTCGGTCTCGAAAAGGTTCGCCATCACTGGGATAGGAGATCACACAGCTGTAAAAAACTTGTTTTGGGGTTCAGGTTGTGAGTCTCTGTTCCATGGGCAATGCCCTTTTGCCAGCTCCAGAGGTGGCTGCAAAAGGGGACGGGGCCAATCAAACCCTTCCCAGCTGATGTTGCAGAGCAACTCAAACAGGAAGTCGAAGGACCGTCCCCAGACAGCAGACCAGAAGAAAAGCAGCCTGGTCGGATCCATCAGGAAAGGTCAGCCTGGAAAAGGACAATTTAGTAGGTTATCACTGACAACATAAGAACATCAGAAAGAGCCTGCTGGATCAGACCAGAGTCCATCTAGTCCAGCACTCTGCTGCTTGCAGTGGCCCACCAGATTCCTCAGGGAGCTCACATGCAGGAGATGAAAGCAATGGCCTTCTGCTGCTGCTGCTGCTCCCGAGCACCTGGTCTGCTAAGGCATTTGCAACCTCAGATCAAGGAGGATCAAGATTGGTAGCCAGAGATCGACTTCTCCTCCATCAATCTGTCCAAGCTTTTAAAGCTATCCAGGAGTGGGCCATCACCACCTCCTGTGGCAGCATATTCAAACACCAATCACACGCTGTGAAGAAATGTTTCCTTTTGTTAGTCCTTATTCTTCCCCCCAGCATTTTCAATGTATGCCCCCTAGGTCTAGTATTGTGAGAAATTCTATCAACATTTTTTACCCCATGCATAATTTTATAGACTCCCCCCGCGGGCCGGATGTGGCCCGCGGGCCGTATATTGCCCAGGTCTGCCCTATGGGAAGGTGACATCCAGGGGCAGGGAGGGAAACAGACAACTACGAGAATATATTCTTTTCCCTTGTGGGGCAAGAGGATCTGAATAACCAGTTGCGGCTGGGGGGGGGAATGACTCACCCCAGAGTAGATTATACATTCTCTGGACACAGAAGAAGCTCTTCCTACTACAGCTTCTGACTAGGGAACTATACGTCATGCTGGACTAAGCTTCTACCTGTGGGATGCCTTCTGGTCCACATGGCGCAAGAGACACTGGAAAGAACTCCCAACCAGGAGACCTAAGGTAATGCCTCACTTTAAATAGCTGCAACTTCAAGTAAAGTGAGCCTGTCCTAATTAAAAATCCTCAAGGAGACTCTGCATCTTTACCTTTTCTGAATGCCCAAACAGACCATAAGTATGCTTCTTATTTATTTGTAAAACGTCCCTGTGTTCTGCATGTTCTATGTCTGTTTTCTGGAAATACACCATATGCCTATTCAGTCAGGGACAGCAGCTTAGCTTACCATCCCTGGACCACGACAGAGGTCAAAATTGCAAAGTTGCAACAGATTGGCTGTTGTGAACCCGTAGCTATTGTGCGGTCATGATCTGGTAGCTTTTGCACTTTTAGGCTGTTGTAATCTGCCCTGGGATGTATTTAAAGGGTGGGATAGAAATCAACTGACAAAATAATAGATGCCTGCATCTATGGCTGGCACCTTCACAGGTATGTCACAGTAAGATGTATTCCTCTCTGTGGCGCAGTGTGAAGGGAAGGTATTTTTACTGTACATCAAGTGGATCATGGATCAAATGGAAAAACACAGCCTTAAAACAGTCTTCAGACCTACCAGAAAAATGCAATTACTGCAAAGGGAGACCCCCTTACCTCCGCAGGAGTCTTATCGCACACCATGTGGCTTAAGATAAGCATAAACAAGGACTACAAAAAACACCATTCTGACAAGAATGAAAGAACATGAAAGGCACTGCCAATTCAAACCAACCTGAGAAACCATCAATAGCTGATCATGTAAACTAATTGCCTCCAGATTATGGACCTCATACCCCCCATCAGCCCCGCCACAGCATGACCAAGGGTGTAATCTATGGGAATTAAGTCTATGAACATCTGGAGGGCCATAGTTTGAAGACCCCTGCTCTAAACCAAGCCAGATATTGGCTCTTATTTGAAGATGCAGAAATATTTGACCATTCCGACAGGTACTATGTTACTGTCACGGAAGTCACTGAGATCCACGAACACTGAGACAGTCGCAACAAAAAGGAAGAGTTTGAAAATCAACAAAACCTGGCTACCATTACTAAAACACACCAAACAAAACCAGAGACATTCAAATGCAACTGCAAATGACACAGCCAAATGTGTCTTGCTCCTCATGAGGTGAATAAAACAACATAATCACTCCGCACAAACACATCTCACCAAGACATGCCTTTGAATAAGCCAGCCATAGATGCAGGTGAAATATTAGGAGCAAAAGCCATCAGACCATAGCCACACAGACTGGACAACCCACAACAGCCAACTGATTCTGCCCATGAAAGCCTTTGAGAATTCATTGCAACAGATTGCCAGCATGCTGGCTTGTGGGAGTCAAGTGGGCAAGTGTGTCAGCAGTGGAGCAGCAGTGGCGTAGGAGGTTAAGAGCTCGTGTATCTAATCTGGAGGAAACGGGTTTGATTCCCTGCTCTGCCGCCTGAGCTGTGGAGGCTTATCTGGGGAATTCAGATTAGCCTGTGCACTCCCACACACGCCAGCTGGGTGACCTTGGGCTAGTCACAGCTTCTCGAGTTTTCCCCTCAGCCCCACCCACTTCACAGGGTGTTTGCTGTGAGGGGGGAAGGGTTGAGGATTGCAAGCCCTTTAAGCCCTGCAGGAGAGAAAGGGGGGATATAAATCCAAACTCTTCTTCTTCTTCTTCATCTAGGCAAAGCCCGGCTTTGGACGGGCTACTCAGTCAAGTTAATAAATAATAATAATAATTGATCGACAAAATTGATTATGGAGAACTGCAAGAATCAAAGACCAAATTTTCACATGGTCTGGAATGATTACAAGAAGGCATTTGACTCACTGACCCATAGTTGGACCATGAAATGCTTGGAAATAATTGGTGTCAGCAAAAACATTCGAGTATTCCCTGAAAAAAAGCCATACAGAGACAATGGAAAAACAAACCACGGAACAGTCAACATCTATAAAGAGTCAACATCAAGTTTAGGAATTCCTTCCAAGGACCCACTATTGCCCTTACTGTTTATCATCACCATGATAGCACTAACAGTGATTTTAAAGAAAAATAAGTTAAGAAAAAAATCAGAAAAAAATCTCACATTTGCTGCACATGGATGATTTGAAGTGGAATGGGAAATCAGACACAGAAAGCCAGTCACCAGTGAACACAGTCCCAATATTCAGCACATTTCAACGGAATTTGGCTTGGAAAAGTCGCCACTGTGGCGATAATGAGGGGCAAGATCACTGAGAGTGAAAGGATCGAAATGCCTGACGGTCATCTAACCAAGTGCAACCAAAAGGAAGCCGATGAATACCTGGGCATCTTGGAGCTGGATACCATCAAGTACGGGCAAGTGAAGACTGCGGTCAGCGGAGAATATGCCCAGAGGGTCAGGAAAATTTTGAAATCAAAACAGTCGCGGGAATAACAAGGTAATCAATACCTGGGCCATACCGTCATCAGGTACACCGCCGGAATAATAAACTGGATACAGGCTGATTTGGATGTACAGGATAGAGCATCTTGGAAGCTTATGACAATGTACTACGCCTTACACCCACATAAGAACATAAGAACATAAAAACAAGCCAGGTGGATCAGACCAGAGTCCATCTAGTCCAGCTCTCTGCTACTCGCAGTGGCCCACCAGGTGCCTTTGGGCCTACAGGCAGTGATGTGAATGCAATGGCTCATGCTGCTCCTGAAAGCACCGGACTGTGCCATAGCATTTGCAATCTCAGATCAAAGAGGATCAAGATTGGTAGCCATAAATCGACTTCTCCTCCATAAATCTGTCCAAGCTCATTTAAAGTTTATCCCAGGAGTGGGCCATCACCACCTCCTGTGGTAGCATATTCCAAACACCAATCACACGCTATGAAGAAGCGTTTCCCTATTAGTCCTAATTCTTCCCCCCAGCATTTTCAATGGATGCCCCCTGGTTCTAGTATTGTGAGAAAGAGAGAACAATTTCTCTCTGTCCACATTTTCTACCCCAGGCATAATTTTATAGACTTCAATCATATCCCCCCTCAGACGTCTCCTCTCCAAACTAAAGAGTCCCAAACGCTGCAGCCTCTCCTCATAGGGAAGGTGCTCCAGTCCCTCAATCATCCTTGTTGCCCTTCTCTGCACTTTTTCTATCTCTTCGATATCCTTTTTGAGATAGTGATACTGAATCTCATTGGAAGAGGGGCGTGCTGCACAAGTGGAGCGCCAGAAAGCTCACTGGAACCGTCCCCAAGAGGAAAAACTGCTTCCTTTAACTGCAGAAGTACAAAACCACATCAAGCTGCCACACCCCCCAATTACAAGCTGCAACCACAACCACCATTTGCTGAAAAGGTTGAAGAGGAGCAGGTGGAAATGATAGATCATTGCATCTGCTTTGTGGTTACTGAACCAGCTTGGGGTGGGGGTGGGGGTGGGGGGCGGAGGCTTACCAGGACCTCAGGCCTCAATTGGCCATGGGGTGCTACTGAAGACAGGGCTGATGGGAATTGTAGTCCATAACATCTGGAGTGCCAAAGGTTCGCCACCCCTGGTCCTAGTCCATTTTGCAGAACAGGTGGCTCGAAGTGGCCAGGAGGGTGTCAATTGAGTACCGAGATAATTTCTTTTTGGCTTGGCATCAGTTAAAGGGTGCCATCAGAAACAAAGCAGGCAGAATGGTTTGGCAAAGCACAGTGCCAACAAGGAAAGGGAAAATTAACAAACTTACCCCTTAAAAAAGAATTAAGTGCCAAAAAGTCAAGAATAGACAAGGGCCACTAAATAAAAAACTGCTGTACAGCAAAAATACGTATGCATTTATTACAAATTTCAATCATCACATCATAGTAGAAGGCCCATGGCAGCCTGCCTTATGTGCATAAAACCACAATGACGTAACACAAAGAAATCCTACATCACACTTTATGTCCTAAAATCAGACGCGTCTCGGCCTTCCCCAGCTGTCAAAAGTGATAATTTGATGTATTCACTACCCAGCTACAAATACAACATTCAAATTACTGCAATCAGTTTCTAGAAAGCTGTATAAAATTGGCACCCAGGTCTTCAACATAAAGCCAGTGTCCATTCAAAAGGTGTAATGCAGTGGGCCAGTCACGCCAAATTCTGTTATGGCAGCATTCTATAAAATCTCAGTCAAAACGGGTTTCTTTAAGCTGGGAGCAATAAGTTGAGGTGAAGCATGAGACAGACACAAGGCCTCACCCACCTATTAGATGCTCACTTTACTGAGTGCAGAGGAAAGTCTTGAGTGGAGTGAGAAGAGATTAAGAACATAAGAACATAAGAACTAGCCTGCTGGATCAGACCAGAGTCCATCTAGTCCAGCACTCTGCTACTCGCAGTGGCCCACCAGGTGCCTTTGGGAGCTCACATGCAGGAGGTGAAAGCAATGGCCTTCTGCTGCTTCTGCTCCTGAGCACCTGGTCTGCTAAGGCATTTGCAATCTGAGATCAAGGAGGATCAAGATTGGGAGCCATAGATCGACTTCTCCTCCATCAATCTGTCCAAGCCCTTTTTAAAGCTATCCAGGTGAGTGGCCATCACCACCTCCTGTGGCAGCATATTCCAAACACCAATCACACGTTGCATGAAGAAGTGTTTCCTTTTATTAGTCCTAATTCTTCCCCCCAGCATTTTCAATGAATGAGATTCAGCAAATGCTGGAATTAGGAGTGATTCAGCCTTCCATTTGTCCATCCATGGCCATGTTTTGTTGCTAAACCAGACCACTCTGTTAAGATTTGTGTAGACCACAGGAAGACTAACAACATCATAAGAAGGCCAAATGCTTATTCTTTGTCCAGGGCAGAATCTTTGCCCAATATGATAGTGGGTCTGCTAAAGTGATACTGACTGTGCAAAGGTGTTGGGGAACTAGCATTGGAGGATGAAGCAAGAGCTAAATCTGCTATCATTACTCAAAATGACCTGTATATTTGGGGTTAAAAAGTCACCTGCATTCTTCCAGATGCTGAATGGGATGTCAGACTATGTGATGGATTGTACTAATGATATAGTGATTTTCAGCAAAGAATTTAATTCGCATTTGGAGCATTTGGCCAGTGTGTTCAGCTCTGTCCAAGAAGGAGATCTCACCATCAAACTGAACACATGTCAGTTTGGGATGCCAGAAGTAGTATATTTAGGACACAAGTGGGGGAAGTGAGAGCCCCACACCAATTTAGGACAGGGCAAAGATGACAGAGAATGTCCTAGACCTAAGAAAGGGGCTGGGGCTTCTATAGGACTTCCATATTGCAGATCTGTGCCCCAGTCTCCCCGCTTCACGCAATCACAAGGAAAACAATGCCTGATAAAGATAGCCTGGACCCACGACGGTCAGACCAGAGTTCTAATTTTCTTGCTTGCTCTTAAGGCTCCAGACTAGAGCATATAGTTTTATTTGGCCACAGATGCTCCAGATAAAGGCCTGGGACTGGTTCTGACTAAGGAATATGAGACAGCCTATCGGAGCCAGAAACTCATCTCAAAGGAAATAACCTGCCTTGAGTACAAAAAGAGTGTTTGGCAATTATATGGGCTTTGGACAAATTTAGACGGTATGATGTTAGCTCGTCTTAGCAGTGTCTACAAACCATGACGGATTCTAACACGAAATTGCACCCTTGGATTTTATTTATTTATTTATTTGTTATATTTATATACCGCCCTCCCCGAAGGCTCAGGGCGGTTTCCATCAACAATAAAAGTTTAAAACATCGTATATATAATGTATCTAAAATACATAAAATATTTTTTATTTATTTATTTATTTTTATTTATTTATTAAACTTTTATACCGCCCCATCCTCTATATATAGATGGCTATATACTATAGATGGTTTCAGCTCTTCTATTCCCCTTTATGAACCCACGGGAGGCCGGATGTTTTTATGGCTAGTTGGGAAGCCTCTATTATTTTAAGCCCAAGCTGGCCAAACGCCTGGTGGAACAAGGTCCTGTTGCACACAGAGCCCTCATGAAACTTTGTAAGTCCCGCAGGGCCCTGATCTCACCTGGAAGCCTGTTCCACCAGGTAGGGGCCAGAGCCGTTAAAGCCCTGGCCCTTGAAGAGGCCAGCCGGATCGCCTTGGGGCCAGGGATCACCAGTAGGTCCGCCTCCGATGAACGGAGGGGCCTAGAAGGGCGATATAAGGAGAGACGTTCCCTCAGATAAGCAGGGCCAAGGCCGCGAATGGCTTTAAAGGCTTTTGTAAATACAGCAGTTTTAACTTGAAAACTGAACAGGTTTCTGGAAGAACAATAGGACTGCTCACGCTTTGTCCAGAAAGAAGGTTGACGAGGCAGGTTTCAGATACTGGACAAGAGGTGAGACACTTTTATGCTACTATGTATGAGAACAATTGTTTGATTGTAATCTGCAGCGTGTAAGATAAATTTTCTTTTTGGGCACTGCAACACGCCATTCTATTAAATGGTGTGTTTCCACTTCCAAAAGTGAGGGGAGGTGAGAAGAAATGCCCTCCAGCCTGGAATCCACTCGGATATTTCATTAATTGTGACTATACTCTATCCACGAACACAGCGGCAAACTTGTAGCTGGCAGAAAGGAGTCAACAAGACCCGAGCACAGAGTCCTTAAGTCCTTCAACTCCAGATGAAGAAGGCTGATGGTCTCAAGAGGGTTACAAGATGACACCCGGGGCAGGGAGGGAAAAAGGCAAACCACTGGAATGATCCCTCCGGACCCCTCTCTTCTACGGTTTCTGACCAGGGAGTCACGTGCCATCTGCACAACCAAGTTTTCTATCTAGGGCAGTGATGGCGAACCTTTTCGAGACCGGGTGCCCAAACTGCAACCCAAAACCCACTTATTTATCGCAAAGTGCCAACACGGCAATTTAACCCAAATACTGAGGTTTAAGTTTAGAAAAAATGGTTGACTCCAAGGAGCCCATTGCTTGAGAGCAAGCTTGGTGGCAGTCGGTGGCTTTGCTTTGAAGCAACCGGGCAATGCTTTGAATGGGTGAATCACGACCCTAGGAGGGTTTAGAAGCAAGCTTCATTGCCAGCAACCGAGCTTACTCCCAGGTAAAGGATTGCGCTTTAGTTCTTCCCATGAAAATCAGTGGGATTTAACAGCACTTAACAGGGTTACCTGCACGTCGTGCCCAGTGGCCCAGGCCAGCCTAGATGTGTGTGTGTGGGGGAGCAATTTTCCACCCCCGCCACATGATGAACTCTGTGCACGCGTGCCCACAGAGAGGGCTCTGAGTGCCACCTCTGGCACCCGTGCCATAGGTTCGCCACCACTGACCTAGGGACTCCATCCTATCTTTGCAGCAAGGGGCATCAAGGCGACATTCCTGAGAACTTAGGTAATGAATTTTAAACTACAGCAACTTCAAGTACAGCCAGTCGGTCCTAAATAAACAACAGTTAGGGTATGTTCTAACTACAGCGGAATGTATGTTTTCACCCGTTTTGCCTGAATGCCTGAACAGACCCCGTGTATTCTTTTCATTCATTTATTAAACTTTCTTAGAGTCTGAACGTTCTAAGCCTAATCTCTGGAAACACACCAGCAAGTCGATTTGGTCTTGTTAGCTGAAGTGTGGCAATGGAGAGGGGCAGTCAGCAGAGATCGCCATCGTCGGAGAAGAAGAAGAAGAAGAGTTTGGATTTATATCCCCCCTTTCTCTCCTGCAGGAGACTCAAAGGGGCTGACCATCTCCTTGCCCTTCCCCCCTCACAACAAACACCCTCTGAGGTAGGTGGGGCTGAGAGAGCTCCGAGAAGCTGTGACTAGCCCAAGGTCACCCAGCTGGCGTGTGTGGGAGTGCCCAGGCTAATCTGAATTCCCCAGATAAGCCTCCACAGCTCAGGCAGCAGAGCTGGGAATCAAACCCGGTTCCTCCAGATTAGATACACGAGCTCTTAACCTCTTACGCCACTGCTGCATGCTGGCTTAAATTTTTGACGATGCAAACAACTGCTCCTGTGCTGGCTACTGTGAATGAAGTAGGTAGGTGTGGCAATTGAATGGCAACACAGGTACAGAGAGCAAGAGATGCAACTTTGCTTAGCTTAGCAAGGGTTAATTTAGAGCTGCTGGGACAGTGGGGATTATGTCACTTGTTTCTGGCAAGCTGGGGAGCGAAGGGAAGGAATGGAATTGCTGACCAGAAACTTCGAAGCGTCTGTGGATTTTTTTCCAACCGCCTGGAGCCAACCAGAGAGAATCAGACAGGCCTGACAACACACAGGCCTGTTTTTAAGTGCTGGGCAGCTGGCAAAATTTACCTGACATTCAGACTGGAGCGTCCCAACGTCTGATGGGTTGGTTTACATCTATCTAGATGCAGCATCTGCCACATCAAAACACCAACCAGCTGCCTGGAAGAGACACCACGAGCTCTAAAGTGATCTACCAGGTCTAGGTCCAGGAGCAATTAGATCAGTGCATGAATCCAGTACTGATCATTGCAGCCCACCACACTCCGCTGAGGCAACGGGCAACCCCTTTGGAGAAAGGCTTTATGTATATGTGGGTCTCCATACAAGCACTAAAGCCACTGCCGCCAACCCCCCCTCCCCACAAACCTTGCCCCCAGCCCTAGGTCATACTAACAGTTCTCGGATCCACACCCCTTCCAGCTCTACTGGGCTGACCATGGCAACAAGTGAAACCAGAATCCCAAAGCTACATAGCAGCTCCGCTTCCTTTATCCGGCCCGTCTGCCTGTCTCAGTGCTGTCAAAGCCCTGATGGTAAAGATGCTCACCACTGAACCTGGGACCTTCTGCAACCAACTGAACCCCCGCCCGCACCCCCCGGTCCCACACCACTGTACTTCAATCTACTATGTGGCGGTGTCTGAAGCCTCCCTGCCACTTTGCAGGTTCCCCTGCTGTTGGGGAGCAGAGCGGTTGGAAACGCACCTCTGAGCTGAGCTCACAAAACACACGGCCTCCTCAGAAGCACTTAGGCCCATCCTGCCCACTGAGGCCCACCCACCTTTCCTAAATGAAAGAGCTGTTCCGCGTGGACATGGTCCTCTGAGAGGCTGGCTGGAAGCACATGAAGAAGAAGAAGAAGAATTTGGATTTATATCCCCCCTTTCTCTCCTGCAGGAGACTCAAAGGGGCTGACAATCTCCTTGCCCTTCCCCCCTCACAACAAACACCCTGTGAGGTGGGTGGGGCTGAGAGAGCTCCGAGAAGCTGTGACTAGCCCAAGGTCACCAGGCTGGCGTGTGTGGGAGTGTACAGGCTAATCTGAATTCCCCAGATAAGCCTCCACAGCTCAGGCAGCAGAGCGGGGAATCAAACCCGGTTCCTCCAGATTAGATACACCAGCTCTTAACCTCCTACGCCACTGCTGCTCTGAAAATGCTTCAGGTTTTTTAATTCAGCATTCCTGGGTGCCACCATATTTTCTTCCTGCCTTCTCTGTTGGAAATCAACTCCAAAGTAATTTGAATTGCTCACAGTCAACAGGTCCTTCCATGTGCTTTTGTGCACTTCAACCAATACATTTTAGCATCAGGCCACAGACCTCGTCCACCACCCAGTTCCAAAGTGCTCCCGCTGTCTGGTACTGGCTCTTTGGGGCCTCAGGCAGAGCAGTGCCTGTGCTGGTCTCCAGTAGGACAGCCAGATCTGAGTCCAGGACCAGCCAGCATTTCAGGGGATGAAGCTTCCTTGCATCTGCCAAAGGGAGCTCTGTCTCTCAAAAGCTGAGACCCTGGAAATCTGGTTGGTCTCCAAGGTGCTCCTGGATTTGAATCTGGCTGCCCCCAAAACCAGTGACCAGAGAGCTGCTTCCAACTGGAAATGCCAGGATTTGAACTAGGGGCCTTGCACAAGCAAACCTCTAAACCAATGAGCCAAAGACCCTTTTGTTTGTAAGCAGGACTGTTAATAAAAGCTGAAAAGCTGCGGCTCCCCCCCCCCCCCACAATGCAATAAAGCAGCCCAAAGGTTTAAGTCCAGCCAGAAGAGAAGGGAGTGAAGAGATAACACACACGCTGGAGGAATGCTAGAAGCAAGCAGACGAACCCCTCCAAAAAGTGGCATCAAACTCAGAGCTCTTTTATTGTCAAGTCATTCTGTAACATACAGATTAATACAGCACTAACTAATGGGGAAAAAACCGGCAGGCGGCCCGAGGGACTAGGAGACACAAGTCAGAGGAAAGCGGAGGGGGGGAAAGGATGCTATTGAAACAGAAAGACCCCCATGGAAGGCCCAGAAAATGGTGCCACGAGGACCAGAGAAAGTGGCCGATGGCTCAAGAGAAGGAGTTTAACTTACAGAGCTGAAGTCAGCAAACCCCAGGGAAGAGTCTTTAGAAGGTTTACTCGAAGAGGAGGGAGCAAACGGGTCCTTTCCACTAAATAGGTCCCCAAACCCCTTTTTACTCTGAAATGGGTCACTGCTGTCAAACCCAAACGGCTGGAATGGATCAGGGGGCTTGGCAAAATCGGAAGACCCAAGTTGACTTACAGGAGTACTTTTACCTGGAAGGGTTGAGAGAAAAAGCAGGAGGGGAGGGGGGGGGGAAAAAGAAAGAAAGGGAGTTACTTACCACATGGGGAAAAAAAACCCAAACAAACAAACAAACAAACAAGCAAACAAACAAACAAACAAACCCTCTCCCAGGAAGGCAAAATGTCCAACATTTGCTTTGAGTCCCAGATCCCTACCCCGCTTTGGAACGGGCTCAATTGTGCTGGCCTAAGAGGATCACATTGTCACAGAGTTTACCGTATATACTCGTGTATAAGTCGACCAGCATATAAGTCGAGGCACCTAATTTTAACACAAAAAACTGGGAAAACTTATTGGACTCACAAGTCATAAGATTAGAGGGTGGGAGTACACGCAGCAGCTGCTGGTAAATTTCAAAAATAAAAATAGATACCAATAAAATTACATCAATTGAGGCATCAGTAGGTTAAATGTTTTTGAATATTTATTACAAAGAAAAACAGTAAACTGGCTCTGTAAGTGGAAAAGAGGGTCAACAAGAACAATATGGTATCAACAATAACTTTAAAAGTACAAAAAGCTTAGCTCAATCAGCAACCAAGCTAAAACACAAGAGTTAAAATCCTTCAAAACTGGATTTCTCCTCATCATCTGTATGTCCAAATGTAACTAAACTTAGATTTTAAGAGAGATATTATCAGAAATGGAAAATCTACTATTAGCTTCCATTGTAAACAATGGGGGATGGGGCATCCCCTTTGGGGGATCAATAACTTTGGATCCCCTGACCCAAACTTCACCAAACCTGGCTGGTATCATAAAGAGACTCTCCTGATGAGACCAGCCAGGTTTGGTGAAGTTTGGTTCAGAGGGTCCAAAGTTATGGACCCTCAAAAGGGTAGCCCCATCTACTAATAGCTCCCATTGAAAACAATGGGGAATGGGGGCACCTCCTTTGGGGGTCCATAACTTTGGATCCCCTGAACCAAACTTTACCAAACTTGGCTGGTATCATCAGGAGTGTCTTCTGAAGGTACCCTGAAAGCATAAAAGCTAGCATAAAAACTGCGCCCCCTGCTGGCCGGCAAAGTAAAAACACAAAAAAAATTTAATGACCCGCATATAAGTCAAGGGGAGCTTTTTCAGCATTAAAAATGTGCTGAAAAATTCGACTTATACATGAGTATATACGGTAGTTTACGCTAGAGAAAGCCTATTACAGAGGCCAGCAAGGTGCAGCTAAGCACTGGCTGAGCACAGCTGAAAGCAATTACCACTGCACACAGAAGTTTAACTGTGAGGAAGAACTTTATTAACAGTGCAGATCTTTACAGTGCATACAGGAACTCAAACAGCAAACGGGCAGCATGCCCTGCAGCAATAGGCAATCCCTAAGAGCTAGTGCTGGTTAAGCAAGCACTTCTTTTATATAACAAGTAACCAATCATAACGAAGAACAGCTGACTGGTTTCAGCTGGCTCTGACAAGGTGCTGGGAGGAGCAGTTGTCAGACTAGATCAGTTTGATCTACTTGTCTGCTCTCAAGATGTGCACAGGTATTTTGGATACTGTAACACACATGGCAGAGAAGGACGGAACACAGACTTTAAACACACATCTTCTGTCCCAAAAAAATATTCAACACACATCTGGCTACTGAAAAAAATAAGGCACCCACAAAAAAGCACAAGTCTAAAGTAACCCTCCTCCCCTCCACCGGGCCCAGCCTTCCCCCAATCCATCCGCCTATCTTGAAACTCTGGGAAGAAAATAAGCGCATCCCAAACATGCTATGGCTGGGGGAGGGGGGCTGCCATGATTTCAGCAGTGGCGTAGGAGGCGTAAGAGCAGTGGCGTAGGAGGTTAAGAGCTCATGTATCTAATCTGGAGGAACCGGGTTTGATTCCCAGCTCTGCCGCCTGAGCTGTGGAGGCTTATCTGGGGAATTCAGATTAGCCTGGGCACTCCCACACACGCCAGCTGGGTGACCTTGGACTAGTCACAGCTTCTCGGAGCTCTCTCAGCCCCACCCACCTCACAGGGTGTTTGTTGTGAGGGGGGAAGGGCAAGGAGGTTGTAAGCCCCTTTGAGTCTCCTTACAGGAGAGAAAGGGGGGATATAAATCCAAACTCTTCTTCTTCTTCTTCTTCAAGGGATGCTGTTTTCAACTGTTTGCTGCTAGATTTGGGGAAACAGGTTCTGGCCCCCCTCCCAAAAGCAAAACAGAGCCCTCATGTGAAACCACAACAGTTGCCCAAGGAGAGCGCACAAACCACACTGAAGGTTCACTTCAGCAAAATGAAGATGAACAACAGGCTCTACACAGCAGGCGCTGCCAAGTGTTCAGTTCTGGCCGCCACATCTCAAAAAGGATATTGAAGAGACAGAAAAAGTGCAGAGAAGGGCAACGAGGATGATTGAGGGACTGGAGCACCTTCCTTATGAGGAGAGGCTGCAGCATTTGGGATTCTTTAGTTTGGAGAGGAGACGTCTGAGGGGGGTTATGATTGAAGTCTATAAAATTATGCATGGGGTAGAAAATGTGGACAGAGAGAAATTTTTCTCTCTTTCTCACAATACTAGAACCAGGGGGCATCCATTGAAAATGCTGGGGGGAAGAATTAGGACTAATAAAAGGAAACACTTCTTCATGCAACGTGTGATTGGTGTTTGGAATATGCTGCCACAGGAGGTGGTGATGGCCACTCACCTGGATAGCTTTAAAAAGGGCTTGGACAGATTTATGGAGGAGAAGTCGATTTATGGCTACCAATCTGGATCCTCTTTGATCTGAGATTGCAAATGCCTTAACAGACCAGGTGCTCAGGAGCAACAGCAGCAGCAGCAGCAGGCCATTGCTTTCACATCCTGCCCGTGAGCTCCCAAAGTCACCTGGTGGGCCACTGCGAGTAGCAGAGCTGGACTAGATGGACTCTGGTCTGATCCAGCTGGCTTGTTCTTATGTTCTTAAGTGGCAAAGACCTCTTGGGAGGAGAGACTGCTGGGAGTGGGGGGGGGGATGCCAGGGGTCTACCTTGGCACAGTGTAGTGGTTAAGAGCAGGTGGACTCTAATCTGGAGAGAGAACCGGGTTTGATTCCCCCACTCCTCCACATGAGCAGCAGACTTTTATCTGGTGAACAGGATGTATTTTCCCACTCCGAAATCTCAGCTGGGTGATCTTGGATCACAGTTCTTGCTGAACCCTCTCAGCCCCACCGGCCTCTGTTGATAAATAACACACTTAAAAAACAAAACAAAAGTGTCTGTTGTGGGGAAACGAAGGAAAAGTTTCTTTACAGGAGAGAAATGGGGGTATAAATCCAAACACTCCTCCTTCTTCTTCTACACTGCAGGGGGGTGGGAGGAGGGAGACAGGTGGGAGAATGCAGCAAGGCCATTGCTTTCACATCCTGCCTGTGAGCTCCCCAAGGCACCTGGTGGGCCACTGCGAGTAGCAGAGAGCTGGACTAGATGGACTCTGGTCTGATCCAGCTGGCTTGTTCTTATGTTCTTATGTCTTGGGGTGGTCTTACCACGGAAAAGGGAACTGATTTCTCTGCTCCTGCCCCAACCAACCCTGGAGGAATCTCAGGAAAACTCTGCACAGGCCAAAAATTCCTGTTTTAGGAATTCCACCCCTCTGCCTTTCCTAGTTAACTCTTCTGTATCTGATAAAAAGACTCTGTTCACCCCAGTACAGTGTGAATCACACACAAGCCTTCCAACAGCAACCTCCTGCTCCAGATCCTGGCAAGGGAGGAGTCCAGGAGACACCTGACATGTGACAGAGGAAAAGAGAAATCTCTCTCTAGCACAGACCTGGGCATTATACGGCCCGCGGGCCACATCCGGCCCGCCGGATGACCCTGACTGGCCCGTATGAGTCACAAATAGCAAAAAATGTTAACATTTTGTCTACCGTTGTTTTGAGAAATTTGTGTGAATAAATTACATTTTTTGGAAGGCAGCCTCACTTTTTCATTGCATAACTTTAACATATACTAGTCTTGCCCACTTGTCAAAACAATGCTATTTACTGCTTTTTTATATCAAGAAAGACAATAAATATTATGCAGAATTGAGTTCAGCCTTTTGCCCGGCCCTCCACAATATTTTCTGTTTCTTATGCGGCCCCATGGAAAAAATAATTGCCCACCCCTGCTCTAGCACCATCATAGGTAGAAGAGGAGCCAGCAGGTGTCAGTAGGAAGCAAGTTAACCAGGAAAGCGAATTAGCCCATCCACAGAAACACCTGCTGGATTCGGAATGGGAGAAAGCTGCACTGTGGCTAAGCTGATCCTCCCCTCCCCCTCCCAGAAGTTGGTGGTCCTGAGATGCCCTCTGTCCTACAGGACCCCCCTCCCCCACTTCCTCCATTGGATTACAGCCCTCGGAGCCAGCCTTGGGCTTGCCATGAGGCCCTTGGAGGCTCTGCACAGGCAGCCTGTTCAATGTGTTCTCAAAGCCCGCGGATGCTGCATTTACCTGTCATCACCTCTTTCACTGGCCAGTCCTGGACCACAAATTCCACCTGTCCAATGTCACGGAGTCTCTCTGGAAATCTCTCTGGAAATCTTAGCATGGCTTCTCTGTTCTCCCACCCCACCACTCCTTAAGGTGAGATCTCTGATACAAAGTGCAGTTCTGAGACGGCAAAAAGATTTTCTCTCTCACTATTTTAAAACCGAAATGAAGGCCTGGCCCTTTCCCCAGAAGCATCTTCCCCCTCCCTCCCTCTCATCTTTAGTTTGCTGAGTAGAAGGAAGAGTCTTATCTCACCTGGAAGCTTGTATCACACACAGTGAACACAAGCTACCTCTACAATTAAGGCTCCCGTTTTCTGCCTCCTGAACTTTTCCCAAGTGAACGACGACAGCTACGCAGTGTTCACCTAGTCCAGTGATGGCGAACCTTTTCGAGACCGAGTGCCCAGATTGCAACCCCAAACCCACTTATTTATCGCAAAGTACCAACACGGCAATTTAACCTGAATACTGAGGTTTTAGTTTAGAAAGAACGGTTGGCTCCAAGGCATGCGTTACTCAGGAGTAAGCTTGGTGGTAGTCGGTGGCTCTGCTTTGGAGCAACCGTGCAACTCTTCCAACGGGTGAATCATGACCCTAGGAGGGTTTACTCAGAAGCAAGCCCCATTGCCACCAATCCGAGCTTACTCCCAGGTAAAGGATCACGCTTTAGTTCTTCACATGAAAATCAGTGGGGTTTAGCAGCGCTTAACAGGGTTACCTACTTGCTTCCCCAAAACTAGGTCTTAGGTTTAATGCTGATAATTGAGCCCAGCGGCCCAGGCCAGCCTAGAGGTGGGGGGGCACTCTGTTTGTGCGTGCCCACAGAGAGGGCTCTGAGTGCCACCTCTGGCACCCATGCCATAGGTTCGCCACCACTGACCTAGTCAGACGTTTGTTATTTCTGCGGGCTATGGAAAATATTAATATTTCAGCTGGGGGACAGAAGTGGACCCAAGGCCCTTCGCTTAAAAGCAGAGCTGTCAATCACCAATATGAGGTGCCAACTTGCACAGGAGGAGCAGCCGGCAGGAACGGGACTGACCATCACGCTCAGCGTCCACTCAAGGTTATCCAAAATTAAAGGAAAAATCTGGCAGCAAACCACTCTGGAAGGGTGCATCTCAGATGCTCAAACCCACACACACACGAGGACGCACAACACACACAGCAGCCTCATCTCAGTGCTTTGTAACTGAACAGATCTGCGACAGCCACATCGTTCTGGCTGAAAGAAACTGCCTGCTTCAGAGGCCCGCTGAGGAAAACAGGAAAGGCTGCCTTCTCTTCAACCACAAGTGGGCTGCTTCATGGTTTGAGGTGCTGTCACAGAACGAGAGATTCCATTCCTTGCCTGATCAGATGGGGGAGAGAAGCACCTTTTGGGCAGGGCAATCTGCACAAAATGCCCAGCAATCAGCTCCCAAAGGCCCCCTGAACTCACAGACAATTCCCGTTTGCCCTCCGTTGTCATCCTCCAGGGACGAACCTCCAAATGTCCTTGCTGGAGGCAGGAAAACCCACTTGGCCAGCCTCCCTACAGGGGGGTCTCTTTCCACACTTCTGCACTCTCCCTGCCTGGCCAGCTGTGGGGTGCCCAGTGGATTTCTCAGCCCCCGCTGGGTCCTCCGTGCTTCCCCTGTGACACCCCCGGCATCTCCCTCAGCAGTGGAGTAGGGGGCAGCAGTGGCGTAGTGGCTAAGAGCAGGTGCACTCTGATCTGGAGGAACCGGGTTTGATTCCCAGCTCTGCCACCTGAGCTGTGGAGGCTTATCTGGGGAATTCAGATTAGCCTGTACACTCCCACACACGCCAGCTGGGTGACCTTGGGCTAGTCACAGCTCTTCGGAGCTCTCTCAGCCCCACCCACCTCACAGGGTGTTTGTTGTGAGGGGGGAAGGGCAAGGAGATTGTCAGCCCCTTTGAGTCTCCTACAGGAGAGAAAGGGGGATATAAATCCAAACTCCTCCTCCTCCTCCACCTCCTCCTCCTCCTTCAAAGAAAACACACACGAGGGCATCCCCCTCGAGGCACAGATGGAGAAACAGAGAGTGCCCAAGTAGCACACTCATGCATGGAGCATTTTTTGTCAACTAGAGATAAAAGTGGGGAGAAACCACATGAACAGCCTCAGAAGCGTTCCGGCACGGCGAAGGCCAGGCAAGCGCTTCCCCGACAAGCTTTTGGGATCACTGTCGCGTGACATGGAAGGCCCCTGCCTGTGGCACGTAACCCGAGGCCAAAGTTGGCTGACTGGTTAGAGGCAAAGGCTTTGCCTCGATATCGCTGGAGAGCAGCACAGTTCTAACCGCAGCGTGAAGGGTGCCGAGAGGAAGTGGCTCAGGGTGGAGCTGCTGCAGCTGGTCCCACGGTCACAGCAGCCCAGAGACTGAACTGACTTACAATCACTGACACCCACACAGAGACTTCCTGCACTTTAAAAAAAAATCTGTTTCTCTCTTTGAGGGCTCAACAGCTTTTACCTAGAAACTCATAGGGAGTGAGCTCTGGCAGATTTCAATCAGCAAACAAGAAAGAGGCAATCCGGATAACCGGTAGGCTCTCCCAAGAGAGCTCGCTTTAACTAGCTGGTTACAGCAGAATCCAAACACAAACACAACCCCCCCCCCTCCAAAAAGGCCAGCACAAGAAAATAGCCCCACACTCTGCGTACAGCGTACAGCTCATGCCAAGTATGCGTGGAAACAGAACCCCTGGGGTAGAAAATGTTGACATGAGAGAAATTTTTCTCTCTTTCTCACAATATTAGAACCAGGGGGCATTCATTGAAAATGCTGGGGGGAAGAATTAGGACTAATAAAAGGAAACACTTCTTCACGCAACGTGTGATTGGTGTTTGGAATATGCTGCCACAGGAGGTGGTGATGGCCACTAACCTGGATAGCTTTAAAAAGGGCTTGGACAGATTTATGGAGGAGAAGTCAATCTATGGCTACCAATCTTGATCCTCTTTGATCTGAGATTGCAAATGCCTTAACAGTCCAGGTGCTCGGGAGCAACAGCTGCAGAAGGCCGTTGCTTTCACATCCTGCATGTGAGCTCCCAAAGGCACCTGGTGGGCCACTGCGAGTAGCAGAGAGCTGGACTAGATGGACTCTGGTCTGATCCAGCAGGCTCTTTCTTCTGTTCTTAAGGCCATTGCTTTCACCTCCTGCAGGTGAGCTCCCAAAGGCACCTGGTGGGCCACTGCAAGTAGCAGAGAGCTGGACTAGATGGACTCTGGTCTGATCCAGCTGGCTTGTTCTTATGTTCTTATGACACAACTCTCTCTCTGCACCTTCTGCCACTGACACCTGCAGTGTAGCCAGCAGTGGGTCAAAGGGAGCAGTCCCCAGTCTTAGCAACCACCTGGAGGATTCTTTTAATGTGCTCGGCAGGTGAGCTGTCATGTCACAGAGCAGGAGTTCTCTCGGTGGGTGGGGGAAGCATCTTTATGGGTGAAGCTGGAAGCCTTTCAGGCCAAGTAACAAGTCCTGAATGCTGCCAAGGCCAGCAAAGGATCTCGAACCATCCAGGGACAACAGGTGTGTCAAGGTATGAATGGTGTAGGGAAGCGCAGAGAGAGAGAGAGAGAGAGAGAGAGAGAGAGAGAGAGAAAGACCTTTTTCCCTTTCTCATATAACACAACACCATAAGGTTACCCAATGAAGTAAGACAGGAAATAAGATTCAGGACAGGTAACAGCAAGTTCTTTCCACAATTCAGCACAATTTGTTAATGGAACTTGCTGTAGGAAGAAGTGCCGACAGCTGGGGGTTGAGGATCAGATGCATTAGTGGAGGGGAACAAGAAGTCCATGAATGACTACAGGTAACAGCTATGTCCCACTCCAGCCGCCGTCGCCACTGCAGCAACTGCAGAGGCAGAGTGACTGTTCAGACACACACTGCTAGAGAGCTTTCCACCACTGACTGCTGGCAACAGGGTGCTGGGCTCTCCACTCCCACCTTGGTTTGATCCAGCTACTGCAGCTACTATTAATTTAAAACAGGTACAGCTCAAACACTCAGGGTTTTTTTAATAAAAAAAAATCTTTGATTCCCCGACAATTATGACAGCCGTCAAGGTAGAGCGATTAGAGTCTCTGACCGAGAACTGGGAGACCTGGGTTAAAAATCCCCAGTTATGCCCTGGGAATCTGCTGGGTGACCTTGGGCCAGGCATAACACTCTCAGCTTAGCCTACCTCGCAAGGTTGCAGTGAGGATAAAATGGAGGAAAGGAGGATGCTGGATGCCACTTGGGTACCCAGTGTAAGTTAAGTAAAGTAAACGCTATATTTGCTCAAAAGGAAAACAACCTTGAATGTAAGAAGGCCCCTTCAAAATGTTATATACACACAAAATTGTCATGGGGCATTCTAATATATACAAATTGTTTGATAGCATACCTATGAAGAAGAAGAAGAAGGAGGAGGAGGAGGAGGAGGAGGAGGAGGAGGAGGAGTTTGGATTTATATCCCCCTTTCTCTCCTGTAGGAGACTCAAAGGGGCTGACAATCTCCTTGCCCTTCCCCCCTCACAACAAACACCCTGTGAGGTGGGTGGGGCTGAGAGCGCTCCGGAAAGCTGTGACTAGCCCAAGGTCACCCAGCTGGCGTGTGTGGGAGTGTACAGGCTAATCTGAATTCCTCAGAGAAGCCTCCACAACTTGAGCGGCAGAGCGGGGAATCAAACCCGGTTCCTCCAGATCAGAGTGCAACCTGCTCTTAGCCACTACGCCACTGCTGCTCTATGGGGGGGAAAGAAACCCCTTAGTCTTGCATTTGGGTGAACAATGTATAAAAATCCAGCAAAATATAGCCAAACTATGCAGAGCAGCCCCAGCTGATGGGAAGACTCTCACATGTTCTCAGAAGCTGCTCGGCACTTGGCTGCTGCAAGATCTGCTAGAGCACTCCCAGGAGGGCAGAGCAGGGGGGAAGGGCTGGGGCAGTGCCATCCAAAAGGCAGAGAGGCCTATGCACTGGGCCCACTGCAGATGTCCTGCAGAAACCCAGTACGAGGAGTCAACCGTTCCCAGCTGCAGATTCTTTAGGGAGGAGAGGCACCTCAAAAGGAAGGAGGACTTACCGCTGGGTAACTTGGGCCTCGGGGGCATGTTCTTCTTTGGCGGCAGAGCAGGAGTGTCCAGCTTATTCTTAAAGGAGTCATCTGAAAAGCCGCCCCCTGTGACAGAGGAGCTGAAAGGATCTGGTGCTGGAGGCTGCAAGAAAGAGCCCAGAACAGAGACTGGTTCAGGCTCCAAGTCAAAAAGGCCCCGGCGCTGCTCAGGGGGTGATGCTGGCTTGTCGAGCAACGCCGCTCTGAGCAGCCTACCGGCAGTTTTAACTGCTTCACTGGCGAAATCATCATTTGGAACGAGCCACGCAACACGGCGCAGGCTCAGCAAAGAGGGACCGGGAGAAAAACAGCACAGCTCTGAAGGCTGCTGACACTGGGAGCCGTGGCTCAGCTTGGCATGCAGAACGTCCCCGGTTCAATTCCCACCATCTCCAGTTAAAAGGCATAAGGTGACGTGAAAGGCTTCCTCTGCCTGAGGCCCTGCACAGCGGCTGCCAGTCTGAGCAGGCAAAACTGGTCTTGGTGGACCAGGGGTCAGGCTCAGCATGAAGCAGCTCCCTTGACAAGGCAGAGCCCTCCTCACGCCTCATTACAAACGGCTTCTGAAACTTTTGGTGGTTTCAGACACAACATGGAGTGTAGTGCCAGGGAAGAGCAAGCATGTGCTGGGAAATGTCCTCCTGGGCCTGCATTTCCTAGTACATGCTCACCTCTTCCCTGGTGCCACACATCATATTGGACCTCTCTCTGGGTGGCTGCCACTGTTCAGAGCACACCTGAGACTACCCAGGCAGGGAACATAAGAACATAAGAACAAGCCAGCTGGATCAGACCAGAGTCCATCTAGTCCAGCTCTCTGCTACTCGCAGTGGCCCACCAGGTGCCTTTGGGAGCTCACAGGCAGGAGGTGAAAGCAAGGGCCTTCTGCGGCTGTTGCTCCCGAGCACCTGGACTGTTAAGGCATTTGCAATCTCAGATCAAGGAGGATCAAGATTGGTAGCCATAAATCGACTTCTCCTCCATCAATCTGTCCAAGCCCCTTTGAAAGCTATCCAGGTGAGTGGCCATCACCACCTCCTGTGGCAGCATATTCCGAACACCAATCACACGTTGCGTGAAGAAGTGTTTCCTTTTATTAGTCCTAATTCTTCCCCCCAGCATTTTCAATGAATGCCCCCTGGTTCTAGTATTGTGAGAAAGAGAGAAAAACTTCTCTCTGTCAACATTTTCTACCCCATGCATAATTAGAAAGACTTCAATCATATCCTCCCTCAGCCGTCTCCTCTCCAAACTAAAGAGTCCCAAACACTGCAGCCTCTTCTCATAGGGAAGGTGCTCCAGTCCCTCAATCATCCTCGTTGCCCTTCTCTGCACTTTTTCTATCACTTCGATATCCTTTTTGAGATGTGGCGACCAGAACTGGACACAGTACTCCAAGTGCGGTCGCACCACTGCTTTATAGAAGGGCATGACAATCTTTGCAGTTTTATTCTCAATTCCTTTTCTAACAATCCCCAGCATAGAGTTTGCCTTTTTCACGGAAACAGAGATGCCCCAGGTGCTAGGCACAGCTCACAGCCGGAGCGTAGCAGCCAGCCGGAGCATACTGGAGCCACCACCAGTGGCTGGAATCTGAAACTAGATGTTTGCCAAGAGCCCTGGTAGATCCGATAAGTGAAGCTGAAGCTTCAGAGACCAGTGCAGACACTGCCACCTAGTGGAAGAGAGGGAGAGCTGCATCTCAGGTGGGTTCTCTCCTACATCACTGGATGTAATCCTGCACAGAACCACCCTGCAAGGCAGCAGTGTAGAAGAAGAAGAGTTGGGTCACCAGATAAGCTCCCACAGCTCAAGTGGCAGAGCGGGGAATAAAACCCGGTTCTCCAGATTAGAGTGCACCTGCTCTTAACCACTACCCCAAACTGGCTCTGCTCAGAGCAACTCAGCAGATTTCCGTGGAGATGACGGGTCCTCAGACCAAGGACATTTCCAGCATCAGCCTAGTGCAGTGGTGGCGAACCTATGGCACGGGTGCCAGAGGTGGCACTCAGAGCCCTCTCTGTGGGCACGCACAAGCAGAGTCCCCCCCCCCCCCCCGCCCACACACATCTAGGCTGGCCTGGGCCACTGGGCTCAATTATTAGCATTAAACATAAGACCTAGTTTTGGGGAAGCAGTGTAGGTAACCCTGTTAAGCGCTGTTAAACCCCTCTGATTTTCATGCGAAGAACTAAAGTGCGATCCTTTACCTGGGAGTAAGCTTGGTTGCTGGCAATGGGGCTTGCTTCTGAGTAAATCCTCCTAGGGTCATGATTCACCCGTTTGAAGAGTTGCACGGTTGCTTCAAAGCAAAGCCACTGACTACCACCAAGCTTACTCCCAAGCAACGCACGCCTTGGAGCCAACCGGTTTTTCTAAACGAAAACCTCAGTATTCAGGTTAAATTGCTGTGTTGGCACTTTGCGATAAATAAGTGGATTTTAGGTTGCAATTTGGGCACTCGGGTTTCAAAAAGGTTCGCCATCACTGGCCTAGTGCACAATGCAAAACGCCAAGGCAAAAACAACTTCATTTACACATTAAAACAGAGGAGGCAACAATGGGGAATGGCTGTGGTGGAGAGAGAGTCTTTAGAAAGGGCCGACTCTTTGGAAGAAACACACCTTTGACATTCTGCTGAAATCTGCAAATCCTTCATTGCTATTGAAAGCGCTGCTGCCAAATGGATCCAACGTCCCGAAAAGATCTGAAACCAAAACATGAACAAGCCTCTGACTTCCAACTGGCCTACCCTGCAGGACCAGCTCCTGATAGGGTAGGGCCGGGATGCTTTGTCGCGCTGCCCACCGCATCTCGAGAACCGCAGCATGTGGCTGGGCCCCGGAACCACCGGCACGCCCGTCCTTCAGGGCAAAGTCCAAACCGCAGGGAGCGGCAAAACTCGAAGCAACTGCTGGTGGCTTTTGCAAGTGGGAAAAAGAATACATGCAGAACAGCTTAAGGCAGGAAAGAAAACAGCCTTGTGGATTTGAACTAGCGCAGGGGTAGGGAACCTGCGGCTCTCCAGATGTTCAGGAACTACAATTCCCATCAGCCCCTGCCAGCATGGCCAATTGGCCATGCTGACAGGGGCTGATGGGAATTGTAGTTCCTGAACATCTGGAGAGCCGCAGGTTCCCTACCCCTGAACTAGCGCACCTGAGTACGTGAGAAAACCAACAGCCAAGAGGTCCTTTGCTCATACCTGGGCCTTTCAAGGAAAGACTTGACATCACGAACGGATCAGAGTTCTCAAAGCTGTGAGGCTAAAACACAGGAGCAGAACAAAAGGGTCATGGTACATCCAGGGATCGGCATGCTCTGCCTCTCCCAGCGCCAGAGGAAGGAACTCCCGCTGCTCAGGGGTGCTCCTTCACGAGCCCTGGCAGGCAGCGCACGAGCCTTCTTCACACGCCGCCGCCGCCACCCCAGCTCCATCGACTGGCCCATCGTCCTGACCTTGTTAGGGGGCAGAGCAGGACTCTTTGAGAACGAGTCGGACACAAATGGATCGCTTTTCACAGGCTTCCTAAAGAAATCCTCTGGCATGGAAGTCTGGAACGGGTCACTTTCTTTAAAAGGATCTCCTCCGAATGGATCTGGCAGAAGAGTCAGAAAAGACAAATTAATAGCAACGTGCTCCGAGATGCATTATCCTTCCAGAGCGGAGCCTTTCCCACTTTTTGACCTACCGGACATCAAATGATAATCAGGGGATCAGGCAGAAGGGGGAAACCAACCGCAGCGGAGCCCTGCCCCTTGCCACGCCCCTCCCCACTGTCAAACTGTCTAAATCCCTTTTTGACTGATGATGCAAGTTCTCCAACTGATCCAACAGTACCGCATCTGGGAACGTTGAATGGATACTATCGGATTAGGTGTGGCAGGCACAGACATTGCCTTCCTTGGGTCTCTCCCCTCCCTAGGGAGAGATGGACACTTCGCCATTCTTAATGAGGAAAGGAAATCTGGGGCTCTGCAGAAGAGGGGGGATGCGGGCTTACCAGCTGCTGCAGGGGGCTGCTCCGCAAAAGGGTCATTCTGGAACGGATCACCTGGGTCAAGCGGAGACAGAAGAGGGCAGCGGATGACTGAGCGGCGCTGATGCACGAGAGAGGCTCCTTCGGCTGGCTCATTCCATCCGGGCGATACTTACTGCCTTTGAAGGGATCTGCTCCTTTAAAGGGGTCTGTCCGGAAGGGGTCTTCCGCCTGGAAGGGGTCCGGGTGCAGCTCCTGGGTGTTACCGCTGAACATCACGCCCTTGTTCTTGAATGGATCATCCTGCCATCAGACATGGAAACGTCAGGCAGTTGGACTCTTTGGACGGACATGTGACTCCGGTTGCCAAATGTGTTCTAGAGGCTGATACCGACCCTTAAGTGTTATCATGGCTCTCTGTGAAAAAGGCAAACTCTATGCTGGGGATCATTAGGAAAGGAGTTGATAATAAAACTGCAAGGATTGTCATGCCCTTATATAAAGCCGTGGTGCGACCGCACTTGGAGTACAGTGTCCAGTTCTGGTCGCCACATCTCAAAAAGGATATTGAGGAGATAGAAAAAGTGCAGAGAAGGGCAGTGAGGATGATTGAGGGACTGGAGCACCTTCCTTACGAGGAGAGGCTGCAGCATTTGGGACTCTTTAGTTTGGAGAGGAGACGTCTGAGGGGGAATATGATTGAAATCTATAAAATTATGCACGGCGTAGAAAATGTTGACAGAGAGAAATTTTTCTCTCTTTCTCACAATACTAGAACCAGGGGGCATCCATTGAAAATGCTGGGGGGAAGAATTAGGACTAATAAAAGGAAACACTTCTTCACGCAACGTGTGATTGGTGTTTGGAATGTGCTGCCACAGGAGGTGGTGATGGCCACTCACCTGGATAGCTTTCAAAGGGGCTTGGACAGATTGATGGAGGAGAAGTCTGTCCCTGGCTACCAATCTTGATCCTCTTTGATCTGAGATTGCAAATGCCTTAACAGACCAGGTGCTCGGGAGCTACAGCCGCAGAAGGCCATTGCTTTCACATCCTGCATGTGAGCTCCCAAAGGCACCTGGTGGGCCACTGCGAGTAGCAGAGAGCTGGACTAGATGGACTCTGGTCTGATCCAGCTGGCTTGTTCTTATGTTCTTATGTTATTTGAAAACTAAAGATGTCACACTTATTGTATTGTGATGACTGTACTGTTTTATTGTATTACTAATTATGGCTCTCGGACTGATGCCCTAAATAAATGAAAAACAGAAACACCAGGTTGGCCGGATGGCAAGCAGGTTGGCTTCCCTGCTGAACTTAGAATTATGAAGTTTAGCGAGTTTGGCAATAGCCGAGCAGCTTTTAACTCAAGCCAGAGGCTATGCAGACAAACTCGTGCCTGCCTTCTGCACACGGTCCTCAAATCTCCTGTTCCAATGGGATCAGATTCCTGGGCAAGGATTTCCTTCTCACACTGACCTATATAGACACGTCCAAGAGAATCCGCCTGCAACCTGGGCCAAAGGGACCCTCTGTAGGCAGCTAAGCAACAACGTGTAATGTAGCAGCGAAGAGACCAAGAAACTCCGAGCAAGGCGGTCCCAACTCAAACACTACCTCGGGTTTGAGGTTTCTAAATTAGGCGTTAGATGCGCCCTTCTCTCTCCAGCTTCAGGAGCTCTCAGCATCTAAGCGGGTTCAAGAAGAAACTTTTTGCTGCCTCGCTTTTCTCTGCGCGAGGCCTCCGGTGGCTTTCGAAACCAATTGGCGTTCCTGCACAGGGACAGGTGGTACCCTATGTCCCCGGGCGCACCCCATTTAGTCACGTGCATTAGGGCGCCAACATTTCCAGGAGTCGTTTGTGTGTTTTCAAATGTGAACAGTGTTTTTCACATTCCAAGGCCTGCAGGGGAAGCATTTTGGGCCAGCTCCACCAAAATTTCCAGGGTGTTGCCATCCAGAGTTATCCTGATAATTTTTTAATTTGAGTGATGTTTGGTTCAGGGGCAGGAAAGGGTTATGGGTACCCCCAAAGGAGATTTTGTCTGATCCCCATTGTTTTCAATGGGAGCTAACCTGAAATGGGGAGGGCTACCCATTTGAGGCACGATATCTTTGGTCCCCCTGAACATAACTTAACCAAACTTGGGTGGCATCATCAAAGAATCGCTAACAGAGCGATACCCTGAAAATTTGAATTGTCATGCTCCCTTTAAAAATACACCCATTCCAGAGCACTGAGAAATTTGCTTAAGATTGCTTTGTTTTGCATTGACTTTTGTCCATTGTGGCCCAATGGGGAATTTCTACAGTGTGTCTTGGGCAGGCTGCACATTTTTGAAGATAGAGGCTTAGACTTTCAAGTTTGCTCCAGGAGGGCCTCCTGGTATTGGGCCATCCAGGTTTGGGAAAACCTTTTGGATTCCTGGGGGTTCAATTTTATGGGCCCCCAAAAGGCTTATTTTGTTTCCTCATTCCTGCATATTATGAGAAAGCCTGTGGGCTGAGTTCTTCCTCAGAACTCTTTCACCCCACTCCAGAAGAAACCCTCACACCAAGCTTGGATGCTAGCTACTCAAGGCCTCTTGGAGCCACCTTGAAGAAGTCTGGCACCTCTATCTTCAAAAAAAATTTGTCCACCTGCCTCAGAAATTCCTCATTAGCTACAATGGAGCAAAGTCACTGGCAAAACAAAGAATCTTGGAGATTTCTTTAGGTGCCTGAAGGGGATGCGATTTTTACAAGCTAGTGACACCAAAATTTCAGGGTAGTCATCTGTTAACTATTCTAATGATTTCCACCTAAAGTTTGGTGAAGTTATGTCTTCAGGGGGACCAGGAAGTTATGGGTCCCTCAAATGGAGTAGTCCCCACCATCTCAGGTTAGGGCTCCCCATTATGAAAACAATGGGGATGGGGGCATTCCATTTTTTGGCGTACCATAACTTTTGCTGCCCCTGAACCAAACATCGCCAAACTCAGGTGGTATCATCAGGGCAGTCTCTGGATGATGCCCTGAAATCATGGTGCCACTAGCTTTAAAAATGCACTCCCTGCAGGCCGAAAAAACACCAAAAATACCCCCCAAAACCCCAAATACCTTGCATTCAAGCATTTTGTTCATATTTGGGTAGGACATAATCGGACAATTGTTTGTCCGGGAATGTGCCCAAATTTGGCCTTAGATTCCAGCTGAATCTGGCTATTTGTTTCTATCTGAATCTCCAACCCCTCAAAAGTGATAGCTGTTTCAGGGTGGGGGAGAATCCACCCCCAAACAGCATCACTTTTCAATTTTGTTTTAACCGGGGACCCCAGATTCTCCCTTTAAGGTGGATTTAAAAAAGAAGAATTTGGAAATCCCCTAGTTTAAGCACCATTGGAAAGTGATGCTGTTGTTTGGGGAGTGGGATTCCCACTGGAGGTGTTTTGTGAGAGATGATGCTGACATTTGTTTGGTAAATGTTTTGCTGGGGGTGATTTGTGAGAGATTTACATGCTTAATACCCACTTGCACTGGCTTGGAGTTGTTTCTCAGGCTAACAACCTACCTCATAGGGTTGTTGTGATTAGGAAATTAGGAAAAGAGTTGGTGGGGAGAGAGCCATGTATGTTTTGATGGGAGTGGGAGGTGTTTTGTGAGCTGGTACAAAAAATCATTGTTTGGTCATGGTGGGGGAGGGTGGCTGCCCATACGCCGGGTGGGGGGGGGGGCGCCAAACTCAGGCTTTGTCCCCGGGCGCCAGTTTGTCTAGGTACGCCCCTGTTTCAGCTGCATTTCAGAGAGCCAGCGTAGTGTAGTGGTTAAGAGTGGTGGACTCTAATCTGGGGACCCCGGTTTGATTCCCCACTCCTCCACATGACCGGGCGGACTTTGGATTTCTTTATTTATACTTCAAATTTTCACCCCCCTGAAATCTAGCCCTGCTGTATACTTAGAACAGCTTGTTAATCATAAGTGCAGATGGGTCATGACCAGAGCAAGGTGCAACTCATTCCCCTCTGTCTATCTTCAAGGTCGTTTCCTTAACATCCCACAAAGTGAGCGTTGTTGTCGGTACTGTCCCAACGCTATGGACTCAGTCCCTCATATCCTGCTTTACTGTTCGAGGTATAATGATATTAGAACCGATCTGGGAGCTTTACTACCTCTTGAATTTATGTTTCTCTCAGACAAACAAAAAATGTCTAAGCTATTGAACAGCCCTCATGTAGAAATTTCTGAAGCAGTCGCTACATTTTTAATCCATGTTCTACATGATATATAACAATAATCCTGTTTTTGTACTTGGAATGTATGGGACTTCTGGTTTATGCCTAATAAAGGTTTTTGGATTGGATTGGATTGGATTACTTCAAATCTAAAGGCCACCCTCCCCTGAAGGGCTCAGGGCAGGGGACAACAGAGATAGAATAACATAATATAATAATTTAAAACAGTTTTAAACCCCATAATACTACCCAATAAAACCATCAGGAACCATTTAAAATACAAGACAGATGGTGCTAAAAAACCCAACCCCCTTCCTCCCCAACTGAGCCCCCCGGGGGGCCTGGCGGAACAGGTCCATTTTGCAGGCCCTGCAGAGACTCTGTAAGTCCCGCAGGGCCCTGGTCTCTCCGGGGAGCCTGTTCCACCAGAGTGGAGCCAGAGCCATAAAACCCCTGGCCCTAGTGGAGGCCCGCTGGATGTGTTTCAGGCCAGGGGCCTCTAATAGGTTCTCCTCCGAAGACCGGAGGGACCTAGCGGGGCAATATGGGGAGATGCGGTCCCTCAAGTACGTAGGCCCAAGGCCGCTTTAGCCTTAAAGGTTAAAACCAGCACTCTGAACATGACCCTGAACTCGATCACTTTCCTGACTCTCCTCCTACACTGAAGCCTGCTGGGTGACCTTAGGCTAGTAACAGATCTCTCAGAACTCTCCTACCTCACAAGGTGCCTGTTCTGGGGAGAGAAAGGAAAAGTGTTGGTAAGCCTCTCTGAGAACATAAGAAGAAGCCTGCTGGATCAGACCAGAGTCCATCTAGTCCAGCTCTCTGCTACTCGCAGTGGCCCACCAGGTGCCTTTGGGAGCTCACAAGCAGGATGTGAAAGCAATGGCCTTCTGCGGCTGTTGCTCCCAAGCACCTGGACTGTTAAGGCATTTGCAATCTCAGATCAGAGGATCAAGATTGGTAGCCATAAATCGACTTCTCCTCTTCCATAAATCTGTCCAAGCCCCTTTTAAAGCTATCCAGGTGAGTGGCCATCACCACCTCCTGGGGCAGCATATTCCAAACACCAATCACACGTTGTGCGAAGAAGTGTTTCCTTTTATTAGTCCTAATTCTTCCCCCCAGCATTTTCAATGTATTTTCAATGTATGCCCCCTGGTTCTAGTATTGAGACTTCCTAAGGTTGAGCAAAGCAAGGTATAAATCCAAACTCTTCTCTTCCTCCCCCTCCTCGCAGCAGGCACCTTGTGAGGTAGGTGGGGATGAGAGAGTCACCCAGAAAGGGGGTGGGGGGAGGAATCAAAACCAATTCTCCTGATTAGAGTCTGCTGCCCCTCAAGTACTACACTTTTAACTGCATCCTTACCAAGGTTCCAAAGCTGCCTCTGATCTTCTGTGGGTTTCCCTCGTTCAGGTCAGCCAGATTGGTCATGCTGCCACCATGGACCCCATTCAGGGCTTTGTTACACTGATCGATGCTTCTACTGGCCTCCTGATGGCTCTCTTGCAACCGAGAAAGCTTGCTTCTGGCCTGCATGAAGAACAACAAAATGGCCATGGTGGGTCCAGCCACAACCAGCTTCCAACCGAATACAGGTGGCAAACGGAATCCTGGTTACATTCCTCTGTTTTCAACCAATGCTGCACAGGGAGTCCTTTTAGGTACATTGAACAGAGTCGCTGTGCTGCACTCCCAGCTCTGGTTCCACACGGGCTGCCTTCCAGAACATTTTCACCTGCTTCCAGAGAGGCTTTTTCAACTTCAGAATCTGCGAGGAGAAACTGGATCTTTCAAAAAACCAGGTGGTGAGGGTACAGGGTTGCTTTTTAATTGTTTTCATCAAAACGGGTACAGGGGAAACTGGAAAAGGGGATGAGTGGGGACAATTATACTGAATGGGGAAAATTTCAGCGTAGAAAACGTTGCAAGTTTAGCCTCAAAAAGATTTGAGTTGCAAGTATTTCAGACTCCTTTCAACAAATAAGAAATATTAAGCAAAAGAAATGCTCAGACTAACACACACCAAGCACCGTGGTGGCGAACCTTTGGCACTCCAGATGTTATGGACTTCAATTGGCCATGCTGGCAGGGGCTGATGGGAATTGTAGTCCATAACATCTGGAGTGCCAAAGGTTCGCCACCACTGGTAATCTCTAATACACCAGAGGCCCACTCTGTCAGTTCTGTGGCAGAAGCAAACATAAAAACAGAATTGCATCGGGGGAGATTACAAGGCAAGCCAGAAAATCCAGATTCCCAAGACAGAGATGAGCCACATGATGCTGCAGAGCATAGATAGAAAATGCAGGCAAAAAAGGTCAGCCACTCAAACTGATTCTCCCAAATGCCAATAAATCTCATAGAATCATAGAGGTGGAAGGGGCCAGACAGGCCATGGACTCCAACCCTCTGCTCAATGCAAGGAAAGCCTAGAGCAGGGGTAGGGAACCTGCAGCTCGAGAGCTGCATGAGGCTCTTCTGCCCTTGCACTGCAGCTCCACGAGCCGAGCCGCTGACCCCATCCTTGCCCGCCCTGCAGGGAGCAGGGCAGGCGCACCAACTGCTCACGGCCAGCTGGGCTGCGCCGCGGGCTTCCCCTCTCGCCCACCCCATTGGAGCAGGGCGGGCGCTTTCCCGGCGGCTGGCAAGGCTGAGCTGCTGGCTTCATCCTTGCTCACCCTGAAGGCAGCAGGGCGGGCGCACTAATTGCCCGCGGCCAGCTGGGCCGTGCCGTGCCGCGGGCTTCCCCTCTCACCTGCCCCGTTCGAGCGGGGCGGGCGCTTTCCCAGCAGTCGGTGAGGCCGCGCCACAGGCTTCCCCTCTCGCCCTCCCCGTTCGAGCGGGGCGGGTGCTTTCCCGGTGGCCGGCAAGGCCGAGCCGCCAAGCTTCATCCTTGCCCGCCCTGCAGGCAGCAGGGCGGGCGCACCAACTGCCCGCAGCCGGCTGGGCCACACTGCGGGCTTCCCCTCTCGCCCACCCCGTTGGAGCGGGGCAGGTGCTTTCCTGGCGGACGCATCCATGCACTTCTCAGAATGAGCGGAGTAAAAGGTAAAAAAACCCCAATATATACAGTGTTATCTTTATTTTAAATGTCAAAAATGATTTGCGGCTCCAAGTGTTTTCTTTTCCCGTGGAAAACGGGTCCAAATGGCTCTTTGAGTGTTAAAGGTTCGCCACCACTGGCCTAGAGCATTCCAGACAAGTGTTTGTTCAGCCGCAGCTTAAGGACTGCCAGTGAGGGAGAGCTCACCACCACCCTGGGCAGCCATTTTCACTGCTGAACTACTCTCACAATAAAAAAAATCCTACTGTTCAGTTGGAACATTTTTGCCCATAATTTAAACCCTGACACCCTGCCGTACTTAAGCATAAGCATTTTATTGTCATTGTGCACGCACAACTAAATTTACAGCAGCATTCCTCGATGCACACAATTTCAGACTCATACCCCATCCTCACCTTCCCCTTCCTCCACCCACTTGAACTTCCTAGTTCAAGTGGAGACCTACAGGCAAGCCAATGGCAATGAGTACGACCAAGAGGTAGACCAGATCTATGAGGTTGGGGTCCAACTAGGAGGAGAGGCAGCGGCCTGGTATGTAGGCCTCTTTCGGGGAGAGGCGCCAAAGCTACAGTGCTTCAACCAATTTATACTGGGTCTGAGGAGGCGGTTCGAAGACCCCTTCCTGGAGGACAAAGCTCGAAGAAACCTACAGAGGCTGAAACAAGGCAACCAACCCGTGGCAGAATATGGGGCTGAGTTCCGCCAGCTAACTAGACAGCCGCCTGCAGAACTGGCCCAAACGCGTCTTGGTCCTTCAAAGGACTCAACCCAGATATAATGCTGTGCAAAAATCCAAGAGGAAAACGAGCCCGCGCTAATGCTCATCCCCAGTGCGCAAACAAGAAGGAGAAGAAGAGTTTGGATTTATATCCCCCCTTTCTCTCCTGCAGGAGACTCAAAGGGGCTTCCAATCTCCTTGCCCTTCCTCCCTCACAACAAACACCCTGTGAGGTAGGTGGGGCTCCAGATTAGATACACGAGCTCTTAACCTCCTACGCCACTGTGTAGGCATGAAAGGGACCTCTGGCAGCTGCCAGAGACATGACAGTGAGGCATTGCAGCACGCCCAACGACGACGGCTGGGCATCTGCCTCAACTGCAGGGATGGCGGCCACATACCCGCCAACTGCCCCGAGAAGCAAGTGAAAAAAACTCTGTTGCCCCCATTGGCTAAAGTGATGAGCTGTAAAGCGACGGCAGGGAAAACGGGGCCAAAGAGGGCCCACGGGGGGAACTGGCCTGACACTAACCCTGGTCAACGAGGACCCCTCCGCAGAAGAGCAGATGAATGCAGCGATTAGTTAGTGGGAAACGACAATGACCAGGCCTCAATGGCACCCACAGCCAGAGCCCCAACAAGGGTGCGCGCATCCAGGTGAGTGTTGACTTGGCTCTCCCCCTCACACTGATCAATCGGGCAAGAGGAACGTGCATAGCAATCAAGACGGCTCAGAGACTCAGATTGCTCCAAATTAACGCCTCCTTCGGTAGCCAAAGGGCTGGGGCTTAAACTAAAGCAGTTGTCCTGCCTAATCCACTTTGAGGAGATGGACGGGAGAGGCAGAGCTGCCGAGCACAAGTCCAAGAAGTTTCAGCCACCCCCCACCCCTACTGAGACTTGAGCAAAGTGTTTGAGGAGGGGGAATATGACAAATTACCATCCCAACATAAAACAGACTGTAAGATCTAGGACTGTAAGATTGAGGAGATAGAAAAAGTGCAGAGAAGGGCAACGAGGATGATTGAGGGACTGGAGCACCTTCCCTATGAGGAGAGGCTGCAGCGTTCGGGACTCTTTAGTTTGGAGAGGAGACGTCTGAAGGGGGATATGATTGAAGTCTATAAAATTATGCACGGGGTAGAAAATGTTGACAGAGAGAAATTTTTCTCTCTTTCTCACAATACTAGAACCAGGGGGCATACATTGAAAATGCTGGGGGGAAGAATTAGGACTAATAAAAGGAAACACTTTGGATTGGTGTTTGGAATATGCTGCCACAGGAGGTGGTGATGGCCACTCACCTGGATAGCTTTAAAAGGGGCTTGGATAGATTTATGGAGGAGAAGTCGATTTATGGCTACCAATCTTGATCCTCTTTGATCTGAGATTGCAAATGCCTTAACAGTCCAGGTGCTCGGGAGCAACAGCCGCAGAAGGCCATTGCTTTCACCTCCTGCATGTGAGCTCCCAAAGGCACCTGGTGGGCCACTGCGAGTAGCAGAGAGCTGGGCTAGATGGACTCTGGTCTGATCCAGCTGGCTTGTTCTTATATTCTTATGTTCTTAAGGTTGAGCTCATTCCATGGGTGAAATTACCCAAAGGTCACCTATATGCGATGAACCCCCAAGAAGCCACAGCACTCAAATAATTTCTGGATAAGAACGTGGCACGTGGGTTCATCCGGCCAGCTTCTTCCTCGTTAGCAGCCCCAGTCCTCTTCCGAACAAAGGACGGATCGCTCTGGCTCTGCGCCAACTATTGGGGCCTCAACGCCACTTCCACGTGTCACAAATACCCTTAATCAAAGACATGGGGCAGCTTGGGGCAAGGGAAAATCTTTACTAAATTGGACCATCGATCCATCTGCAAAGCAAGAGAATCAACATGCAGGAAGAGGAAAAAAAATGGGACTCTGGCTCAGGGGAACTTCTGCCACAAACTTCTGCTTCCTCCTAGAATTAACAGCATGGTTGGTGTTTTGTCCCCACAGATTTGTCTCCTGAGAAATGTCCTGTGTAGAAATGCCCTTAATAAAACAGAGCAGGTGGAGAAGAGGAGGCTGCGCGTTACCTGATTGATTTCTTCCTGAGTCGACTTCAGAGACTTTATTATCGTTTCCAGCTGCGCTTTCCCAGCCTGGATGCTCTGCTCCAGCTGAGTCTCTTCCTGCTGAAGACGATTCAGTTCCACTTTTGCTCTACTGATGTCGTCTTCCTGAGATTTTAGATCTGACTCCTGGGACTGAATCTGCATTTTTAACGATGAAATCTGAAACAACAGCGCAACACTGCTTGAACTTCAGAATAGGAAAAAAAATAAGCTAGCGAAAGATACCAAAAATGGAAGGAGGGTTTCCTTATTTCGCAAGTTGACCATGGGCCCAGATCCTTCGGGAAACGCAACTTTACCTACCAAAGGTTCATTCACTTGGGAAACTCACAAGCTGGCCAAGAAGAAAGGCACCTACTGTGACATGTCCCTGGCATCTTACACCTGGGAAAACACCGCCTCCGAACATGGATTTTGTATCCACCTATTATAGTTCAGTGATGGCGAACCTTTTCGAGACCGAGTTGCAACCCAAAACCCACTTATTTATCAAAAAGTGCCAACCCGGCAATTTAACCTGATTGCTGAGGTTTTAGTTTAGGAAAAAACGGTTGGCTCCCTCTTCCTCTGCCCCACCCACTTGAGTAGGGGCCAGTCTGCTCTAGCCTCCAGCAAGTCCCGTGCACACTGCTCTGTGCCTCTCTAGCATCTCTGCCTCCTCTGCACCCCCCCCCCCACTCTGGCAGCAGCCACCCAAAGCACAGGTACCAGGCCCGCCAGCCAAGTCCTCCCTGCTCACCGTGGTGCACACACATTGTGTTCAGTGGTCCAGGCCAGCCTAGATGTGTGTGTGTGGTGTATGTGGTGCACATGATGAACTCTGTGTGCACGTGCCCACAGAGAGGGCTCCGAGTGCCACCTCTGGCACCTGTGCCATAGGTTCGCCATCACTGTTATAGTTGGAAGGAGTCATCGGTTACCTCATCCAATTAATTCTCTAAGTTAACTGCAGATCAACCAATGGATGCCCTCAAACACAAAACCACAGGGGAGGAAATCTAACACAGCCCAACGGCTTAAGCTGAAGCCCCTTACAAGGCGCCCATCCTGCTAAAAGCACCAGGTGTGGCCCTCCAACAGAGGGGTCTTCTGCCTGCCCCCGCCCGCATGGCTCCTGCCCTTCCTCACCACCTGCGTCTCTTCCTGGCACTTCTGCCTCACGTCGCTCAGCATGTCCTTGAGCTTGGCCTTCTGCTGGTCCATCTCGTCCAGGCGATCCTGCGCGTCCTGTTTCTGAGCTTCCAGTTCTTGCAAGCTGTTGGCTTCGCGGTCTAAGTCATTTTGCAAATCCTGAATATTCAGAATTTGGTTAGCCAGCTGCAGAGAGATGCTACGCTACAGGACAGATTCTCTGGGGGTCGGGTGGCACAAAGAAGAAGGCAAGCTACTTCCGAGCAACAACAACAACAACAACAACAACAAGAGGAGTAGGAGTAGGAGGAGGAGTTTGGATTTGTATCCCCCCTTTCTCTCCTGCAGGAGACTCAAAGGGGCTTAAAATCTTCTTGCCCTTCCCCCCTCACAACAAACACCCTGTGAGGTGGGTGGGGCTGAGAGAGCTCCGAGAAGCTGTGACTAGCCCAAGGTCACCCAGCTGGCGTGTGTGAGAGTGCACAGGCTAATCTGAATTCCCCAGAGAAGCCTCCACAGCTCAGGCGGCAGAGCTGGGAATCAAACCCGGTTCCTCCAGATTAGATACACGAGCTCTTAACCTCCTGCTCCACTGCTGCTTCTATGCCACTGCTGAACCAACCAGCATTCCAACTTCTGTGCCACAGTCTACAGAACAGTAGTAAGAAGTAGCAAGAAGTCCAAAAGGGAGAAACAGCCTTTGCCCCCAGAGAAGAGGCTGGCTGCTTCTTCCTCCGAGTCACTGAGGTGCATCTTAGGTATAAACGGGGTGAGCAGGCCAGCAACTTCTGGACTATGGCTTGAAAAGGGATTCATGAAGGAAAGGTCCATCAGTAGTGGCCAGCCATGGTGACTCAAGGGAGCTTCCACATTCAGAAGCAGCAAACCTCTGAATACCAGGGCCAGGGGTAACGTCAGGGGCAGGCCTTGCCCTCTGGACAGAGCGGCACACCACAAAGCCCTCCCAAGTTCAAATTCCAGCTGTGCACTCCCAGGCAGGCCACTCCACTCAGCTTCCATCTGCAAAACAACCTCGTAAGGTAGGTAAGCCTCAGAGTGGGTGACTGGCCCAGAGTCACCCAGGAAGCAGCTTCTACAGCAGAGTCACCCTGGATGCCTCCCATGGCAGCCAAGCCATTGCGCAGCAAGGGAAATTCTCTGTGACAGTCAGGGCTTCTGTACCTGGACTTCAGTTGTCTTCTGCCGGATTGCTTCCTCCCTCTCTCGGATGTCCTGCTCTAGAGAATATTTCTCCCTGCGGGAAGAAAGTGTGATGACTCCAATCACTTAAGAACATAAGAACAAGCCAGCTGGATCAGACCAGAGTCCATCTAGTCCAGCTCTCTGCTACTCGCAGTGGCCTACCAGGTGCCTTTGGGCTCACATGTAGGATGTGAAAGCAATGGCCTGCTGCTGCTGCTGCTCCCGAGCACCTGGTCTATTAAGGCATTTGTAATCTCAGATCAAAGAGGATCAAGATTGGTAGCCATAGATTGACTTCTCCTCCATCAATCTGTCCAAGCCCCTTTAAAAGCTATCCAGGTAAGTGGCCATCATCACTTCCTGTGGCAGCATATTCCAAACACCAATCACACATTGCGTGAAGAAATGTTTCCTTTCATTAGTCCTAATTCTTCCCCCCAGCATTTTCAATGAATGCCCCCTGGTTCTAGTATTGTGAGAAAGAGAGAAAAATTTCTCTCTGTCAACATTTTCTACCCCATGCATAATTTTATAGACGTCAATCATATCCCCCCTCAGTCGTCTCCTCTCCAAACTAAAGAGTCCCAAACGCTGCAGCCTCTCCTCATAAGGAAGGTGCTCCAGTCGCTCAAGCATCCTTGTTGCCCTTCTCTGCACTTTTTCTATCTCTTCAATATCCTTTTTGAGATGTGGCGACCTGAACTGAACACAGTACTCCACTTGAAGCATTGCTTCCAATACAGGACAGCTGTGCTCTTCAGAAACTTCCATTGTATCATTCCAATTAAATCTGAATGTTTTTAAATATGTATTTTGGATGGGACCATGGCTCAGTAGTAGAGCAACTACTTAGCATGCAAAAGGTCCTGGGTTCAATTCCTGGAAGACCCAATTAAAAGAGCCAGGTAGGAGGCAAGGTGAAAAACCTCAGCATGGGACTCTGGAGAGCCACTGCCAGCCAACATTGACCTTGACCAGTGGTGGCAAACCTTTGGCACTCCAGATGTTATGGACTACAATTCCCATCAGCCCCTGCCAGCATGGCCAACTGGCCATGCTGGGAGGGGCTGATGAGAATTGTAGTCCATAACATCTGGAGTGCCAAAGGTTCGCCACCATGGACCTTGACAGACCAAGTATATGAATTCAGTATGAGGTGGCGTCATGTTTTTAAATCTGTTTTAATGCTGTTAACTGAACAGTTCAGTTGCTGTACTATGTCTTGAATCCAAGGAGTTAAAGCAGGACAGAAATGTTCTGAACGAACGAACGAACGAACTAACTAACTAACAAACGGGTCAGGGTCCTTGGCATTTTTAGCAATGTGGCAAATCAATTTCCCGCAAACCCAAAGCAGTCAGAGTTTAAATCCCAACTTGGTAATGAGACTTCTTCAGGAAGTTAGCCTGAGATCCCCAACTAAGAATAACATTACTACTGTAACTGGGGTGCTGTGTGGTTTTCGGGCTGTATGGCCGTGTTCTAGCAGCATTATCTCCTGACGTTTCGCCCGCATCTGTGGCTGGCATCTTCAGAGGATCTGATGGTAGGAATGGAAATAATTTAGAGTGGAATCATGCCATATACTGTGAGGATTTGAAAGGAAGGTGAGAATAACCATCTCTGAATAAGAGGTAAAGCCTGGCAGCTGTGAGTGTATGAGAGAAGTCACCGCTAGCATGGGAGTAAGCTTGATATGAAGCTAGCAAGGTCAATAGTTGAATGGATCTGAATAGAAGTATCCTGGTCTTTGTTCCCTTTGTTCCAGGATACTTCTATTCAGATCCATTCAACTATTGACCTTGCTAGCTTCATCAAGTTACTCTTGCAGAAGCTCCCAAAGACCTCTGAACTGCTTGAACTACGCGATGCCAGGCTACTCTATTCAGATGGTCTCACCTTTTCACCTCACAGTATATATACTCCACTTGCTTTCCATTCCTACCATCAGATCCTCTGAAGATGCAGGCGAAACGTCAGGAGAGAATGCTGCTAGAACATGGCCATATCAGATCCTCTGAAGATGCCAGCCACAGATGCAGGCGAAACGTCAGGAGAGAATGCTGCTAGAACACGGCCATGCAGCCCGGAAACCACACAGCACCCCAGTGATTCTGGCCGTGAAAGCCTTCGACAATACATTACTACTGTAACATCGTACATTTTTCAAGTGACGGACAGCACAGTACAACATTCTCTTCAGAGCAACAGTACAACAATGACCTACTGTATAAGATCGTTGCAAGGGCAAACAAAGGTTATGATAAACTTTAGAACTGCTCTATAAAGGAATGGTTCCAATTCGTGAGGTTTGATAAGACTGTCAGCGGAGGCTGCTTTCACACACCACTCACCTCTGCAGCTGGGCAATCTCCTGGCTGATATCATCCAACTCTTTCACGCCAGTAAATTCCCCGGATCCGATGGAACTGGAGCTGTCCTGTAAGAAACCAGCACACCCTACTGAGGTACAGTTTATCAGCCAGAAACCTCCCCCGCCTCACCACCTCATGTTTGCTTTCAAGCACAACAATGGCATTTGCAGGACGGTTCCCGCTCCAGCTCCGACATTCCGGCTGGCCTATCTTTCCCACGTGCTAAATAAACAGCAGCCTCTTGGGTCACATTCAGATGAAGCCAGCCTCAAATGAACAGCAAACCAAACCAAAACAATGGGTGACGAAAACAAGAGAGCGGGATGCAAGCGCAAGCGTGGCGTTCTTGTGCTAAAAGAGGCCGCCGAAAAGAGAAATGTGGCCAGATCAGAATGTCTGCGGTAAAGCTGCCCCCTCGTGAATATGCAAATAGGCCTGCCGTAGAAAGCCAGGGGTGTGTGAAGTGGAAGCTGCAATCCGCAGGGGTGCTGCAGATACTCACACGACGCATTTCTGCGAGCATCGAGATCTCAGGTCCTACAGAGGCCAAGTAGCCTGAGAGAGTCTAGAGGGAAAAGGACAGGTACCGCGGCTCAGGTACGGCAGAGAAATGTCCAGGTGAGGAGGACAGGGCACAGGCACAGAAGTGAACAGAAGCATCTGCCTTGCCAGTCTTTCCTCAGAAAGGGCTCGGAAACTCAACCCCTAGGGCTGGGCCTGCCTGTAAGCCCTGAACTGTTGCCTACCAGTCCTTGAGGGCCTATGGCAGTGATGGCGAACCTTTTCGAGACCGAGTGCCCAAACTGCAACACAAAACCCACTAATTTATCGCAAAGTGGCAACCCGGCAATTTAACCTGAATACTGAGGTTTTAGTTTAGAAAAAATGGTAGGCTCCAAGGCGTGCGTTACTCGGGAGTAAGCTTGGTGGTAGTTGTTGGCTTTGCTTTGAAGCAACCATGCAACTCTTCCAACGGGTGAATCACGACCCTAGAAGGGTTTACTCAGAAGCAAGCCCCATTGCCAGCAACAGGGCTTACTCCCAGGTAAAGGATCACGCTTCAGTTCTTTGCATGAAAATCAGTGGGGTTTAACTTAGTAGGCTAATAGAAGATTACCTACACTGCCAACTTCCCCAAAAATTAGGTCTTCAGGGTTTAATCTACTAATAATTGAGCCCAGCGGCCCAGGCCAGCCTAGATGGGTGTGTGTGTGTGGGGGGCGATTCCCCTCCCCACGACGAACTCTGTTTGCATGTGCCCACAGAGAGGGCTCTGAGTGCCACCTCTGGCACCCATGCCATAGGTTCGCCATCACTGGCCTATGGTGACAGAAAGGCACAGGGTGGGAGGAAGGAAAAGGACGGGCGCTCCCTGCACTGCTTCCCGTGAAAGCCAACCTCCTGTATCTGGCATTCGCCAAGGTCACAAGTGGACAAACCGTTCAGACACAGGGCATTGAAAGAGGCAGGACAAGAATCCTGGTGAAGGTAACCGAGGGCTGCAAGGCGGCATTACAAGACATGGGAGCAGCTGTTTCCAGCAGTGAACAGGATGGCTCACCTGTACAGGAGTGGTCCTTTCTGAGGGAGGAATCATCTCTGGGAGCAACACCTGGGGAGGATCAATGCCTTTACTGACCTTCTGCTGAATGAAGAACATGGCCAGGGCAAACTGGTCTTTATTGAGCTTCCCCGTCTGCCTTGTGTCAGTCAAGGACCTGTGGAAAAACCGCTGTTACCACTACGGACCTCTGAGCCCAAATTTAATCTGCAGAAGTCAGGGCAACATTTGAATGGATAGTTTCACCCCTGTTCTCTGGAACAACAACTGTTATATAACCCCAAACACTGCCCAGAAACATCACCCACCTTCTGAGAAATTAAAAAAATATATATTTTTACCATATGTGCGCTAAGAGCGTCTGGGAAAGACCAGAGTGCACGAAGATGTCCTTGACCTCCTGACCGCTCACAAACCCATCCAAGTCCAAGTCTGTTCTCAAGAAAATCTCGTCATAGCGAGCCTTGTCAGTCATCGGCACCACCCAGGTGGCAGGGGCCTGAAACAACCACCAGCCGTTAGCAAAGTCCAGCATTTCACGGACTGGGCCCAGCAGGTGACGCCTCCCCCAATCCCTGAGGTGTCTACTGCTGATGAGCCTGCCTGCTGCCAATCACACAGGGAAGGGTGGAGCCAGAACCCGAGGGCTGCTGACAGGGAAATCCCTGTTCAAAGAGACGCTCAGGAGGCGGCGGCGGCAGCGGCGGCAGCGGCAGCGGCACCAGCACCACCAGGTCATACATCTGCCCTGGGCTGACCCAAGGGACACTGCCAGATCCCCCGCTACGTGGGGTCCGCACGTACCTGAGCTTGCTTGAGGCTGTGCTTGGGCGACAGGCTCCCGGTGCTGTTCAGGCTGTTTACGCTGCCATGGGAGGGGGTAGAGCGCAGGCTGTCTTTGGGGGGAGGGCTAGCAGGAAGAACAGGGACTGCTCCAGGGAAGGCGGGCATCTTCTTCCGCTTGGAAGGCGGGACGAGAGATGGGGGTAACACAGAGGGGACGGGCTCCTTCTCAAGGGCGCGATAGACCAGGTGCATTGCCTGCAAGGCCCAGAGGGAAAAGACATCTGCAGAGGGCAACAAGGAGGGGAACATGCAGCAAGATGGCTCCGAGGACAGGCGGGACAGGGCAGCAACGCCGGAGGAGGGAAGGAAGAGGATGGTGGCCTGGGGAAAAGGGAAAGGACCCCTCTGGAGGCTATGTGCCCTCCTTCACAACTAGGAGCACCTAGAACTAGGAACACCTAGAACTAGGCAGATCCCACAACCCCGTAATCCCTGCAAAAGGCAGGACCCCTGAAAACCTACCACAGCAAATTCGTCTTTGTCAAGATGACCATCTTTGTCAATATCACTGAGATCCCAGACCTGCAAGGATTAAGACACAAATAGAAGGGCACGAATTCAGACAACAGTTACAATGTTGAATACATTTTATTTATACAAGAACATTCCCAGGCAACACAGCGATTTCTAACTCAGCTGATACCACCAAGTCTGTGAGACACACCTGATACCACCAAGTCTGTGAGACACGCCTGATACCACCAAGTCTGTGAGACACAGCCTCGCCCAGCTGTGTTTTTGACTTTGCTCCTTCTGGCAGCAACACCAGACGGTCGCAGCTTTACAGCCAGGAGTGAAAATGGGAAGTTTGTCTCCTTCCCATGGAGTCTCCTTCCCAGCAGTCCTAGGATGGGGCTTCTCCCACAATTCCTGGATTGCTCCAGAAGCAGCACTCCTCCTGTCACTAAATTTAACTTATAAACTCCCAACTGTCCAAGATTAAACTGAAAACAGAAAGAATTGTCCAGAACAGGAGAGACAGCATAAGAAGAACATAAGAACAAGCCAGCTGGATCAGACCAGAGTCCATCTAGTCCAGCTCTCTGCTCCTCGCAGTGGCCCACCAGGTGCCTTTGGGAGCTCACAGGCAGGAGGTGAAAGCAATGGCCTTCTGTGGCTGTTGCTCCCGACCACCTGGACTGTTAAGGCATTTGCAATCTCAGATCAAAGAGGATCAAGATTGGTAGCCATAAATCGACTTCTCCTCCATAAATCTGTCCAACCCCCTTTTAAAGCTATCCAGGTGAGTGGCCGTCACCACCTCCTGTGGCAGCATATTCCGAACACCAATCACACGTTGCGTGAAGAAGTGTTTCCTTTTATTAGTCCTAATTCTTCCCCCCAGCATTTTCAATGGATGCCCCCTGGTTCTAGTATTGTGAGAAAGAGAGAAAAATTCCTCTCTGTCAACATTTTCTACCTCGTGCATAATTTTATAGACTTCAATCATATCCCCCCTCAGACGTCTCCTCTCCAAACTAAAGAGTCCCAAACAGCAAAAGGCCAACCTCAAAGGTTCTTCCACCGGGATTCTGACAGAGGGAAGGATTGACTGCCCCACCACAGGACCACTGAGTAGAGAACTTCACGACAAGAGGACAAACTTTCCATTCTCCAGAGGTCTTGGGTAAGACAGTCTTAACTCATGGGAGTTACAAGAGCAGCTGAACCCAATGGAAAGCCCATGGGTTATTCTGTGGCAGAACTCTCCTCTGTAGAAGGCATCTGCTGAAGCCTCCCTAACACAGCTCTAATCGGCTGCTGGGCGCAGTGTTTCCTGAAAGAAGGGAAGCCCCGTGGAGTGAGCCGTTATCCCCACTAGGATGTCCAGCCCTATGCAGCTTCAGATCCACCCTCCTGTGGCAGATGTCCTGGCACCCAAACTCCCAAAAAAAGAGATGAAAAGACAGCCAGATTTTCTTATAGCTCAGATTCTATCAGTGCAACAACTCAGGGCCTGCTTAATGTCCAGGTAGTGTTAGGTCCTTTCCTGCATAGGCTTCAGATTAGGGAAGAAGGATGGGATCTGTGGAAGCCTGGATTTACCCCAGGGATGAAAGCACAAGTCTATCTGTAACACAGTTTCATCACTCTGAAAGACACAAAGGCCCTTATCCAAGGAAAGGACATGGAGATTGGAGATGCCCACCCGGAATAACAAGTTCTTTCAGGAAACACGAGACCATGAGCTCCAAGGGAGTCTGTAGAACATCTAAACGTGGGGATGGGAGGAGAAACCTCGGCCTTATTTTGCTGCCGCTACGGCAGAGACGGCCACCACCAGGCCCTTAGGAACTATGTTCCTCAGAGGAACTATGTTCCCCTCTAAGAGGAACTATGTTCTCTAAGAGGGTTAGTTCTCTAAGAGGAACTATGTTCTCTAAGGGCCACCACCAGGCCCTTAGGAACTATGTTCCTAAGAGGAACTAAGAGGAACTATGTTCCCCTCTTCACACCAGAACCAGAAGACTTGCCAGGTGTTACTGCATGCCCTGCACGCCCTGGGGGCTGGGGAGATGCCAAAGAGCCCTGCTGGGAGGAGTGTCCAAGCAAGGCTGGGTCTCTCTCACTAGACCTCTCAAGGCGTGTTTGTCGGAACAGGAAGTGAAGGTGGCAGAGAAAGTGTTGGAGCACAGAGCTTGCCCGGTCCCAATCCAGCACTCTTCACGATGACACCACACAAGCAATAGATCCACACCACCCGTAAACCGGGTAGAACAGAAGAGAACAGATGAGATTGCCTTACCCTTCCAAGAATATCAAGAGGTAGTTTAGAGTTCATCAACACTGGCTTCACTTTGTCTCCCGAAAGTAACCCGTTGACTGGCAAAAGGCTTTCAAAAATGCCATCAAACTTGGCTTTCTCTTCTACCTGTTGGGCAAGAAACAGCCTAAATCAGTTAGGACTGGAGCTGAACAAGCAAATACTCTGAGGTGCCCATACAGCCATCCTTCTGAAGCTCAATTTCTAAGCCAGCCTTTACAGAACCCTCATGCAGAAAATTATTCGCTTTAGATTATAACCGGGAAGTTATAACTCTCTCTTTCTTTGTTGCACCTCTCAATTCAAAGCTTCTGAAGCAGTTAAAAATGAGACACCGTCCACAAAACAGACAATAACCCAGCAGGATAAATAGGGTGCAACAACTGAACCAGAGACACAGAGGGCTGAGGGGACAGTTTCAAGCACACCTAATGCAGTACCTGCTCCAGAAATTGCAACTGGTCCAGAACGCAGAAGGGTGAGTGTTCGTCAGGACTCCATAGAGCCGTGGTGGCGAACCTTTGGCACTCCAGATGTTATGGACTACAATTCCCATCAGCCCCTGCCAGCATGGCCCAATTGGGCTGATGGGAATTGTAGTCCATAACATCTGGAGTGCCAAAGGTTCGCCACCACTGCCATAGAGGAAGCATATAAGACCAGTACTCCACCAGCTGCTCTGGTTACCAGTTGAATTCTGGATCGCTTTCAAGGTTTTGGTGTTAACCTTTAAGGCCTGGAGTACATTGAGGCTGCCGTATCTTTGGGTCTGCATCTCCTCATTCTGCCCACGGAGTCCTCTGGTAGCAATCTCTTCCTGGTTTCCAGCCCCAAGGACATGTGGCTGGCCTCTACTAGAGTCAGGGCCTTCTCGGCCCTAGCTCCCATTTGGTAGAATTAGTTGGCAGCGGATATTAGCGTCCTGTGGGATATTACCGTATATACTCATGTATAAGTCGACCCGCATATAAGTCGAGGCACCTAATTTTACCACAAAAAGCTGGGAAAACTTATTGACTCGCGTATAAGTCGAGGGTGGGAAATGCAGCAGCTGCTGGTAAATTTCAAAAATAAAAATAGATACCAATAAAATTACATCAATTGGCATCAGTAGGTTAAATGTTTTTGAATAGTTATTTCAAAGAAAAACAGTAAACTGGCTCTGTAAGTGGAAAAGAGGGTCAACAAGAAACAATATGGTATCAACAATAACTTTAAAAAAGTACAAAACCTTTAGCTCAATCAGCAACCAAGCTTAAAGGCCAAGAGTTAAAAAAACTCTTTCAAAACTGGATTCCTCTATCATCATCTGTATGTCCAAAATGTAACCCAACTTAGATTTTAAGAGGGATATTATCAGAAATGGAAAAAAATCTACTATTAGCTTCCATTGTAAACAATGGGATATAACCCCTTTAGGGGATCATTAACTTTGGATCTCTCTGACGAATCTTCACGAATCCTGGCTGGTATCATAAAGAGATTCCTCCCGATGAGACTAGCCAGGTTTGGTGAAGTTATTCAGAGGGTCCAAAGTTATGGACCCTCAAAAGTTGTAGCCCCATCTGTCAATAGCTCCCATTGAAAACAATGGGGAATGGGGACACCTTCCTTTGGGGGTCCATAACTTTGGACCCCCTGAACCAAACTTTACCAAACCTGGCTGGTATCATCAGGAGTGTCTTCTGAGGGTACCCTGAAATTTTGATGCCACTAGCATGCAACCTGCGCCCCCTGCTGGTCGGCAGAGTAAAAAACACGGTACTATCGACCCGCATATAAGTCGAGGGGAGCTTTTTTAGCATTAAAAATGTGCTGAAAAATTCGACTTATACATGAGTATATACGGTAATTCTGCAGAGCCTGTAAGACCGAAATGTTCAGCCGTGCTTACAGTTGAGGCTGCCATGGATCCAGTGCATGACACTGACCCCGAGTTTTCTATTCTCCCGCCTTTTCTGCCCTAACAGGAAATAAAATGGGGCAACATTGGGAATGTACAACAAGGATAGCAAGAGTCTTTGACATTTTAAATCACCATCTGTGAATGTTTTAAATGTTGAAACATTTTAACGTTTAAATTATTTGTTCAATTGTTTCATGACTGCGGTTGAAGTTATGAATGCTAGCTGCCCTGAGCTCAGCTTCGTCCGGGGTAACAAACGGAATAAAATAAAATAAAGTATGCAGCCACTATATTCAGTCACTTCTAATAATGAACTAAAACAATATAAAGTTTAAAATTAAGCAGCAGGAATAAATATGTGTTTTTTAAAAAAATAATAATTAGAACAATATTTAATTGCAATGCAGCTGAACAATGGCGGCAGGAGGACCCGTTTGCCGTGAGGCTTATAAGCATTCCTCGTCAGTTCCAGCAAGCACGTTATCCTTAGGGAAGCAGTATTCAATTGTGGTTCTTCCAGAGCTAAATAGACTACAATTCCCATAAGCCCTACCACTTGGCCATGCTGGCAGGGGTTGATGGGAATTGTAGTCCATGAACATCTGGAGGGCCGTAGTTTGAAGACCCCTGTCCAAGAGGGACGCACAGAAGCGCAATTCTCTCGGGAACTTACTCTGACAGCCCAGTGGCCGTCTGACGAAAAAGACAAGGAGGAGCTCTGCAGAGGACTCGGACTGTCGTGCTGGAAAATACAAACAGAACATTCAAACCCATCAGTGCTTCCTCTTCAGCGCAGGGAACTCGTAAGAGCCACGCCAGGAGCTGCAACCACTCGTGGCTACAGGAAAAGGCGTGAGCTGAGACAAGAGGAGTGCTTAAAAATAAGAGAGAGAGAGAGACTTACAAATTTGGGAGGTGGCAAAGCCAGGCCCAGGTTGCTCAGGCTGGCCTCATGGCCACTCTGTGCACAGGCCACCAGCCGCAGCGCAACAAAGAAGCCCTGAGGAAGACACACAGTGAAGAAATGAGACACACGCAAGGAACAACCAACTCTTTCAAGAGGAATTTACATCACTTGGCGGAAAGTTAAAGCCTAGTCACGCCGTGGTGGCGAACCTTTGGCACTCCAGATGTTATGGACTACAGTTCCCATCAGCCCCTTCCAGCATGGCCAATTGGACTACAATTCGACTACAATTCCCATCAGCCCCTTCCAGCATGGCCAAATTCAAGAGGAATTTACATCACTTGGCGGAAAGTTAAAGCCTAGTCACGCCGTGGTGGCGAACCTTTGGCACTCCAGATGTTATGGACTACAATTCCCATCAGCCCCTGCCAGCATGGCCAATTGGGGCTGATGGGAATTGTAGTCCATAACATCTGGAGTGCCAAAGGTTCGCCACCACTGTCCTAGTCAATTGGCCATGCTGGAAGGGGCTGATGGGAATTGTAGTCCAATTGGCCATGCTGGCAGGGGCTGATGGGAATTGTAGTCCAAAACATCTGGAGTGCCAAAGGTTTGCCACCACAGGCCTAGTGCCTCAATGGCAGCATTCTCAAACTACTCCACACAGAGGGCCAGTGAGGCTGACACAGGTCAGCGAGCGGATTATAAGAAAGGGGTGCCAAGAGGAAGGATTTACAATCATAGAGTTGGAAGAGACCCCCGTTAGGCCTGCGCCATTCTCGGCCTGGCAGCTTGCACTCCGCACCAAGGCCACAGCTGGCCCAGCCATTATCATCGCCCAAGGTCCTGTACCAACTGCACTGGCTGCCAATCGAGTACCGGGTCATGTTTAAAGTTTTGGTATTGACCTTCAAAGCCATTCGCGGCCTTGGCCCTGCTTATCTGAGGAACCGTCTCTCCCTATATCGCCCTTCTAGGCCCCTCCGCTCATCGTGATCCCTGTCCCCAAGGCGATCCGGCTGGCCTCTACAAGGGCCAGGGCTTTTACGGCCCTGGCCCCTACCTGATGGAACAGGCTTCCAGGTGAGATCAGGGCCCTGCGGGACTGACAAAGTTTCCGCAGAGCCTGCAAAACGGACCTGTTCCGCCAGGCGTTTGGCCAGCAGGGATGATGTCAACTTTGCCATAAGAACAGCTGGCCTCCCGTGGGTACATAAAGGGGGGAGGGAGGGGTTGAGGCCATCTATAGTTTTAGTATTTTATGTATTTTATGTAAATTATATATTATGATGTTTTAAACTGTTTTATCATTGATGGAAACCGCCCTGAGCCTTCGGGGAGGGCGGTATATAAATAAGTAAATAAATAAATAAGGCCGAGGAGGCCTCCCCTCTGCTCGTATGAACTAGTCAACAGAGCTTAAACGTTCACTCTTATCTGCCTTCCTCCGAAGGAGTGAACGGTCTGTCATAAACAATGCTTCTGTTCCCACCCTCCTTTCTAAAGCTGATAATATGGGAATGCGAGGGTGGGGGGATTATGGGTTGAACCTTTCTCTAACTTATAGGTGTATACCAGGGCCAGAAAGCCAAACTTCAGTTTCGGCTATCTGAGCCTTGGACTGACACGGTTCCAATAAAGCTTCTTGAAACTCTAGCTCTATGCTGGGGATAATTAGGAAAGGAGTTGATAATAAAACTGCAAAGATTCTCATGCCCTTATATAAAGCAGTGGTGCGACCACACTTGGAGTACTGTGTCCAGTTCTGGTCGCCGCATCTCAAAAAGGATATTGAAGAGATAGAAAAAGTGCAGAGAAGGGCAACGAGGATGATTGAGGGACTGGAGCACCTTCCTTACGAGGAGAAGCTGCAGCGTTTGGGACTCTTTAGTTTGGAGAGGAGACGTCTGAGGGGGGGATATGATTGAAGTCTATAAAATTATGCATGGGGTAGAAAATGTTGACAGAGAGGAATTTTTCTCTCTTTCTCACAATACTAGAACCAGGGGGCATTCATTAAAAATGCTGGGGGGGAAGAATTGGGACTAATAAAAGGAAACACTTCTTCACGCAACGTGTGATTGGTGTTTGGAATATGCTGCCACAGGAGGTGGTGATGGCCACTCACCTGGATAGCTTTAAAAGGGGCTTGGACAGATTTATGGAGGAAAAGTCGATCTATGGCTACCAATCTTGATCCTCTTTGATCTGAGATTGCAAATGCCTTAACAGTCCAGGTGCTCGGGAGCAACAGTCCAGGTGCTCGGGAGCAAACTCCAGAGAGAGCATGACCAGATGCGCCACGAGATAAGGGCCATGCAGCGCCAGATGGCCGACCTGATGGCAACATGGGGACCCCCGGCCCAAACAGCTGCAGATGGCAATGCTGCTGCTGGTGCGACACCCGGTGGAGGAGGGGCAGCTCCGGCGGGGCCAGCACTTGCAGCCCCGAGACCGAGAGAGAGAAGGGAGCTGAAGGCAACCTTCGATGGTTACCCTGAGAACAGGCCCTACTTCCTGGTCCAAGTGGGAGCCTACATGAGGATGATGGACGATGAGTATGCCAATGACGCCGAACGGGTGTATGACATCCTCCTGGAAGGGGGATCAAAGATCTGCTAAGAAGTTTGTCCAAAAGGAAGATTTTCACAAAGCTGGACCTTAGGGAAGCTTACTTCAGAGTCCAGAACGCAGAGGGCTAAGAGCACCTCATTGCTTTTAACATGGTTTTAGGACAATTTGAGTACCTTGTCATGCCCTTCGGGCTCAGTGGAGCACCAGGGGTCTTCATGAACCTGATAAATGAAATTATGCATGATTTGTTGTATTAGGGTGGTGGTGGTTTACCTTGACGATGTGTTGATTTATTCTGAAAATGAGCAAGAGCATGTACGCTTAGTCAGAGACGTGTTGGAACGTCTGAAAAGCAATTAATTGTATGCAAAGTTGTCCACATGCAAATTTCACAAGTCCAAGATCGACTTCTTGGGCTTCTGTATTTACAGCCAAGGAGTTGAGATGGACCCGGCTAAGGTGCAAGCCATAGTAGATTAGCAAGCCCCCAAAACCCGTAAGCGGTTCCTATTGTTCCTCAGTTTTGCAAATTTCTACCGAGATGTCATCCTGGACTTTGCAAAAAAGACCCTGCCCCTCACTGACCCATTCCGTACTAAAGGAGCAGGGTCACCCTCCATTTTTTCCTGGGCAAACGAAATTGCCTGGCTGACGCCTTGTCCCGCCTCCTGCACCAGGGGGGTGGCCCCAATCACCCCTCATGCACCATTTTCATGCCTAACCAGCTTGGCCTCCAGGTGGTTTCGTGGAGCAAAGCCAAAGGCAGCACTGTAGCCCCACCTAAGAACAACCTCCCCGTCCCCCGGAGGAGGAACTAAAAACTCTCTGCAAGTTGCTCTCCGTGGAGGAAAAAAGGGTGGGGGCTCTCAAAGAGGAGCTGGGTATATTTAGTCTGAAAAGGAGAAAGTTAAGGGACTACAGAGGTGGCACTCGGAGCCGTCTCTGTGGGCACACACAGAGTTCATCATGTGGGGGGCGGAAAATCACCTCCCCCCCACACACATCTAGACTGGCCTGGGCCACTGAGCACGATATGCGCACACTGTGGTGACCAGGGAGGACTTGGCTGGCGAGCCTAGTGCCTGTGCTCTGGGTGGCTTCTGCCTGGGGGGCGGGGGGGCGCAGAGGACGCAGAGATGCTAGAGACGCACAGAGTGGTGCACGCAGGACTGGCTGAAGGCTAGAGCAGGCTGGCTCCTGCTCGAGCAGGTGGGGAGGAGGAAGAGGGAGCCAACCAGTTTTTTCTAAACTAAAACCTTAGCATTCAGGTTAAATTGCCAGGTTGGCACTTTGCAATAAATAACTGGGGTCTGGGTTGCAATTTGGGCACTCGGTCTTAAAAAGGTTCGCCATCACTGGACTACATGATAGCCATGTTCAAACATTTGAAGGGATGTCATGTTGAAGAGGGAGCAAGTTTTTTCCTGCTGTTCCTAAGACAAGGAGTAATGGATTCAAGCTACAAGAAATGAGATTCCACCTAAACATTAAGAAGAACTTGGTGGTAATGGCTGTTCAACAGTGGAATACGTTACTTTGGAGGGTGGTGGAGTCTCCTTCTTTGGAGGTTTTCAAAGAGAGGCTGGATCTGTCAGGAGTGCTTTGACTGTGTGTTCCTGCATGGCAGGGGGTTGGACTGGATGGCCCTTGCAGTCTCTTTCACCTCTATGATTCCATGAAAGCTGAACTGTTTAAAGATAGCTTTAAAAGGAAAAAGATCAGATCCCAGAAGAAAAGGTCCATCAATGGCTACAAGTAATGATGTCTAAAGGGAACCTCCACGTTCAGTTGTAAACTGGTCTGAACTTGCAGGACAACTCTTTAAGTGGACTGTCTACTCCAGAAAGACTGGAGGACAACTTTGCACCTCAGCTGTCTCTAAGCGACAGCCAGGCTGGGGCCAGAGGCGCTCTTCTCTGCCACAGCCAGCAAGGTCTTTGTGCCCTGGAGGCTGGAGCTTCCATTGTAACCATATTCCCAGAGAGGGGCCCTTATCAGCCACCTCACTTGGCATTGCAGGGATACAACACTCCAGCAGAACACAGTTTTACCTTCTTCCAGACCACGCGCTTGCATACCTGCTTGTCTAGGAATCCTTTACCCTCCGGATCTGCCAAATCCCATATCTAAGGAAATATAAAAATATAAGCCAACGTTACAAAGTCTCTTCCTCCTCCTTGCCAGGAAAAGCATCGTCACGAGGACCTGCTGCACATGCAGACTCTCCTCTGAGAATCTGGCACATGCCCTGAGGAGTCTGATGGCCAGCAGAGCAAATTACCAGCAACAAACCCCTCCCACATTTCCTTATTTTTGGGGAGAGTTAGAAGGAGATGTTAACATCCTGCCAGAGGATCCATCTTGCCCGGGGCTGGCAAACCTCTTCAAACCAGCTTCAACATACCAAACAATCAGAAAAGCCATGACATGTAATTGTCTCCCCTCAATCAAACATGCAAACTGGATGATTGGCAAGACTCAGCCTTTTTCAGAGCACTCACTGCACGTACTTTTCCAAGAATGGCATCTGCAAGGCCTGACTTTTTAAGGAACAAAGCAGCATCGCTGGCCCCAATTCTCCCCACACACGCTGGATCCACCTGCGAGACAAGCATCAACACAGAACGTGAGCTGTTGGGGGGGGGGGCCTTCCACCACTCAACAGAATTACACAAGAGCCATTTACTGCTCACCAATGAGAAAGGAAATCAGAATACAACAACACAAGCCTTTATTGGCATATAAAAACGGGACAAAGTTTTAAAACAAAACAAGGTTAAGAAATACAGTTAAAATTGCTAAAATTACTAATTTCCAGTATAAAATTTGCAACAGTTTCACAAAAGAGCACATCAGAGCTGTTCAGGAGATTGGGTATCTTATAACACTCATGCCACTGAGAACATTTCAAGAAAATGGAATTCATGTATTTCATGCGTATCTTATTGTATTTAGGGCATAGAAATCAGAATACAAAATATTGTCGAAGGCTTTCACGGCCGGAATCACTGGGGTGCTGTGTGGTTTCTGGACTGTATGGCCGTGTTCTAGCAGCATTCTCTCCTGACGTTTCGCCTGCATCTGTGGCTGGCATCTTCAGAGGATCAAGACCAGGATACTTCTATTCAGATCCATTCACCTATTGACCTTGCTATCTTCATTGTTACTCACATGCTACAGACTTCATTGTTACTCACATGCCAACTATTTCTATTCAGATGGCCTCACCTATTGACCTCACAGTATATATATTCCACTTGCTTTCCATTCCTACCATCAGATCCTCTGAAGATGCCAGCCACAGATGCAGGCGAAATGTCAGGAGAGAATGCTGCTAGAACACGGCCAGACAGCCCGGAAACCACACAGCACCCCAGAATACAAAATGTTTGGAGGGAGGGTAAGAAACTTCAAAAACTTGCCTGCTTGTAATAGATCTCGTACGAAGGGCTCCCAGCAGAAAGCTACACAAGAGGGAAAAGAAGAAAAGGTGAGAGGGCATACTTCTTTGTGCCCACCAGCCAGGCCAGGCCCGTAACCCAGGCATCATCATCCATTGACTGGCTGGAAGGTCGCATTAGAAAGCACCTCTCCCCAGCAGGATTGGACAAGAACCTGCTAGGAAGGCTGGGCTTGACAGGAGACAGGGCAAAACTGCAAAAGGAAGTGCTGCTCTGTGCCAAGTGAGAGTGCTGGATTCCCAGACAGCAGTCGGCAGGAAGGGGCCCCTCCCCTTCCCTGCACAATGCAGCTGCTACCACCCGGCAGCTTTCGTTTGTTCTCCAAACAGCTCGGAACACTCTGGACACCAACGGAACGTTCAAGAAGCAACACGATCAGTGAAAATCCACTCCAACACACTGCCCAAAGTTTACAAAGGCATGGCCTCCAATTGGAGCAAGAAAGGACAGCTTGTATACTCAATTCCCTCACCTATTCTAGCATTAAAATCGCCCATTATAAGTATTGGGATATTGAGGAAGTTCGTTTCCAAGTTAGATAAATAATCCCCAAATAGTATTCAGTACCATGTTTCCCCGAAAATAAAACAGTGTCTTATATTAATTTTTGCTCCCAAAGATGCGCTATGTCTTATGTTCAGGGGATGTCTTATTTTTCTGTGTTCTGTTCGTCGGGAATGCTTCCAAACAAAAACTTTGCTACGTCTTACTTTCAGGGGATGCCTTATCTTTCGCACTTCAGCAAAACCTCTACTACGTCTTATTTTCAGGGGATGTCTTATATTCAAGGAAACAGGGTAGCTACTAAGTTCCAAGCCTATATCAGTAGATGGTAAACAAACATTAATAATTAATAACGGTTTAGGGTGCATATCCATTATTAGAGCTGGAGCAAAGGAACTGCATGGATCGAGATATCTCATAACAGGATGTAATTTTTCCTTAACCAGAATACAGAGACCAGCTCGATAGCGTCCTCTTGAATTTTGCCTGAAGCCAGGTAAGTGGAAGGGGTAGAAACCTGTCATTCTTGGAGCATCTAATAGCCAGGTTTCCTGTAATAGTACACAATCAAATTTAGAAATAAAATCCATCAGATCACGATCCTCCCTTTTAGACTTCCACCCTGCTATATTCCACGAAAGAAACCTGAAACTTGAATCTAGACCTGGGGGTTGACAGCTGACTGTCAGCTGAATCTAGACCTGGGGGTTGAAAGCTGACTGTCAAAACCTTTTTGCCAGTGAGATTTGTCCAGCTTTGTGCAGGGAGAACATGTGGGTGACGTCCAAAGATGAAACATCAACAGTACAAGGTAAAAAACACTGTCTGAAAAACATACAACATCCAGCAAAGGAAACTAAAGTATCAAAACGGAAAATAATTTGAGTTTCCTAAAAGCAAAAGCACTATCTTGGGTGATTAAGTGGGGTTTGGATGAACAACAAACGGTTGTGTAACTTATTTGGAGGCCAGAGAGCTAGAAGCTGAACTGGGTCTAGGATTTGCCCACCACAGACCAAAGGAAAGCAGGGAGCATTCACACATTACTTTCAAGGAACCTTCACATAACCCAGTTAATCCTTACAATGATCTTACTGAATTACTCTGGCTGTGTTACAGCTGTAGAGCTCAGGCTCATTCCGCACATGCAGAATAATGCACTTTCAAACTGCTTTCAGTGCTCTTTGAAGCTGTGCGGAATGGCAAAATCCACTTGCAAACAGTTGTGAAAGTGGTTTGAAAACGCATTATTTTGCGTGTGCGGAAGGGGCCTCAGAGACAGCAGTTTCCCCAAGGCACATCCCCATCCTCTGAAGTGCCTAGCCACAGTTTGATCTCTTAACATGCTCAGGGGCTATTCAGCTGGGTGTGAAGCTCCTGCCCTGGTGTACACTACAGAAAAAAATTGATGTGTATGTCTGCTGAAGTCCAGTTTAGCGTGCACCTTGGGAATAAGAAACATGGACTTCATGAAGTTGGAAGGGGCCACCAGAGGCCATCTAGTCCAATCCCCTGCTCCATACAGGATCAGCCAAGGGCATCCCTGACAAGTGTTTGTCCAGCTGCTGCATAAAGACTGCCACAGAGGGGGAGATCACCACCTCCCTAGGCAGTCAATCCCACTGCTGATCTACTCTTACTGTATAAAAAAGAAATCTTAATACCCAGCCAGCATTTTTCCATCCATAACAGTTTAAACCCATTATCGTGAGTCCTTCTCACCTGCTCCCCCTAAATCTATTTCTCCTTGGTGAAAAGCGTCATCAAGTTGCAGCCGACACCTGATGCGCCAGCAGGTTGTTCAATCCAGATGTTCAGACGTGGTTTGCTACTGCCTCCCTCTGCATACCGTGTTTCCCCGAAAATAAGACAGTGTCTTATATTAATTTTTGCTCCCAAAGATGCGCTATGTCTTATTTTCAGGGGATGTCTTATATTTCTGTGTTCTGTTCATCGGGCATGCTTCCAAACAAAAACTTTGCTACGTCTTACTTTCGGGGGATGCCTTATATTTCGCACTTCAGCAAAACCTCTACTGTGTCTTATTCTCAGGGGATGTCTTATATTCGGGGAAACAGGGTAGCAGCCTTGAAGTTCCTTGGAGGTCTCCCATCCAGTTCTGTACCAGGGTCCACCCTGCCCAAGATAGAATCAGGCCGATGTCCAGAATCATCCTATCTGTTACGCCCCAACAAAACGATGTAACGAAGTTCCAAACACGGAAATGGTGTTCCTACTCTAAGATCTGATTAGACCTATAAGCTCTTCAGATAAATAGGGACAATTCCTATTTCGTCAGCATGGCCACTACTACAAGCTGGTAGGGCTGATGGGAATCAGGAGTTCCTGAACATCCGAGACGCAGGTCTCTACCCTGATCCGATGAGCATCTCAAGTTATCCTGGGCCATCAAGGCATTTCTGCTTAGCCTACCATTTTAAAAGGAACGTAAATATAATCAAGAAAACGAGTGCCAGCAAACTCTTCCGAAAAACAAATTCAAAAAGACAGAACAAGAAAGAAACCCTCCAAAAGAAGCTGAGCTCACGCCAACTCCACAAAAGAAAACTGGGAGGATGGCAGCAGTGGCATAGCACCAAGGGGGCATGGTGAAGGCGTGGCAGGGGAGTGGCAGGGGCACAGGGAGCCTGTTTGGCCCAGACGCAGTTCTCCCTTGCGCCACCCCTGGGTGACAGAAAGAGAGGGAAGTCAGCACGTTCCAGATTGAAGGTGCTCAGCCGAAGAATTCTCAGCCATTTTATTATTATTTACTTACGACATCTATATTCTGCCTTGCTGCCCAATCAGGGCCACCAAGAACATGAACAATTAAAACAGCACAATAAAATACATCATAAACCAATTAAACAACAGCGCTGAATTAGGTATATAAAAGATGACAGCAAACTGAAGCAGAAGGCGAGGAGGAGGGATCATTGAAGCAATGCCCAAGGAAACAAAACAGTCTTGATGCACTGGCAGAAAAGAGCGTGAGAAGGGGACAGATGAATATCCTGGGGCAGGGGTCTGCAACCTGCGGCTCCAGAGCCACATGCGGCTCTTTCAGCCTTATACTGTAGCTCCACGTGGCCTGGAGGTCAGAGGGTAGTGTGGGCGTGTCCCTCCAGCCCTTCAGAGCAGCGCTGGAAGGAAAGGTGAGTAGAGGGGCCGAACCAGAGGCGGCTCCGTGCGTGAGGCTGCCGTTTTTCACTTCCCCTCCACTCACCTCTCCTTCCAGCACGGCTCTGGAGGGTTGGAGGGACATGCCCACGCTGCCCTCCAACCCCTGGAGGTTGGAGGGTAGCATGGGCATGTCCCTCCAGAGCAGCTGCCATCCCCCCTCTGCCATCTCCGCAGCTGCCATCCCCCCTCTTCCCCACGGAGCAGGCGCCTCTGCCTCCCAGCGCTGGAAGGAAAGATGAGTGGAGGGACCGAACCGAAGGCAGCTCTGTGTGGAAAATCTCGGTAGATCTTCAGGGCCGTGGAAAATGGGTCCAAATGGCTCTTTGGGTGGTAAAGATTGCCTACCCCTGTCCTGGGGAGTAGGGTTGCCAATCTCTAGGTGGGGCCCAGAGATCTCTTAGAATTAGAACTGATCTCAAGACTGCAGAGATCCGTCCCCTTGGAAAAAACAGCAGCCCTGAAAGGAAGCATCACACAACCGCCAGCTCTCCTCCAACTTTCCAGGAAGTTTCCAACCTGATTTGTTCTGGAAGAGATGCCTATAAACCAAAGGAAATATAAACTTAAAACCTGAATTTGGCAAACCTGTTGGTGCCACAACCAAGAAGGCCTCCCTTCTAACCTGGGAAAGTGAGAGCAGCAGAAGCAGGGCCTCACGCAATGACTACACTTGTTGGGAACATGTGTACAGGCAAGCCTTAAGATTTACATATACCCTGTTTCCCCGAATATAAGACATCCCCTAAAAATAAGACATAGTAGAGGTTTTGCTGAAGTGCGAAATATAAGGCATCCCCCGAAAGTAAGACACAGCAAAGTTTTTGTTTGGAAGCATGCCCGACGAACAGAACACAGAAAAATAAGACATCCCCTGAAAATAAGACATAGCGCATCTTTGGGAGCAAAAATTAATATGAGACACTGTCTTATATTCGGGGAAACACGGTAGGGCTTTAAAGATCAGCTCCTTGAATTGCACCAAGAAGCAGACCGGGAGCCAGTGTAAACAGACCAAGATCGGAGTGACCTGATCCCTTTGGCCCACCCTCGGGCAACATCCTGCCTGGGGAAGTCCAAACCAACAGAAGCTTCCAAACAGTTTCCCCCGCTGGGAAGAGGCTGAGTCAAACAAAGCAAGATTTATCCGCCTCCACTGGACTCCAAAAACAAGTTCACTGAGCATGCCAACTAGTTTTACAAGTCTCATCTGATGAAGTTGCCAGGAGGTCCTCCCATAAAGGAGATTCTCTCCACAGAGGCAAACAGATGTCACAACTGCAGCGTCGCTCTCGCTTGTGTCATCATCACCTCCAGAAAGTGTCCGTCCACCACAGAAAACATCCAAGCAAGCACCAAACTTTTTTTTTAAAGCACACTGCCGCCTCCAGTAGTTCCCATCACCCAAGACAGTAATTATTCCAAGCCCCCCCCATCTTCCACATCTGGAAGGCTGTCCTAAAGCAAGCCTGCCATTGCCAAGGCACACCCAAAAAGGAAGCCATCCCCGGATATGTCACCCTTTTCCTACTGCAGCACCTTCAGTTGAAGGAAGAGACCGCGGCTACCTTCAGCTGCGCCAATAAGCCAAAACATTGCATTGCCGAAGGCTTTCACGGCCGGAATCACTGGGGTGCTGTGTGGTTTCCAGGCTGTATGGCCATGTCCTAGCGCCATGGTGGCGAACCTTTGGCACTCCAGATGTTATGGACTACAATTCCCATCAGCCCCTGCCAGCATGGGAATTGTAGTCCATAATGCCTACCACCAGATCCTTTAACTACAGGTGCCGCAGATGGGACTGGTACCTTCCGCATGCCAAAAAAGTCAATCTACCACTGAGTCACGGTCCCTTCCCCAAGGGGCTGATGGGAATTGTAGTCCATAACATCTGGAGTGGCAAAGGTTCGCCACCACTGTTCTAGCAGCATTCTCTCCTGAGGTTTCGCCTGCATCTGTGGCTGGCCTCTTCCATCAGATCCTCTGAAGATGCCAGCCACAGATGCAGGCGAAACGTCAGGAGAGAATGCTGCTAGAACACGGCCAGACAGCCCGGAAACCACGCGGCACCCCAAACCAAAACATGCCTTCCCCGCTGCACAAGGGCAAGAGAGAGAGGCTGCCCAAGGCGGGCAAAGGGATGGGGGGGGGGGGTCTGAAGGCACCACCAGCCACACACACACACACACACACAGAGGTGCTCAAGAAGCATCGCTTGTCCAGCGACTGCTGCGCTGCTGCTGCACCAGAGCTGGGCCTCCCCCTGCCCGCCGAGTCTCCAGAGGGGCCGCCTCCTCCTCCTCCCTGGGGGGGTCTTGAGTCAAGGCGGCCGCCGGGTGGGGGGGGGGGGCTCCTGCTGGGCAGTCTCCAAGGGGCTCCGGCGGCAGCAGACCGTCGCCCGCCGGGATCTCTCCCCGCCGAAGAAGCCACGGATGCGGGGGCTGCCCAGGCAGCGGCTGATCCCTCCAGCAGCACCTGCCCTGGGCGGAGGGGGGGGGGGGACAGGCCGAACCCCGCGCATCCTGCGGACCGTGGGGGCCCGGGCTGCGGAGGGCCGGCGGGGAGGCCTCTCGGAACAACCACCCACGCCCTCGCCGCCCTTCCCGGGCACCGGAAGGGGGACCACCAGCCCCCCCCCCCACGCACGCACGCACGCACGGCTGCGGGCCCGGCCGCCTCCCGCCTGGGGGGGGGAGCAGCGGAGAGCCCTCCCCGAAGGCCCCACCCCCTGGCGGCCCTGCCGCTCAGCCGCCGCGCCCCTTCCGCGGGCACCACAGCGTCCCTCGCCGCGGGGACCTCCAAGGAACTTCCCAGAGCGGCCCGACCAGGTGGGCTCGGCTGGCCAAGGCGGCCACACAGCACAGCGAGGGGGCGGGGGGGTCCCTCAGTGCCCCCCTCCATCCGCCTCAAGGGCCACTCCCCCCCCCCCACCTCCGGCTCCCCGCAAGGTCACGAGAACGGGCGGCTGAGGAGGAGGAGGAGGAGGAGGAGGACCCGGCTGTGGGACGGCCCGGCCCGGCCGCCCCCCCCCCCCCCCGTCAAAAGACCCGGCCTCGACCCCCACCCCCGGCTCAGGCCAGGGGGGCCCGGCCCCCTCCCTCCTTACCTGCGGCCCGCCGAGGGGCACCAGCGCCGCCATCTTCCGCCGCCGCCTCCTCCTCCGCCGGAGAGGGAAGGGGCGTGGCCAGAGGAAGGGGCGCGGCCACAGCGCCCCCAACGGCCACGCCGCGCATAGGCAGGGAGGCGGGCGGGGCGAGGGGGTGGGGGCTGTCCCCTCGTTCCCTTTCCGCCGCAGGCGAGCGTGAGAGAGAGCCGCAGAGTTAGACCCGCCCCTTCCCCGCTTCCGGGGGTGGCCCCGCCCAATCCGGTCCGCAAAGCCGGTGCTGCTTCTGCCCCAAATCCTGCCTGCTTCTGGGTTGTCGTTTTGGCTGTTGTGGGTCCCATGCAGGTCACCAGGCACGCTTGGCTGCCATGGTTTCCACTGGGCCTTCCAGCCTCTCTCCCAGTTTCCAGTTGGCAGTCCCCGCACTTCTCCTGTAGGCGCAGAAGGCATAAGAGGAATATAATCCGTTAAAGGTCAAAGGTTTTTTTCTTGCCCCCCATTACTTTCTTTCTGTAATGGGGAGTTGGCAACTATAATGCAGCTGAACAAAGTAAAGATGCAGGCCTGCAAGTCTATTCTCTTTCTGTTACTAGGCAAGCTTGATAACCCAGCAGAATGCCCCTTGTTCAGAGTTATACAAAATGTGCAAATTCAACTGTTCTTAAGGTCTTATTGTTCCCAAACAGATACCTTGAATTTGCCCTTCTTCTAGAGACAGAAGAGAAAAACATAAAAATGTTTAGGCTCTTTGTCTAAGAAGCAGGGCAATAAAGACAATACAGATAAGAAAGAAACAGGGCCCTAGTTCATCTTGCGTCAAAGGACCAGGTGCTGACATCTTCCAATAAGGGTCTTGGACAACCCCAAATGTTTTGGGGAAAGGGAAAATCGCCACCTTTCTGTATGATTGATTCATGATCCTCTAATACTCTATATTGCCCCAGTTGGCTGAATAAAAATCAAATCGCTTTTATTCTGTATCGGCTTGAGCTTTCTTGAGCTTCTTTCAGTTTATTGGTTAACCCGCGTTAACGCTCCTAGTCCAGCGCACACGCCCCCTACACAAACGCTCGCCGCATCCCCTCTTCCCGTGGCCCACTGCATGGGAACTGGACGGCCAACAACCCCCCACCCCAGCTGACAAAGAAATAAAATGAGCCAGCGAATCGTCCCCTGCAATCAAGTTTATTGAACTTTTCCCAAACGCTTCTTACCCACAGCTTCCCCCCCATCTTCCCTTTCTAAGTCTTGACCCACAAAGCAGGAGGCTGGACCCCATTGCTCTTTCGGCCTTGTGACACTTTCCTGAGCCACACTTTCAGGGAAGGAAATATTCCCTTCGCCCAGGGGGCAGAGCAGCACAAGCCCAACCCAGCCAGGAGATCCACACATCTTCACATTAGCCAAGGCAACTGCAGGGTGTATCTTCCACTGGCTCTTTCCCTCAGAGCTCCCCCTTCTCCGCCACAGTCTGGGATTTCTTTTTCCTGGACACTTGCTGTTTGGGCACCTCTTTGACCCGACCTTTGGGGGTCTTCTCCTCCTCTCTTGCCTTTTCCCTCTTCTCTTCCTCTTCGATTTGCTTCTGGTTCATTTTCTGTTCAGGGTACTGAAGAAGCGAAATGCAAGAAGAGGAAAAAGCCAGTGAATTTGCAGTGAGGAGAGGGTAGCTCTCAGAGCTGCCCTCAATACAACAAGGTCTCAGTTACTTTGGCCTACCTCTTCTCAAAGGCTGACTTTTGGGACAGAGGCTGCAGAGGGCAGAATGTCCCTGGGAGTTGGAAAGTGCCATCAGGTGGCAGCCAATGTATGGTGACAAGGTAGGGGTTCCAAGGCAAGATACAGACAGAGGTGGCTTGCCTGCCCCTGGACTTCCTTGTTGTTCTGCCAACTAACCAGGCCAATCCTGGTTAGCTTCCAAGGTCTCATGAGTCTGGAACAGCCTGGCCCATCCAATTCAGGGCATCCAGTTGCCCATTGGCTGGGGCACTATTTGTTTTATTTTGTTGGATTTAAATGGAATTTAAGTGGGTGTAAATGGGAAGTTCTCACAATGGAGAGATGTAGGGAGTGGTGTCCCCCAAGGATCTGTTTTGGGACCAGTGTTCCTTAACCTATTCATAAATGACCTGGAAGTAGGGGAGGGTAGCGTGGTGGCCAAGTTTGCGGATGATACCAAATTATGTAGGGTGGTGAGAACTGCAAAAGATTGCAAAGAGCTCCAAGCGGACCTTGATAAATTGGGTGAGTGGGCGAAGACATGGCAAATGCAGTTCAATGTGGCAAAATGTAAAGTGTTGCACATAGGGGCAAAAAATCCAAACTTCACATACATGCTACAGGGGTCAGTGCTATCAGTCACAGATCAGAAAAGGCATTTGGGCGTGTTAGTTGATAGGTCCATGGGAATGTCAACTTAATGCCTGGCAGCTGTGAAAAAGGCAAACTCTATGCTGGGGATAATTAGGAAAAGAATTAATAATAAAACGACAAAGATTGTCATGCCCTTATATGAAGCAGTGGTGCGACCACACTTGGAGTACTGTGTTCAGTTCTGGTCACCACATCTCAAAAAGGATATCGAAGAGATAGAAAAAGTGCAGAGAAGGGCAACGAGGATGATTGAGGCACTGGAGCACCTTTCTTATGAGGAGAGGCTGCAGCGTTTGGGACTCTTTAGTTTGGAGAGGAGACGTCTGAGGGGGGATATGATTGAAGTCTATAAAATTATGCATGGGGAGAAAATGTTGACTGAGGGCATACATTGAAAATGAGGGGGGGAAGAATAAGGACTAATAAAAGGAAACACTTCTTCACGCAATGTGTGATTGGTGTTTGGAATATGCTGCCACAGGAGGTGGTGATGGCCACTAACCTAGATAGCTTTAAAAGGGGCTTGGACAGCTTTATGGAGGAGAAGTCGATCTATGGCTACCAATCTTGATCCTCCCTGATCTGAGGTTGCAAATGCCTTAGTAGACCAGGTGCTTGGGAGCAGCAGCCGCAGAAGATCCTGCATGTGAGCTCCCAAAGGCACCTGGTGGGCCACTGCGAGTAGCAGAGTGCTGGACTAGATGGACTCTGGTCTGATCCAGCAGGCTCGTTCTTATGTTCTTATATCCCGCCCCATCCCCGGAGGGCTCTGGGCAGGTTACAACATTCCAATATAGGAAAGAACCCGAAGGTTTAGATCCCAGGAAGTACCAGCCCTGCTGCCAACTGTGGCTGCTAAGAGCCAACTGGTGCTGCCATGGCAGGAGGTTTGTGGTGCCAGACACAGCATTTTAATTCATCTCTCCAAATTCCAGTCACATGAAACAAGGATCCCTAATAACTGCTTTGCTGAAACTCCTACAGGATGGCAGGGAAAAGGAAATATCCAGGTCTAGGCATGAAAGGAAAGAACAAAGCCAAGCCCAACTCAGCCCTTTACTGAACACTCCTGAAACAAATTCTGGCCATTACCTTCGTTTCTCCCCATGTTTCATCACCAAATTCCTCTGCATACGTTTCGCTGTCAGTGATCAAGAAATTGTCAAAAATTGTTCCAGACCTCACCTGCAGCCAAGAATAACAACAGTGCACCTTTAGATACAAACTTCCAATTGTTCATTTAAAAAAATCTCATAAAGCACCAGTATAACTTTTGCACTCCCTTCTACCTTTAACTTGTTCAGAATCGTATAAATTATTAAAACAAAAATTGTTGGTGAGAGAATGGAGAAACTATTTTAACTTCCTGGCAGCTTAGAAAACTTGTTCACTCTTTATCTCATCTATCAATCCTTTACAACAGATAATAGACTGGCCTCTTATCTGTCAAAAAATTTCATCTGACCAATCCAGATCAGAGAAGAGTTTTTTCACTCGCTCGCTTCAATGTTTTCCCTTCTGCCATACTATGAGGTAGATATAACAATCGAGAAATGTGCAAAAGGGTGTGTCTATGGTGCAAATCCACTCAGAAACATTAATGTAGCTCGTACTCCTGCCCAGTGTCCCAGGGAAGAGACGACACGCGGAGATTTCATCTGCTGGAGAGAGCCAGCAAGCAGGAAACGCGGGATCCCGTGATCCTGGCAACTCTGCCATGCGCTCGCCCCTCACACCTTTTATTAGGGTTTCAATGGGGGCGTGTAAAAGGGGTCGGGCAGGCGGGATGGAATCGGGAGGTCGGGAGAGCCGGGAGATCATCATGTGATGCATGATCTCATCGGGCTGCTACGTGCGGGAGGAAGCATCCATGTCTGGGCCTAATCTTCACCTGAGGGCAGGAGCCTTTGTGTCCCTTTGTGTGGGACACCTGGTGACCGCGGGTCAGGCAGTTCACGACCCGTGACTCATGGGGGAGGGGGTTGGGGGAGCGTGTGCGCCCGGAAGGCCGTAGCCAGCACCGGCATGCCTAGCGCTCCTTCTACGGTTCTGCCGGGTTCGCGGGCTCACCCCTACACATTAACTCACCAATTATTCCGTTGTCCTAAATCGGCAAGTATTAGAGTCAAATGCTCTAGGTTGCTTTCTATGATACCTAGCGAGCTGGATGAACTAAGCAGACTATTGTTCTTATTAAATAATTCTGATGCTACATTCTGTGAAATGGCTGCGAACTTTCTGCTGGAAATATCCCACAAGCAACAGTATTGTATGAATCAACTTAATTTGTTATATATTGCAAGTTTGTATTTTGATGCGATTTAGATGTGATTTTATACTGTTTATGCCAAATAAAAGCTAAATGATGAGATAACTTTTGTGTTTACTTATTTAGGCCTAATATGAGTATCATAAAACAGTTCTGAAGACGGTAAAACAATTGTGAAAGATCAATCCTGAAGAATAGGCCAGGGATAAAAGCAAATCTTTTGAGCTTGACAACTAAAAAATGGTAAAGTGGATGCCAAATAGGCCTCCAGGGGGGAGCATTATACAGGGAAGGTTCAAGCACTAAAAAAGTCCCGTCTCTGGTTTCTGCCCACCTCACCTCTGCAGGCAGGTTCACAGACAGTAAGATTTCTGAGAAGGTCTTAACTGGTGCTTGGTCAGGCCAGGCGGAGGTGGTCCTTCAAGCAGCATGGCCCCAAGCTATCTAGGGACTTCCAGATAAGATCCGCTTCGAAATTTGCCCAGAGACAGACAGGCAGCCAGTGCACATCTTTCAGCACAGGGAATCTCTGAGAGTAACCTGGCTGCAGTGGCGTATCTGCCTAGGGACATGGGTTACCCCATGTCCCCGGGCGCAGCAATTACAGTCACGTGGGGGCGCCAAAACGTCCCCCCACACAGATGGATCCAGGAAGCTCCAGCAAGCCCGGCACTGAGGCTGCCAACTGCTGCCAGTGCCTGTTGTAGCCATGCCCACTCTGGATGGTGGCCTGGAGTGTCCAGGGGATGGGGGTGAAATCGGTGCCCTCCCAGCATTCCCCCAACCTCTGCAGGGGCCAAGTCATCAAGAACATGAGGATGGGGAGCTTCGCCTCCCTCCAAGCCAGCGTGCCTTCTTCCTGTTGTGCCTTGACTGGCAGCAGGTTAGAGACGGCTCAGCTCATCACTCTTACCGAGACAGCGGGAGAGAAACTCCCACCGATGGTGCAAAGGACGGGAGAGAAGCCTACCGACTTCTCTTACCTCCCCTCTCGCGCTGATGGTGCAGGGAAGCCCGCAGTCTTCTCTCCCCGTCCCTTCCACCCAAGGCGCCAGTTTCTCTCCCGCCGCTGGTGAAGCCTGCCAGCTTCTCTTCCTATCTCTGCACCAGCGGCGGGAGAGAAACCCGCACCGATTGTGCAAGGGACGGGGAGAGAAGCCGGCCCCTCTCGCGCCGATGGTGCAGGGAAGCCAGTAGACTTCTCTCTGCTGGAGCCAAGTCATCAATAGCATGTGGATGGGGAGCTCCGCCTCCCTCCAACCCAGTGTGCCTTCTCCCTGCTGTGCCTTGACCAACAGCAGGTAAGAGACGGCTCAGCCCATCGCTCCCCCTGAGACAGTGGGAGAGAAACTCCCACCGACTGTGCAAGGAACGGGAGAGAAGCCTACCAGCTTCTCTTCCCGCCGCTCTCGTGCTGATGGTGCAGGGAAGCCAGCAATCTTCTCTCCCCCGTCCCTTCCACCCAAGGCGCCAGTTTCTCTCCTGCTGCTGGTGAAGCCTGCCGGCTTCTCTTCCTATCTCTGCACCAGCGGCGGGAGAGAAACCCGCACCGATTGTGCAAGGGACGGGGAGAGAAGATGGCCCCTCTCGCGCCGATGGTGCAGGGAAGCCAGTAGACTTCTCTCCCCATCCTTTCCACCCATGGCGCCAGTTTCTCTCCCACCATAGTGCAGGGACAGAGAGAGGAGCCTGCTGGCTTCTCTTCCTGTCCCTGCACCAGTAGTGGGAGAGAAACCCGCACCGACGGTGCAGGGGATGGGAGAGAAGCCGGCAGGCTTCTCTGCACCAGTGGCGGGAGAGAAACCTGCACGGACAGTGCAATAGACAGGGAGAGAAACCTACCAGCTTCTCTTCCCACCCCTCTCGCACCGATGGTGCAGGGAAGCCATTAGGCTTCTCTCCCCCATCTCTTCCACCCATGGTGCTAGGTTCTCTCCCGCCATGGTGCAGGGATGGAGAGAGGAGCCTGGGACATTGCGGGTGCAAGGGATGGAAAGCTGCCGGCTTCTCTTCCTGTCCCTGCACCAGTGGCACAAGAGAAACAGGTGCCACAAGTGCTGCTGGGCAGGGAAGACCAGCGAAAGATTATATTCTTCTCCACACATTACAGCTGCTGTGACTCACACTCAAGTTCCTGGCAATACAACACCTACAACAACTACAAGGGCCTTGCCACATCTGACAAACGTAATTTTGCAAAAGAACCAATTGGCAATTTTCATAGGAAACAACACATTGAACCCTTCAGGGTGGGCAAATCCGTCACATGGAACCATTCAGAAAAGTCTGTTTTACTCTTACATCACAGAAGTAAGTTTGGGGCCTAGGTGGCTGTTGCTAGGCAACCACAACAGTATTGCCAGCCTTCAAGCCTTCATTTTCTATTGGTAAAAGGCAAGGGGAGGGGGCATGGCTGTTTTGGCTGTTGGGTAACTGAGCAGTAACCATGAGGCAACCTGCTACCACATGACTTCCATCATTTACACACACCAAAGCCAGTGTGGTGAAGTGGAGTTAAGATCAGGGAGACAGAGGTTCAAATCCCTACTATTCTATGGAAGCTCACTAGATAACCTTAGGCCAATTGTTGTGAGGATCAAATGGAGAATGATATAATCTGCTCTGTGTGCCCATTATGCAAAAAGGCAGAACATAAATGGAGTAAATAAATAATAACTACAGCTGAAGATGGGGGCAGATGAAAGGTTGGTTTGAGATTGAGCGGGAAGAAAGGAAGAAGGGAAAAGTGTAGATATGGGGGTTGCCAGGGCCGTGCAAGTTCCATGCCTGCGGCACTTTCTCCCCCTCCCTCACCACCACTTGCAATTGGGCAGCTTCAGATAATTGCCTTACAGATCCCCTGAAACAAACAGTGTGCAAAATGCCTAAATAAAATTTCTAATGAACCACTTTTTCTTCCCTGCTTTGAAACAGAGGCCGTTTCCGCACAGAGGCAGAAGGGGTCGGGTCGGCGTAGATGACGCCGACCCGACCCCTCTGGGACTGTTCACATGAACGGTCCCAGAACCAGCCGGGACGCATCGGGCATCAGCTCAGGGCTTACCTTTTCCTGTCCTGCAGCTCCTCCGCACGCCGCCGCAGGGGCCAGGGGACACGCCCCTGCTCCTGTGCGCACCAGGCTTCCGGAGTCACCGCGAGGGCAGAGGGGGGCGTGGTTTCCCCAGGCTCCTCGGCGATCGCCGCCGGGAGGCTGCTGCAAGGGACAGGTAGGTCGACGGGACATGGGGGGAGGGAGGGCGCCTTGGAGCCGCTATGCTAAGAAGACAGCAGCTGCAGCTCCAAGCCACCGGCTTTTCCTCAAAACCTCGCCTGCCCAAGCGAGGTCAGAAAAACGGCAGCTTTAAGGCGCCGGGTCGGGCAGAGAGCTGCAGGGCGCCTGCGGCTGCGAAGCAGCTGCGCCCCCTGTGCGAACGGCTCCCTGGGGATGGCGTTTTTGCCGTCCCCAGGGTGCCATATTCCGCCCATGCGGAAGGGGCCAGAGACAGGCAGACAACCCTGCTCAACTGGGCCACAATTTTCCCAGGCAGAAGCTGCTAGCGAACCTATGGCACTCCAGATGTTCATGGACTACAATTCCCATCAGCCTCTGCCAGCATGGCCAATTGGCCATGCTGGCAGGGGCTGATGGGAATTGTAGTCCATGAACATCTGGAGTGCCATAGGTTTGCCACCACAGCACTAGGGGGAGGGAAAGCTGAAGAAGGGAGCAGATAAAGGTAGATTTGCTGTTGGGTAAGAAGAAGAGATAGAAGCAGGAAAAGAGAGAGACTGTGGGGTACTTTTAGAGGAAAGAGGAAATAGTGGGGAAAGGGAAAATGAGATGGCCCCCACAAGACTTATGGGTCCCCAACTTGAATGTACATAAACTTTAAAAGAAACATAACCGACCTGCCAAAGATCAAGGCCAATGACACCTATGTTCTCGTAGACCGAAATGCTCTCATCAGGCACATAGACGGGATTCTCAATTTGAGGATGAGGCCAAATACCTCTGTAGTTTGGATTTGGGATCTTCCTGGGCTGCCATTTTCCCTGAAACAAATCACAGTTTTTGGACACTCACTGCCAAAAAAACCTCCTTCAGAGTCACCCACAGTCAAACAATAGTGTTATACCCTATACAGTGGATTCTTGAGCAGGGGGCGTTGCCAGACACCCTGTTTCACATCATCCCAGTCATTAGGTTTCTCAGCACCATTGTCCACAATATATTCAGCAACATTCCAATCCTGGGGAAAGGGAGAGAGAAGGAAAAAAGAAAAGAGAATGTGAAGCTTTGCAGTGAAGTCTATCAGCTGTTCTTATGGAGGCCACCTTCTCTGACAGTCTCAGGAATACTGTGCTAGGAAAGGAACGAATATGTAAACCCAGATTACAATGAATGGGGAGCTAAAGATTTTTGGAAAGCTGTCCCATGGCAGGAAACAAAAAGAAGCTCAAAAAGGAGCAGCAGTGGCGTAGTGGCTAAGAGCAGGTGCACTGTTATCTGGAGGAACCGGGTTTGATTCCCAGCTCTGCTGCCTGAGCTGTGGAGGCTTATCTAGGGAATTCAGATTAGCCTGGGCACTCCCACACACGCCAGCTGGGTGACCTTGGGCTAGTCACAGCTTTTCGGAGCTCTCTCAGACCCACCCACCTCACAGGGTGTTTGTTGTGAGGGGGGAAGGGCAAGGAGATTGTAAGCCCCTTTGAGTCTCCTATAGGAGAGAAAGGGGGGATGTAGGGGTGAGCCAGAGAACCCAGCAGAGCTTCAGACAGAGCACAGGAATGCCTGCGCCATCTGTTGCCTTCTGGGCGCACACGCTCACCTGTCACAAGACCCCATGACTCACAGGTCACAAGATGCCCTGGACAAAGGGACAAAAGGGTAACATTACCCCCCCCCAGGTACATGGATTATTCAGGGCTCCAGACAGGAATCGCTTCCTCCCGCATCTACTTCAGCCCCTATGATTCATGTATTGTGCAACATCCTCCCGCCTCCTCAGCCTCTCTCTCCCTCTAAACCTCTTAATAAAAGGTGCCAGGGGACTCCCTTTGTGCCTCCGGCAGATTAGCCAGATCCACGGATCACGCTAGATCGCCACTGGCTTCTCTCCACCAGATGATATCGCTGCATCTCGCCTATTCCTTGCGTCGCCCGTAACAACTTCAGGGGGATATAAATCCAAACTTTTTTTTCCTCCTCCTCCTCCTCCTCCTCCTCCTCTTCCTTAATCATTTCCATAATTCCACCAGCTGGCACCCTTCACAAACAGGAAAAAGTCAGCCAGTTCAGAGTACCAGGAGAAAAGAGCCCAAAGTAGCACCTCTTCTTTTCTGCTTCTCAGCTGTCTGAAGCTGCCATGCCTGGAACTGAATGACGGAAGCCAAGGTGGATCTTGGTCATCTAGTAACGCTTGTCTGCATAAACAGGCACTGACCTCTGGCATGGTATCATGAGGATCATCAATTTCAGCTTCATCATTCCAATCCTCTGGCTTTTTCACTGCTGGGTCATTTATTCTCCTTGGAGGTAAAAAGTCCCAGTCATCTTCCAAAATGCCCGAAGCAACCATTTCATTATCAATTTTCACTTCATAGGTGTGGTCTGATCTTAAGATTAGAGTATACAAATGAGTAAATCCATCAACCTAAACCAAAGAATGGAAAGAAAAAGATTGTTACCTGCTATCACCAATCAAACAGATTCTAGATCAGTGCCAATCAAACAGATTCTAGATCAGTGATGGCGAACCTTTTCGAGATTGAGTGCCCAAACTGCAACCCAAAACCCACTTATTTATCGCAAAGTGCCAACACGGCAATTTAACCTGAATACTGAGGTTTTAGTTTAGAAAAAATGGTTGGCTCCGAGGCGTGTGTTACTCGGGAGTAAGCTTGGTGGTAGAAGGTGGCTTTGCTTTGAAGAAACCGTGCAACTCTTCCAACGGGTGACTCATGACCCTAGGAGGGTTTACTCAGAAGCAAGCCCCATTGCCAGCAACTGAGCTTACTTCCAGGTAAAGGATCGCACTTTAGTTCTTTGCATGAAAATCAGTGGGGTTTAACAGCACTTAACAGGGTTACCTACACTGTTTCCCCAAAAGTAGGTCTTAGGTTTAAGGCTAATAATCGAGCCCAGCGGCCCAGGCCAGCCTAGATGTGTGTGCGGGAAAGGCGTGATTCCCCCCCACATGATGAACTCTGTGTGTGCCCACAGAGAGGGCTCCGAGTGCCACCTCTGGCACCCGTGCCATAGTTTCGCCATCACTGTTCTAGATAGTTTGCTGTAGCAAAATTAGCATCTTAAAAATAGCACCCTACAGACAGACAGTCTTATCCTGAGGGGCACTGTGATGGTGGCGTCTGACTGTTTTTTTAAAATAACAATTTTTATTAAGTTTTAATCAACAACACAACTAAAATAATACACTACAAAACAGTGAACCAGTCTAAATTATATTAACATAAACTACTTATATTAACATAAACATTACACATAACTACTTGACTTTCCACCCAAAACCCATTGTTATCTTATATTGCCATTAATATTCTAGATGAACAATTTTTCTTTAAAAAGTTATCCTAATTATTACTTGATTTCATATAAGATACGATCATATTGTAACCTTAGCTCTGCAACTTAGCTCTCAGATTGGAAAGCAATTATATAAAGTTCCCCGATCCCTCCTTAGTCTTCCACCTCACAAACGGAATACTAAACGGAATACTGTTATGGGAACAGGAAAATAGGCTTGAATATTATATTTGATATAAAAGGATAAGGATCTATATCAACTGGAAACCAAGGAGTCTTGCTCTCAGTAGTAAAAAGTAACTGATCATCAAAGTTACAAAGAGGGAAGATCTTATATCACTACGGAATTTATAACATCCAGGTACAAGACTAAGAAAGATGTGAGATAGAGCATGTCTTATAGACCTAAAGGCATCCTCAGCTAGACAAGAGGGACTGTGCTAATAAACACAGAAATGATGATGTCAGAGGTTAGAGGAGAGATAAATCTGAGATAATTAAAATGAATATGAATCTAGTGGCACCTTAGTGACTAACATGTAAGCCTTCAGAACTGGAGGAATAATGGTGTTCCTTGCAGCAGAAATAAACAGCCTAAGTCTAGTGGTCCTAAGTCTAGCAAAGACTAGTCCACAAAAACTTACATTTAGAATAACGATATCAATCTTGAAGATGCCATGAACCTAGGACAGCTTTTTTGTCCGATGATGAGAAACTGATTTTCTTACTATCTGATATGGATTCCTGTGTTTCTTACAAGATGGCTCTCTTTGCACTCTGGCGGCTAGGAAATTACGAGCAAAGTCCTTAAAGCGCTGTTTGAACTGATGTTCCAAAGTGCTGGAGGTTAACTTAGACTAGCTGAAGAAGCTGCAAAAACATCTGACGTGGAAAGTATTTGATGGGGCATTTTAATTTAGAGATAGCAAATAGAAATAATTTATATTTTAATGTAAAACTAAGTTATTGTTTTAATTTAAATGTCTTAACTGCATGTATCTCTGTATTGTTATAGTCAATGGCTCAAACGATAAATACTTGACTTGACTTGACTTGTAGATGCCATGAGACTTGTTTATTTTTGCCACAACAGGTGAACACAGCTACCCCTGTGCAAACTTTTCTCAGTGCAGCCTTTGGGGTCAAGGGGGGGGGGGGAAGAGTCTCTCTGGGTTTCTGGCTGATTTTTTGAAGAGAGAAGAGCTGCAAAAGACAAAGCAGCAGGAAGCAAAGAATCACACATGAAAACCCACACATGAAAGCAAGGTGTGCCATGGAAGCCACCTTCACTGGCATTCAGGGACAACTACCAGCAGCTAACACAACAACTGCCACCCGCATAATGCTTCTGACCCTGGAAATGTTCGAAAAATAGAGTCCCGCAGTATTTACAAACGTTTGTGGCACTTACTTTGCATCGGATTTGTTTCTTATTGGGATAAAGTTTGTTCTTGAAGTTCACAATGATATGGACTTTCTTTGTATCAGATCCACAAATATCAGGTCCTGGGGAACGAGAACATGGTTTACTTCCCTGGGCCATCGTCAGTTTTGCTGATAGTTCAGCTATTCAGATACTTTGCACAACCCCATCCAAAGTCTCAGATGAAGAGAAGAAGAAGAAGAAGAGTTTGGATGTATATCCCCCCTTTCTCTCCTGCAGGAGACTCAAAGGGGCTTACAATCTCCTTCCCCTCACCCCCCCACAACAAACACCCTGTGAGGTAGGTGGGGCTGAGAGAGCTCCGAGAAGCTGTGACTAGCCCAAGGTCACCCAGCTGGCGTGTGTGGCAGTGCACAGGCTAATCTGAATTCCCCAGATAAGCCTCCGCAGCTCAGGCGGCAGAGCTGGGAATCAAACCCGGTTCCTCCAGATTAGATACACGAGCTCTTAACCTCCTACGCCACTGCTGCTCCTTTGCATTCATCAACCAAAGAGGACTTTGGTTGATGAATACAACCTATGTAGGTGTTCTCAAGACTTAAGATGGCGCATCTCTGAACTACTCTAGTGTTTCAGGGCATAAATTGGTGGCCAGTGTAACTGCCACACAAGCACAAATGTGGGAGAGGCTAGGGCAGTGGTGGCGAACCTATGGCACGGGTGCCAGAGGTGGCACTCAGAGCCCTCTCTGTGGGTACATGCAAACTGAGTTTGTAATGTGGGGGGAAATCGCCCCCCCCACCCCCAACACACGCATACATCTAGGCTGGCCTGGACCGCTGGACTCGATTATTAGCATTAAACATAAGACCTAGTTTTGGGGAAGCAGTGTAGGTAACCCTGTTAAGCACTGTTAAACCCCACTGATTTCCACGCAAAGAACAAAAGCGCGATCTTTTACCTGGGAGTAAGCTCAGTTGCTGGCAATGGGGCTTGCTTCTGAGTAAACCCTCCTAGGGTCGTGATTCACCCGTTGGAAGAGTTGCACGGTTTCTTCAAAGCAAAGCCACCGACTACCACCAAGCTTACTCCCGAGTAACACACGCCTCGGAGCCAACTTTTTTTTCTAAACTAAAACCTCAGTATTCCGGTTAAATTGCCGTGTTGGCACTTTGCGATAAATAAGTGGGTTTTGGGTTGCAATTTGGGCACTCGGTCTCGAAAAGGTTCGCCATCACTGGGCTAGGGCGTGCCATGAGCAGAGCTGGACTTAGCTCTTAATGCCTCTCATGCGCCAGGCCACCCCTGATGCTGATCACACTACAGCAAACCCTGATATAACCCACAGAGGTCCATGTAATTGGTGTGTGTGTGTGTGTGTCCCACCTTCCTTTCCACCCCCAAACAATGCTAAGTCAACAATCAATTGTATCCTGCTCTTTACAGCCAATCTTCGCCCTCCCCACCTATGTAAATCCCAGCTGGGACACCAACTGCTCCCATGATAGGGCACACAGCATAATATACCCCCAGCATGCACTACACATACTCAAGTACTGAGTGTATTGCAAACTGTGCCTAAAGAACCCTAAAGAGCACAAACACCCTAAGGAGGAGGAGGAGGAGAAGAAGAAGAGAAGAGTTTGGATTTATATCCCCCCTTTCTCTCCTGTAGGAGACTCAAAGGGGCTTACAATCTCCTTGCCCTTCCCCCCTCACAACAAACACCCTGTGAGGTAGGTGGGGCTGAGAGAGCTCCAAGAAGCTGTGACTAGCCCAAGGTCACCCAGCTGGCGTGTGTGGGAGTGTACAGGCTAATCTGAATTCCCCAGATAAGCCTCCACAGCTCAGGCAGCAGAGCTGGGAATCAAACCCGGTTCCTCCAGATTAGATACACAAGCTCTTAACCTCCTACGCCACTGCTGCTCTGCTCAGAGAAAATTGGACTACCACTGCTCTGCTCAGAAGTCTGACAGGCACTTCCTTCCAGAACACAGGCACTGGTCTCCCAGTGAGGCCCTGGTTCCCCAGCAGGTGGGTGCATGGGGGGGTCTTAGGATACAGCACTCTGTAACATGTTATGCCCTCTCTCCAGAATTCATCCAGTGTAGTCTTTGGAGTCATTGGGGGACAGAGGGCTACAATCCAAGGGTGGCATCATTCACCAATAAATTCTTGGCACTAAACTTCTACGGAATCACACTCAGAATCTGGTAGGAGTTTCTTGAGGGGGGTCTCAGTGGACTGATTTTAGAGAAACTCTCATAAAACAACACACTGTGTAATAAGCTGCTATAGGTTTAGGCTGTTTAGATTTTTACTTTATCCATAACTGGTTAACTACAGAGATAACAACTAAGTGTGGTCTTGAGGCAATCAGCTTACCAAACATGATAAAATACTGTGATTCTCCACTCATGTTCTTTTGGTTCAAGTCAGAGGGGAAAATTTTCACATAACCACCACCACAGTCTATTTTTTGTTCATGTTTTACTGTATACTGGATTACCAGAGTTTTTCCTTTATTACTGAATGGTTTAAATCGTGATGAGATTGCATAAAATTTCAAATTTTCACTTGTTTGCAGACCTACAATACATAATGAGATCATGTCTCAGCCACGCAAACTAATATTGTAAACTATTTTACCAATAATTCAAAACCATTAAATATTGTGTTTCTGCTTACATAATGCCACGTGACGCATGGCTTAACTAGTCATGTTTAATACTTACAAAACTAAGCTGAATTCTGAGCAGATAGAATTTGTGCAGTCCTAATCCTATTACTTAGTTTATTCAGTGTATAATCCTACTGATTGCATTGATTTACATTTACATTCAAGTCTGAATAAGAAAAGTGATCTACAAATAATGTAAATAAATAAATGCACTCATAAGAATGAATTGGAGGGGAGCGGGGTATAAAAACTGAGACTGTGATTAATGTATTGTCAAAGGCTTTCACTGCCGGACTCAACTGGTTGTTGTGGGCTTTCAGGGCTGTGTGGCCGACCGTGGTCTGGCAAATCTTGTTCCTAACATTTTGCCTGCATCTGGGGCTGACATCTTCAGAGGTGTATCACAGAGAGAAGTGTGTTACACACTGTGTCCAGTGAGAAGGGAATATTTAGTGGGGTATAATATTATCCATGTCCCAGGGTGGGGAACCAATCGGTAAGTCAATGTGGACTATCTGCCTATGGACCTTAAATGTGCATCCCAGTGACTGGACTCCCAGTGCATGCTGATATATTCTTGCTTTGTACTACCTACTCCTTGACCAACGTTTTGCATTCACCCACATTTCTGGGATCTGTCTGTATTTGCTCCGTATACATATATGTGTATTTTAAACATTCTCTGAATAAAAGTCAATCCACTAGTTATCACCCAATACCTGTCCCAACAAACTACAAGGGCAGAGGAAACTACTGGTTTGCACTTCACTTGGCCGGTATCATGAGAAGGCACGGCTAGACAAGCAGAGGACAGCAGAGGACATGGTGGGAGCCAAGGGCATGAAGAGAGCAGAAAACCAGGCTCACTGTAGTCATTCAAATACAGTACTGGAAAGAAGCCACCTAGATCAGCCTGCACAGAGACCCAAGAACTGATGCTGCCTTTACAGTCATTCTCAAATAGAATTCCCAAACCTTTATCTGCTTCTCGATCTCCGTAAAAACTCCCAGCTGTTAACCTAAACTTCCCATAATTGGATTTATGCTGAGAGGGCACCCATCTCTCCTGCCATTTTGCTGTTATGAAAAAGAAAACAAAAGAATTTGTCACCAGAGAGAAACATTTGTTGGTAAACGCTAAGGCTTCTAAAGTAACCAGTAAATTGCTGTAGTTACAGTGCTTGGCTAGGATCTGGGATACACAGGTTTGTGTTCCCACTCTAAAGTAGAGGCTTGTTGGGTGACCTTGGGTCAGCCACATCCTCACCCTAGCCTACTTCTGACATTGAGAAAAGGCCTCAGGGATCTGCATTCCTACTTATGAAGGTAGGCTGACTCTTGATAGTTTATACCTTGAAACTCTTAAGTCTCTCAGGTGCTACTGAACTCACATTTCACTGTTCTGCTGCAGACCAATGTGATCACCCTCTAAAACTACCTCACAGGGTTGTTGTGAGGATAAAATTGATAATGATACAAGCAAGTTTTGGTCTCCATTGACAAGAAAAGTAAAGCATCAATAAAGTAAGTTTAAGAAATCACCTATGGACTCATGGAAGGGCTCATGACCACAAACTAGCACAGAGACCTAGAAATGTATTAGCCTCACTGAAATCATTCACAGCAATGTGGTAGATGGCTGATAAAGCAACAGATAGGGTCAGACCCAAAAAAGAACAGCAGCTTGAAGCAACTTATTCAGTTTCTGCCGTCAGTGCTGTAGATCTGAAAGCAACTGCTAGGTTTTAAAACACGAAGGAATAAAGAGAGGTTCAAATTAATTTGTTCCTCAAGTCCCTGACAGGAAGGCCGCTTCCACATGGCCACGCTGGGGTGTGTGTGTGTGTGTCGGCGTATACGGCAGGGAAGATGGCGCAGCGCTGTGCCGTCGCCCAATCGACGTACCTTCCCTGCGACCTTCCGGCGCGTCGCCCAGGCTAGGGGACACGCCCCCCTGCCCTGAGCGACAGCTCTGGAGTCGCAGGGCGGGGGGGGCGTGTCCCCAGGCCTGGGCGACGCGCCAGAAGGTTGCAGGGAAGGTATGTCATTCGAGAAAGGGGGGGATGGCGCCTTCCAGCCGCTGCCGTTCGCACGGCAGCGGCTGGAAGCCGCCGTTTTCCAAATACCTCGCTCGGGGAGCGAGGTGGGAAAATGGCGGCTTTGTGCCACTGGGGGGAAGCGAGGGCGGCGCGGCTGTGATACAGCAGCGCCCCCCATGCGAACAACTCCCTGGGACGGTGTTTTTGCCATCCCTAGGGTGCTGTAAAAGGCCCAAGCGGAAAGGGCAGAAGAATTACACTTGATTTATGACACCAGGCCTCTGTTTGCTCAGCTTTACCCTTTTTCCCATCCTCTTCTTTAATATTCAGGAAAAATATGAGGAACCTATTTTCTTTTCACTGCATCTGATGAAGTGAGCTCTGATTCACGAAAACTCATAATGGAAAAAACGTTGAGTCTCACAAGCTACTATCTAATGAATTTACTGGAGAGAGAAGTCATAGCCCAGTTGGGCTCCAACACACCCAAAACCTCTCCCCTCCCCAATCAACCCGGAGGGGACTTTAAAGCAGGGCTTCCCATCCTGGGTCATGAAGTCTCTTCTGCAAGTGGGTTGCAGGCCAGCCCTCCCCAACGGCTGCCCCTGCCCTTTCTGCTGTTCTCTTTTGTATCTCGGAACACAAATCTGACCCCAAACAGTCTCTTCTATGGCACACATTTATTGCCATTTTTTCTTCACTGCATATACATGTCAATCAAGTCAAACATGTCCTGATGGTCACTCGGGTGAGTGAGAACCTTAAGGGGGAAGAGGGAGGAATGCAAAAGGAGGGGGTGATCGAAGGCTGGGATGTGACCTATGCAAGAACTGCAGCACACTTCTTGGGGTTCATAATGGGACCAGGTAGACAGCTGTGCCTTCACCGCCACGCTTGCTGGTTAGCCACTATAGAGGTGGGTGCCAAGTGTGCTTAATGCCCCCAAACCCCACGGGCCAGACAGCCCCAGTGAAAACTGCTTCAAAGGACAATCATCTGCATTTATTTCCACCTGCTCGAAGCCACTTTTGGAAACGAATTCTTGGTGGAAAAATCCACCCATCCACTGGCGTAATGCCCATTGGGCAAGGTGGGCAGCTGCCCAGGGCATCACCTTGTAGGGGGCATCAAAATGCTGGGTTCGTTTTTGGGTATTTTTAGTGGTTTTCCATTTTGGCCTGCAGGGGGCGCAGTTTATAGGCTAGTGGCACCAAAATTTCAGCGTACCATCAGGAGACTGTCCTTATGCTACCCCCCAAGTTTTGTGAGGATTGGTTCAGGGAGTCCAAAGTTATGGACTCCCAAAGGGGGTGCCCCATTCCCCATTGTTTCCAATGGGAGCTAACAGGAGATGGGGGCTACAGTTTTGAGGGTCCATAACTTTGGCCCCCCTGAACCAAACTGCACCAAACCTGGGGGGTATCAACAGGGCAGTCTCCTGATGAGACCCTGAAAGTTTTGAGACTGTGCCTTCAGAAATGTGCCCCCCTGCCTGCAACCCCCATTGACAGCAATGCCGAAAACTCAATGCAGAAGATTCTTGGGCAAATTTCGGGATGTTCTTGCAGGGGGAGCATTCTTGGACGTATCAGCACCAAAATTTCAGGATATCATCTGGAGACTGTCACCCCCAAGGTTTGGTGCAGTCTGGTTCAGGAGGTCCAAAGTTATGGACCCTCAAAAGGGCAGCCCCCATCTCCTTAGCAAAGAATGTGGGATGGGGTACCATTTTGGTGCTGATACATCCATGGGGGGGGGGGGGGGATCCAACTCAGGTTTTGCCCAGGGCTACAGTTTGCCTCGTTACGCCCCTGCACCCATCACGTAATGGCAGGGATGATTCATAGCTCATATTATGAGCATTTTGCCACCCCTTTGAATGACCCCCCCCCCCACAGAACATCATAAAGACCCCAGGCCCTGCTCAGGGGGACCCCCCGTTTTCCTCCCCCAAGTCTCAGGGTCAAGTGCCAACTCCCGGCTGCGGTCTCTTGAGCAAAGCAAAGAAAGGTGTTCGGGGGAGGGGGGGGGCTCCACCCGCCCAAGCGGGGACCCTCCAGCCACCAGCGGGAGACTGGCAACGTCCATTCCTGGGAGAGGGCAATTCCCATTGGCTGCCCTCCCCACGTGACACGAAGTCCCCGCCTCAGGCCTCCACCTCCGTCTAAAAACTGCTCTCGGAAATGGACGACGGTGCCGAGCTCGGGCAGCGCCAGGAGGAGACACAGCGGGGGGAGTAGCAACAGCAGCGGCATCTCGCCCCCGCCCCCGCCGCCGCCCAACGGCCACCACTGGTCAACCGACCCCGCTCCCTCGCGCTCCCTTTTGGGGGCCGCTTTTACTGCCGTCTAGTCCCGCCCTGCATCAGAGCGGGCGCTGATAGGCCCACCGTCCCGCCCGTCACCCACCCTGCTCCCAGCTTTTTCCGTCACGCGCCCCGAGAAATTCTTGTCTCTGATTGGCTGTCTCCTCGACCAAGAGTAGCGCGGGGAAAGCGAGTCAGTTGCTAGGCGACGCGGCGGCGGCGGCGGCATGGAGGGAAGAGCGCAGCTGCAGGTTCGCAGGGCCGGCGGGCGACGGGGCCGCAGAGTTCCGGGAGGGCCGTGCAGGTGACGTAGAGGATTTCCAAAAAGCGACGACGTGACGTCACGCCATCCCGAGTCGTGAGGTCTTGGCACGAGGTTGGGCGCGCCACCTAGACAGGTCTGGAGGTCTCCCCCCACCCTTATCCTTCTGGTGTACCAGCTGGCTCCCTTACCTTGGTGTCCACACTAGGTGGCCTTGCCTCTGAACACGTGCAGAGTGCTTTGTGGGTTCCAGGAGCAGCAGTGGCGTAGGAGGTTAAGAGCTCGTGTATCTAATCTGGAGGAACCGGGTTTGATTCCCAGCTCTGCCGCCTGAGCTGTGGAGGCTTCTCTGGGGAATTCAGATTAGCCTGGGCACTCCCACACACGCCAGCTGGGTGACCTTGGGCTAGTCACAGCTTCTGGGAGCTCTCTCAGCCCCACCCACCTCACAGGGCGTTTGTCGTGAGGGGGGAAGGGCAAGGAGATTGTCAGCCCCTTTGAGTCTCCTGCAGGAGAGAAATGGGGGATATAAATCCAAACTCTTCTTCTTCTTCTTCTTTCTTTGTAGGGATCACAAGCAGCCTCCATGGCGCCTGGCAAGAGATCTGGCGAGGCACCATGGAGCAGCAGCAGCCGCTTCCTCTCCCCTTTCCAGGTGGACACGGCACCTCTACAGCCTCATGGGCAGTCCCCGAAGCAAAAGTCCCGAATCATCAACCATGCTGGCCTGGTGGCTGGACAAGCTGAGCTCCCTCCCGCTGCAAGGCCAAGCCCAGGCACTGCCTCTCAGGGGAGAGCAAACACCATTCTCAGGAAACTGGCACAGATAGAGAACAAGATCCAGAGGCGCAAGACTGCGTTGGGCACGGGCAGCCCTGCTGCCCCTCAGAGGCTGTCGGATGAAGAACTCTCCTGGAGCAAGCCTAGCCAAGACCGTGAGCAGGCAGCCAGAGGGCTCAGGTTCAGGCAGACAGGTGCCAAGTTCAAGGGAGCCCCAGTGCCTGATCCAGCCCAAAACAGAAACGTGACCCTGGGCGACGGAGTCGACCTTGACAGGGAGAAGGAAGATGCAGGAAGCCTACATGATGCTTCCAGTACATATAAGAGGCAGAAGAGCATCTCCCAGTCCAGACCTGGGGGGAAGGTAATTGGCAAGCTACTCTAGATTCAGTGCCTTTGATGTCATACCTGAAAATGTTTTGGCAAAGAGAACAAGATTAGGATCTTGCCTGTGATTTCGCAGGCACGTGATTTGTCTGTAGGGGTCAAATTTCAATAGAAAATATCAGGAAGAACCCCAGGAGAGCCATATGGCCTCAGTGTCAGTCTTTGGAGGTAAATATTGTAGGTATTGTCAAAGGCTTTCACGGCCGGAATCACTGGGGTGTTGTGGGGTTTCCGGGTTGTATGGCCGTGTTCTAGCAGCATTCTCTCCTGACGTGTCACCTGCATCAGTGGCTGGCATCTTCAGAGGATTCGATGGTAGTAAAGCAAGTGGAGTATATATACCTGTGGGATGTCCAGGGTGGGAGAAAAGAACCATTTGCCTGTTAACAAGTGTAAAGGGTGCAACTAGCAAGCTTGTGCATGTGTGGGGTGGGATCCACCCATTTAGCATGTGAGTAACCATGAAGTACTTCCAAAATCTTATTTCTTGTTCTCTTGTGCGCGAATTTCACTAGGATATCTCTGGGCACTTTCTTTTTCTGCACGTATCTGGAATTAATTCTATATATCTGGTCGATTTTTATGGGAACTTCTCTAAAAAGTCTTGTAATAGTTTGCAAAAATTTCCTTCAGGATCAAATTTGCCAACAAGTTCCATTACTTCCTTAAATCTTATTTTCCCCCTCTTACTGGGATTTCTAACACCTCAATTCTTTGCTACTCTGTGTTTAAATTGGTTTTCTAAAAGATTGTTCAGATTGTTGTTGCAACTGACTTAGTTTGGCAATTTCCTGTGTGTTCTTTCGGGTGTCTGCTCTGATGTTGGTCAGCTCTTTTACTAATTCTGCTTTTGAACTAATTAGTTCCTCCTTAGAGTCTCTTGTAACTTATAAGTATTATGCAGACATTTCCTTTTTAAAATCCTGAAGCTATCTTGCTTGTTGCTCATTAGAATGCATAATACACTCCAGGATTTCAGATAAAAACATCTTTAGTAATTAAGGCTGATGGAATGTCTATCATAACAATGTGGGAAACAAGTAAAGCGTACATAAGAGGAAAATTAATTGCAATAGCTGCTAAGCAAAAGAAAGATAAGAGGGGAAAGGAACAGAATATTCTAAATAGAATGAAAGTATTAGAAGATGAGCATAAAATGAATAAGAAAATACTTTGAGAAATAAAAATATTGAGAAAAAAATTATTGTCGGGGGAGGTGGTTATTGGATTGAAAGATAGTATGCAAATGTTTTTGTTTGGTTTTGTGTTTGCAATACTGAGGCTTCTAGCTTACCTAGGAGAAGACCCACTGGATACATTGAGACTTTTTTCTGAGTAAACATAGGCCCTTTCCACACGGGCCATTTAACAGTGCCCTGGGGACGGCAAAAACGCTGTCCCCAGGGAGCTGTTCGCACAGGGGGCGCAGCTGCTGGGAAGCCGCCGTTTTCCGACCTTGCTTCCCCAGCGAGGTTTACTTTAAAACGGGCGGCTTCGTAATTCGCTGCCGCAGTAAAATGGCAGCAGCTCCTCGGCGCCCTCCCTCCTCAGTTAACTGTCGGTATCTAGGCCGTAGATTTTCGCGTCGCTTCCAGTGCGTCGCCGAGGCCTGGGGACACGCCCCCTGCCCTGCGACGCCGGAGCGGTCGCACAGGGCAGGGGTGGCATGTCCCCAGGCCTCGGCGATGCGCCGGACGGCCGCAGCGACGGTAGGTCAACTGGGCAATTGGTGCTCCACAGCGCCGTCTTCCCGGTTGTTTCTGGGAACGGTCCCAGGGGGGTTGGGTCGGCGTCATGTACGCCGACCCAACCCCAATCGTGGCCGTGCGGAAACGGCCATAGATAGGATTGTGCTGTTGTGGTAATGGTCTAAATGGGAATGAAGTGGTTCTTTCGGCTTTGTATGCACATACTCAGCTGGTACTTCTTTTTCTGTATGGCACTCTCCCAAGAAGCTGCTTTTTTACAAGTAAAATTCTGCTAGGAGGAGGAACGCTCTTCTTTGCTTTCATAATAATAATAATAATTATAATAATAATAATATCTCCTGCTTGAAACTGCAACCAGAAACCCTCTGAAATGGAAGCAATGTCTTAACTTCCCAGTGGATGGGATCACAACTTGTACGACTTGTCTCTGTTTTCATTTGGAACAGTATGCGCACATTCCAGCCTGTGCAAAACCAACACAGGTCCCGTAGACTTCCGTGCAAGAGATGCAAGCAGTGGCTTTGCTTCCCCATTGGGAGCGCCTTGTTTTGATCGAGTTATACCTCTTCCACTGGCGCATTTAGGCAACAGAGGGTTGGGTTGGCTCTTCCATAATAGGGAAACCATGTTTTGCTTTTGATATTTTTCAAAGCTGTATATTGGCGAAATAAATACACATGCCCCTTAAGAACTTAAGAACATAAGAACTAGCCTGCTGGATCAGACCAGAGTCCATCTAGTCCAGCTCTCTGCTACTCGCAGTGGCCCACCAGGTGCCTTTGGGAGCTCACATGCAGACTGTGAAAGCAATGGCCTTCTGCTGCTGCTGCTCCCGAGCACCTGGTCTGCTGAGGCATTTGCAATCTGAGATCAAAGAGGAACAAGATTGGTAGCCGAGATCAGATCCCAGGAACCTGCGGCTTTCCATATGCCAGGAACTACACTTCCCATCAGCTTTACCACCAGCATGGCTACACTGGCCATGCTGATGGTGGAGGCTGATGTGGGAAATTGTAGTTCCTGAACATCTGGAGAGCCGCAGGTTCCCTACCCCTGCCATAGATCGACTTCATAAATCTGTCCAAGCCCTTTTTAAAGCTATCCAGGTTAGTGGCCATCACCACCTCCTGTGGCAGCATATTCCAAACACCAATCACACGCTAGTGAAGAAGTGTTTCCTTTTATTAGTCCTAATTCTCCCCCCCAGCCTTTTCAACGCATGCCCCCTGGTTCTACAGTAGCATGTGGCGGAAAAAGAGAAAAAATTTCTCTCTGTCAACATTTTCTACCCCATGCATAATTTTACATAGACTTAGAGTCATGTCCTCCCTCAGACGTCTCCTCTCCAAACTAAAGAGTCCCAAACGCTGCAGCCTCTCCTCCTAAGGAAGGTGCTCCAGTCCCTCAATCATCCTCGTTGCCCTTCTTTGTACTTTTTCTATCTCTTCGATATCCTTTTTGAGATGCGTGACCAAGACTGGTTGGACTCCAAGTGGAGTCGCTTTTACAATAACTTTATATAAGGAGCATGACAATCCGCTGCAGTTTTAGTATCAGCTCACCTGGATCCCAAGTCTGGGGTTTGCCTTTTTCACAGCTGCCATGCATTGAGTTGACATTCCCATGGAACTATCCACTAAGACGCCCAAATCCCTTTCCTTTTTACCCTCTTTCAGCCTTCCCTGAATAGTCAGGTCAGTGTGCCTGCAAAAACTCCTCCTTCTCCTGGCAGAAGATCGCCTTCACCTGGCAGAAGTTATCTGGAAAAGCTCCTACACAGGACTCTTTCCCCACCAAGCGGGAGTGCACCAGTCCACAGCAGAGGGACTTCCCACTCCTTGACTTCATCCATCAACGACAGCTTTGCAGGAAGAGCTTCCCCTGATGTTTACGGGAGTTCTCTGGCTGAAAGGTCTCTGGATGAGCTGTTCTCGGGTCCAGGTGACCTTCAAGGCTCCTCCAGCAGCGGTGAGAGTCGCGAGATCACCAGAGAGGGAAAGACAGAAGGGCAAAGGAGAGCCTTCTGCCAGAGGAAGGCTCTGCACGCCTCTAACGGTTGGCATCTGGGAACCGTGCAAGGTGGGCGGGTGGGTGGGCAAAGACCACTGATTTCAAGAGGGAAAGTGGCTGGAGGGAGCCTCTGGTTGCCAACAAGTCTGCCCATGCCCATGCAAGCAGGTGTCGGAAACCGCACAGCTGCAAGGGAGGCATGTGCCTGTGCCAGAAGCAGCCATCCATCCTACAAAGAACTTCTGGCCTCCAAAAACCCTCTCTTGTTTGTTCAAAAGAAGAAGAGTTTGGATTTATATCCCCCCCTTCTCTCCTGTAGGAGACTCAAAGGGGCTTACAATCTCCTTGCCCTTCCCCCTTCACAACAAACCCCCTGTGAGGTAGGTGGGGCTGAGAGATCTCCGAGAAGCTGTGACTCGCCCAAGGTCACCCAGCTGGCGTGTGTGGGAGTGTACAGGCTAATCTGAATTCCCCAGCTAAGCCTCCACAGCTCAGGCGGCAGAGCGGGGAATCAAACCCGGTTCCTCCAGATTAGATACACGAGCTCTTAACCTCTTACGCCCGCGTGGGAGGGGCACTCACTCACAGCCTCAGCCAAAATGAAGCAGGTTTGCAACAAGAGAGTGTTCCGGCCCTGCTTGTGGGGATAGACAAAGACGCCGGCAGCCTTTGGCAGGGCGGCTGGGCAAGAGAGGAGTGTTGGGGATTTCAGTGCTGCATTATTGAGGGACAATCTCTCCTCCCCCTCCCTCCCCCCCCCCCAGCAGATTTCCAAGTGAATGTCTTGAGCCTTGCTGACTTGGCATACAGTATGACTGGCCAGAAGGAAGAGTTAAAAGAAGAGGTAAGACCTTTGCTGGGCTTGGGGGCTCCTAGGTGGAAGTCTAGCCTCAAGCCAAAATGTACCGGATGTAGTACTTTTTGGTAGCATCTGTGGGCAGCTGCCTCTTAGGTGAGGGAGGGGGAAACAGAAGGCGAGTGGCCCCCCTAATATTATTTTCTGTGGCAGTGAAGCTTCGTATTGCAGGGGACCAGCTGTGCTGCAGGCACAGGTCAGGGGTCTCTGCAACCTACGGCTCCAGAGCAGCATCGCCGGCTCTTTCCCAGCCGCCCTCTGCAGCTCACGGCTTGGCACCAGGGGAGGTCGGAGTGTAGTGTGGGCGTGTCCCTCCAGCCCTCCAGAGTAGGGCTGGAAGGAGAGGTGAGTGGAGGGGCCGAACCGGAGGCGGCTCCATGTGGAGCTGCCTCTCCGGCTCGGTAGATCTTCGGGGCCGTGGAAAACAGGTCCAAATGGCTCTTTGGGTGGTAAAGGTTGCAGACCCCTGTTTTAGGTGGTTTGCTCGGTCCCTGCCTTCTTCCACTTCTGTTGTAGAGACACTTGTGCTCATGGAAGAATACATTTTTTTTCTAGGCACTAGTGATGGAGACATCTGGAAGTTTAAGCATGGAACTGGAACCAGAGTTGTTTTTGGCTGACATCCAGAGTGCCTTTAAGCTCCCAAGTACCGTAGCCAGAAGAGCCGTCGCTCTTGAGGAGTATCCAGAAGAGACAGAAATCTCTGAGCAATTAAGTGGGAGTTCTGTTGAATGTCCCAGTTGTGGGCGAGAGAATCCCACTAGTACAGAGTACTCGGAAGACTTTGACTCGCTGTCTGAGGACTTTGGGAGGCAATCATGCAGAGGACACACAGGGGTTGGTGGGGAGTGCCTCAAGTCTGGACTCTCGGAGTCCATCCTCTCACCGCACCAAGTCTCAAAGGCAGAGGTGGCAAAAGCGTTCCCGAAGTCAGTAAGGAGGAGTTTCACTACTTGAAGGAAGAAACATTACAGACCCCAACAGGTTCACCTCCTTCGCACCTCATGAGTTAAAAAGTAAGTTTTGGGGAGGGGGTTTTCCCCCCAAGGTTAATATGCAACAGTTTCACAAAAGAGCACATCAGAGCTGTTCAGGAGATTGGGTATCTTATGACACTCATGCCACTGAGAACATTGCAAGAAAATGGAATTCATGTATTTCATGTGTATCTTATTTTATTTAGGGCATAGAAACAAAAGGTAGTCAGCTGTTTTAAGCGTGGATCACGTGAACCAGAAGCTCTTTTAGAACGTTCCATATTCTTAAATCTTTCCTCCAGCAGAGCTGATGGCCGCACATTACATCTTGCAGCAGCCAAGGCTCTCCTCTGGGTGGGATTAATCAGCAGACGAAGATATGCTGCCGCCATAATTCTACCTTCACTTGTAGGAATTAATAATGTGACCGAGGGAGGGCAGACAGTGGTCTTGGCAGCTTGCAGTCAGAAGTTGTGAAAATCAAGATCCAAGAGCCTATTCTTAACTAGTCTGAAGGCACTAGTTTGTGAGCATAAGGAGTGATTCCAAGGGGAAACCAATAGCTTCAACCTTTCTAAAGATCAAAGTATACCATTCTGAGATAAAGTGATCTGATAACAGAGAGGGAATATAGCTATTGGATCCCACTAGAAAATGTATATGCAGCCAGTACTTTATGGCCCTTATCCATGCCAAGGTTTCTAGAGTTGTTTGGCCCATCTCAATGCACAACGCAGCATCCCCAAGGTTAATATAAGGGCAGCGTGTTGCCTGCCAGTCAAAGAGTATTTTGAACTTCTCCGCAGCTGCTGCTACTGTTGACTGGATTGTTGAAGGCCCCTCCACCGTCAGCCATGTTGTGAGCACAGATGCCCTGGAAGGTGCCATCCAGCAGGGGCACACCTCCCACATTGCCTGGCTGGGCCCCAGCCACGAGCACCATACCAGTGAGTGCCCTGCGTAGAGCTTTTTTTCTAACATAAAAAGTGTCCTGCATTGGAGTTAGTGGTCTTAGATAGGTACAATTCTGCTTAGGAATTTCATCCTTCTGTGTGTTGCTTGCACAGAGAAGAGTCTTTGCCAATAGACTATGAAGTCGTTACGGGCGACGCAACGAATAGGCGAGACGCAGCAATATCATCCGGTGGAGAGAAGCCAGTGGTGATATAGCGTGATCCGTGGATCTGGCTACTCTGATCCGTGGGTCTGGCTAATCTGCCGAGCTGGCGGTCCCTGGCACCTTTTATTAGGGTTTCTTGGGAAGGCGGGAGAGCGGAAGAATGTTGCACAATACGTGACTCATAGGGGCTGCGGACGTGCAAGAGGAAACGTTCCTGTCTGGGCCTAATCCATACCTGGGGGTATGCAACTTTTGTCCCTTTGTCCAGGACATCTTGTGATCCGTGAGTCACGGGGGTCTTGTGACCGGTGAGTCTGCTTGCCCAGAGGGCAACAGATGGCGCAGGCATTCCTGTGCACTGTCTGAAGCTCTGCCGGGTTCACAGGCTCACCCCAACAAGACTACTTGCCAATAGACTACTTCAGCTGGCCCATGGACAGAGTAGCGTGCCATGGGAGGGTTACGCAGACCCAGGGGAGATCTAGGAACCATTGTGCCTGTGCCAGGCGCAGCCATGGCAATCATTCTGCAAAGTGATGCCCCAGAAAGGAGGGGGGGAGTGAAAGTCGACAGTGCTGCAGCCAGGAGTTCTTTCATCTTGATCTTGTGTCTCCTGTAACAGAACTGACAACATACAGTCCTGCCGTGTCAGCCTTAAACGACATGTTAAAGCAGAATTTGCTACTTATCCAGCAGTTTGTGGAGACCAGCCGCCACCTTCACTTACATTTCGTGGCACTGCTAGAGGAGGAAGAGTTCCACTACCACACACTGGAGGAAGCCAAGATGGTAAGAGCTGCTCTCACTGTCCCTCGGGTGTCCTTGTTGCCTTAGCAAGCAAAGGGGGCCTTGTACCACTAGACTAGATGAGGCCTTTAAAAGGACCGTTCGTAGCAGCTTTCCATGTTGGAATTGTTAATTTTGTTGTAAAAGAACAAATGTTTATTTTAAAAAATTATCACTTAAACATGAACCAGAAACTGCCTCAGCTAGAGAGAGAGAGTGATATTTGCTCCACAGAAGCGCCCGTTTTCCCCCTCACGAAGTGACTCCCTGGCTCATCGTTGGCCCTGGTGCCATGGAGAGAAGCATGTCAGAGCCTGACCTGCCTCTGAAGATACCAATCACAGCCTGAGGCGAAATATTAGGACCAGCCAGAATGGCTCAGTTGGAGGTGTTTAAGAAATGTTGCACCAGCTGCATTGGCTCCCAGTAGAGTTCCGAATCATCTTCAAGGTGTTGGTGATGACCTTTAAGGCCTTACGCGCCCCGGGGCCCTCGTATCTTCGAGACCGCATCACCCCATATGTCCCGGCACAGCCTCTCCGTTCAGTGGAGGCCAACCTATTGGTGGTCCCTGGCCCCTCGATGATACGGCTGGCCTCCATGCGGGCCAGGGCCTTTACGGCTCTGACCCCAGCCTGGTGGAACGCTCTCCCACCAGCTGTCCGGGCCATGCGGGATCTTACCGAATTCCGCAGGGCCTGCAAGACAGAGTTGTTCCGCCAGGCCTTTGGAGGAACCAGCCGCTGATGGTGCCCCCCTCCCCCCTTGGTCCTTTACATCTGGGCCCCCTGCCATCTTGGGATTTGCCGTTTCCCCCTCTTGAGAGAGGATTTAGAGATGGGGTAGCTGGACGCCACTTTATTCACCTTAGTTATTATGATCAGTCTTTATTTTTATCGCTGCTTTTAAAGGTTTTAGCTGTTTTTTTTATATGTGACTATTTGATGTGCACCGCCCGGAGCCCTTCGGGGATAGGGCGGTATAAAAGTCCAATAAATAAATAAAAATGTACCAAGTGTGCAGCAAAAATCACTCACACTGATGAGCATGTCCTTTGTTGTGCCTTGGAGAAGGCCACAATGTCTCGTCCTATAAAGTTTGCCAAAAGTTTACAACAAAGACACAGGCTGATAGGGATTGTAAGTTAAAAGCAGATCTGTATGAGAAGTCGTTGTCAGTAGTGGAAGAGGCTCCTAAGAAGACTACGGCAGGTCTGCAAAAGGAGTTGGAGAGCTTGATGGGACCTTGCCTGTGCTGAGGACTCCCTCGCTGAGGTCTCTTTCACCAGCCCATGTGTCGGATGGGGATGATGTGTCAGTTCTGATGGGGGCCTCGAAACCAAGACCTGTGCAACAGACAGAGTGGCCAGTGTTGCAGCGAGTGGCAGAGCTGAGCATATGGGTGAGGAAGAACCCGTTGCAGTTGTTAGGATGGCCAGTATTTCAGCAGCAGGTGGCAGAGCTGGTGAGGTGCATACCTTGGTTGGAACCGAGGTCTGTCAACCATCCAGTGGGATTGGAAAGTCTTGGTGAAGGAAAGCCTTGTCAGATTCAGATGATGAGGACCATGCAGTCAGTTCCAAAGATGAAGTTGGTGCGGATCTGGGAGCCTCCCACAATGAATAGTTTGCAGAGGAACCATCATTCTCACCATCAGAGGATCACTGAGCTCGTTATGGTTAACAGATCCAGGGCTTGACATTAAGCTGGTGTCTGGGACAAGGCAAGGTGTTCACCAAGTTGGACTTGAAAGAGGCATACTATCGAGTACGCATAGCCGAAGGTCAGGAGGGCCTCACAGCTTTCGATACTCAGTTTGGTCACTTTGAGTACCTGGTCATGCCTTTCGGCCTCAGTGGTGCCCCAGGGGTATTTATGAACTTAATGAAGTGCTGCATGTTGTATATTTGGGCCATGTCCTCATAAATGCAATATATTTGGGCAGTGTCCTCTTAAATGCAAACTCCTCCTCCTCCTTTTCTTCTCACCAAGGACAAGGGGCCGACAGCCAGCAAGCCGGGAGCCCCTTACTGTGGACTAAACGTTGCCAAGCAGCATTTGACACCTTAAAAGCCTCCTTCACATCCAAGCTGGTCCTAAAACCATGGTGGCGAACCTTTGGCACTCCAGATGTTATGGACTACAATTCCCAATTCCCATCAACCCCCCAATTGGCCATGCTGGCAGGGGCTGATGGGAATTGTAGTTCATAACATCTGGAGTGCCAAAGGTTCGCCACCACTGCCCTAAAACATGCCAACCCCAATAAGCCTTTTGTGGTGCATGTTGACATCTCGGACCTGGTGATGGGGGAGGGCTCTCCTCCAGATGGGGGAGGGTTTGGAAAATTACCCCCCTGTGCTTATATGTCCAAAAAGTTTGTGGGTTCTGAGTTGAATTGGACAGTCGGTGACAAGGAAATGGGGGCCATCAAACTGACAGCAGGTTCCTTGGCCATAAGAGTTCCCCTGGTATATACACTCTTGCATCAGTGGGCTGCCTCTATGACGCCCGAGCCTCCGACCCTGGCTGCTCCTGGAGACTTGACAGGGTTTTCAGAGTGCCTTTCCCTTCCTGCCTGCGCTTCCCCCTGCAGCTGAGTTTGAGGCAGAGGAAGGAGAAGTTGAGGTCTCTCTCTGCTCAGGGAGCCTTGTTAGCACCCCTCCTGATAATGACTGGGGTGACCTTGATCCTGCTTCATCTAGCGAGGACTTGAGACTCTACAGTGAGCAGATGCTCAGGATGGCCAGAGCACTGGACACTGCTGTTGCCACGTCTGATACCAGACCGAAGGACAGGGAAACCCCCTCTGACTGGCGGATAAGGCAGCCACCTGCTCTGTCAGGCGGAGGGGAAATGGCGGCCGCAGCCTGCCCGTTGCTGGCTGCACGAAGCAGGGGAAAACCCCTCTACCCCATGGAGCAGGCAGCCACCTGCTCCATGGGGCAGAGGGGGGATGGCAGCAACAGCCTGCTCGGTGCCACCGGCTCTCGCTCCATGGAAGCTGTCAGCGCTGAGCAGGGAAGACTCCCCTCTGCCCCACCAGAGCAGGCAGTCCGTGGGGCAGAGGGGGCACCCTCTTTGGGAGTCCATAACTTTGGACCCCCTGAACCAAACCTCACCAAACGTGGGTGGTATCAACAGGAGGGTTTCCTGATAAATCCCTGAAAATTTGGTGCTGCACCCCTGCAGGCCAAAAGCCGAAAAAAAACACTAAAAATACAAAAAACCACAAGCGGGGGCGGAGCTTCGGACATTTAATGGGGAAGTTGAACCCAAGAAATCCCCCTTACCTACATCCTTGTCCTGGAGTTACTTGCAATAAATGCATGGTTTGCTGTTGTTGATTTGAAGGGCGCTTAGTTTCATGTGTCCATTTGCACAGATCACAGGAAATACCTCAGCTTTAGGCATGACGAGCAGGCATTCCATTTCACTGCCCTCCCTTTTGGTCTGGCCAGGGCCCTGAGGGTCTTTACCAAATGTATGACTGTGGTGGCGGCAAGTGATTTACACGGGATCTTCAGAATCATCTTTGCTGATGTTTACCTTCCGACTTTAAATAAAGACTTTAGAGCAATTCTATAGGTTCTGTTATTTTCGGACCCGGCGTCTGACAGGTGCGAGGCGATTTGTAACACCACAATATCTCCAGGCTTCAACTCACAGCATGGCGTGTACGGCTGATAAGGGAACGACCTCTGAGGGTGTCTGTGAGGTGATTCTGCAGGCACGCAAGCCCTCCACACATTATTCCTGTGACAGAAAGTGGGACTCTTTCTCAATTTGGCAGAGACCAGAGGTGGCAACCCCTTCAGCTGTCCATGTTGAACTATCTTCTGGTTTTAGCCAAAAAGGGATTGGCTGTCTCCTCCATTAGGGTGAATATAGCAGCCATCTCTGCAAACCACAACACAAAGTTCTTCCATGTGCTCGCTATCACTTTCCCTGTTCAGACAATAACTCACTTGTTGGGTTTGAGGATTTTATTGAAGACAGAAGACAGATCTGGGGAAAAGGCGCCAAAGCAGTTGATAATATGTCGCAGCAAATCCCCACCCCCACACGTGAGCTGAGACAGTTAGAAAGAGTCCAGCCTGAAGGCTCATCCCAGCCGCCAAGCTCCAAGGCCAGGGAAACAGATAAAGCAGCAGCACCTGCAAATGCTAAAGCGCTCTCCAGCAATTCCCCCCTCCCAGCTGTAAGGTTGTGGTGAGTGTGTGCATTCCGACCTTGAGAGGTTCCCGCCTGAGCTTTCTGGCTCCCTGCCTGGGAAGGGGAATTTTGCTGTTTTAGGTTATCTCTTACTTGCTTACTAGTCTGTGTGAAACTCTGGCTTGTTTACACTGTCTTGGCGGGAACCTGCTTTGACACTCTGTAAAAGCTGTTGACCGAGATCTGGGGCTCCAGATCTCGCATCGTCTGTATCTGACTAAGAATGCCAGCTCAATAAAGAACTCAGAACGGTTACTTTTGCCCTGGACTCTACTGGTTCGTTACACTAGCAATGGCATCTTGACACTCGCAACCCTTGGCTAAGAGGTTCCTGAAGGGACACACTAACATGTTTCCCCCTTGCCCTAGGATAGTTGCTGTCCCTAGTTTTATCCAAGTTAATGGGTGCTCCACTTGAACCCCTGCGGTCCTGTGAATTCCAATACCTATCCTGCAAGGCTGACCTTTGGAGCATCGCTTCTACAAGACTTTGTGAATTGACCACCTTTCAAATTGACACCCCCCCTCCCCTAAAAGGCATTTAATGAAAAGGTGGCATTGTATCCCAGTCTTGATTTCCTACCCAAGGTCACATCGGCTTTCCACCGAACTCAAGTAATTTTGCCGGTTTTCTTTCCTCCTCCTTCTAATAAGAGGAGAAAGCGCCCCTAAACTTGTTAGACATCAAGAGCGTGTTATTGTATGACACAGACAGAACAAAGCATTTTTGTGTCGACAGTTCCCTTTTTATTTGTTGTGCTGGTCCAGAGAAGGGCAGGGCTGCCTCCAGCCCATTTCTAGATGGGTTGTTTCTGCCATCCGTCAGCGTAATCAGCTCGCTGGGAGGACGTGTCCATTTGGCATCAGGGCTCATTCAACAAGGGTGCAGGGAGCCTCCACAGCGTTCCGTCGTCATGTCACCCTTCACGAGATCAGCAAGGCAGTGACCTGATCATCTGAGGACACCCTCATTTGTCATTACGCACTGGACCTGCAATCCAGAGCAGACACAGATGTTGGAAAAGCTGTCCAGCACTCCTTGTTCCAGTGAAGAGTGTTCCCCGTCTCCTGCTTTTTTGGTAAGCTAACTCAAATCCCAAGGTGGGGCTACACTGAAGACCGAAGATGAAGACAGGGTTGCACTTACCTGTAGCTGCTGTTCATCGAGGTCTTCTGTGCAGGCCCACATTCCCTCCCTCCTGCCACACTGAACCCTCTTCAGGTCTTCATTAGAGAGATTTTTTCTTTAGCTCTCTGCTGGGGGAATTGGTAACTGAGGGGAGAGGGGGTGTTCTCCAAGACCACATGACAGTCTTGTCACCGTATGAGGAGGAGGGCTCCCCCTCCTGTTGCAAGGGGCTCAAAGGAAACTGGCGCACCTGGGCAGGCCGGCGCACAGACAGTCCGAATGTGTGTCTGCACAGAAGACCCCAATGAACTGAAGTTACAGGTGAGTGCAATCCCATCTTCTGCTTCATGACTGCCTTTTTTTTTTAAAATTATCATATTTATATACCGCCCCATCCCCTGAGGGCTCTGGGCAGTGAACAACAGATTAATATCACATAAGCAATAAATAATTAATATAAATAACATCATTAAAACATAAAATTACAGCGTTCTACAAAAACAACTTGGCATTATTAAAACTATCAATAAAACCCTCCCAAAGAGGGGGACGGTAGGTCTAGATGTCACAGCTCCCAGGGTGTTAAAAAGGGAGAGGCAAAGAGGGTGCTCACCATCAATGGCTGGCCTCCCCAAAAGCCCGGCGGAACAAAAGCCCGGTGGAACAACTCGGTCTTACAGGCCCTGCGGAACTCTCCAAGATCCCGCAGGGCCCGGACAGTTGGAGGAAGAGTGTTCCACCAGGCGGGGACCAGGGCCGTAAAAGCCCTGGCCTGGGTGGAGGCCAGCCGCATCATTGAGGGGCTGGGGACCACCAGTAGATTGGCCTCTGCCGAACGCAGAGGTCGTGTAGGGACATATGCGGTAAGGCGGTTCCGAAGGTCCCGAAGACCAAAGGTGTTCTGGTGCCCTTCCTCTTCTTTAGGGCACTCAGTCAGCCAGCCAAACGGAAAGTGGGCATTCCAGTGGCAGGTGCTCTGCCCAATTCAAGGCCTAAGGAGCCTAAGGCAATGGACACACTGGAAACTTCTGCAAAGGCATTCCCATATGGAATAGTTATAGTTCTTCCAAAGGCAGGAAATGCTTTCCCCTTACCTTCCCGAGACATTTTTTCAGGCCAGAATGTGCAGCACCTGGGTGGTTGCCCCCCCCCCCCCCCCCGGAGCATGCACATCATGGGTTCTGGCATCGGCTGCTTCAGTTTAATCCGTTAGCTACTCAGGTTCTTCTAACAGCTGAGCTGTGGGGGATAATTCTCAGCTTTGGGCTTCTTTCATTTTTGTTCCTGGTTGGCACTAAGAAGCCTTTATGGTTTGACCACAAATTCACTATCTAATTCCAAGGCCAGAAAGGGATAATTGTTATGACAACAGAAAGAGAGAAATCATATATGGAGTAAATGCAGGGAGGGGGTATGAATAAGGGCTCGGAGGGGAGAGAGCATTTTGGTGGCTGCTCGTGGGTTTTGTGAAGATATATCAGAGGTGCCTTTCTTAAATCCAATCTCTGATATTTGGGAATAAACATTCAATAAACAGTTCTCTTTTCTGCAGTGAGGTATAAATAGACATGTGTTCAATGCAAGAACCTTTTCAAAGAGGATTCTTCCGGGTGGCAACTGCAGCTCCACGCTCGAGCACTGTGTGTCCCTGGCTGTTCCCAAGCCCACACCCTGGCCTTAGCTCAGGAAATGACCAAAGTTGGTTACACGTGGTGGTCAATGAAGTGAAGAAGTGTTTCCTTTTATTAGTCCTAATTCTTCCCCCCAGCATTTTCAGTGTATGCCCCCTGGTTCTAGTATTGTGAGAAAGAGAGAAAAATGTCTCTCTGTCAACATTTTCTACCCCATGCATAATTTTGTAGACTTCAATCATATCCCCCCTCAGACATCTCCTCTCCAAACGAAAGAGTCCCAAACGCTGCAGCCTCTCCTCATAAGGAAGGTGCTCCAATCCCTCAATCATCCTAATTGCCCTTCTCTGCACTTTTTTTCTCTCTTTGATATCCTTTTTGAGATGTGGCGACCAGAACTGAACACAGTACTCCAAGTGCGGTCGCACCACTGCTTTATATAAGGGCATGACAATCTTTGTTCAATCTTTGACAATCTTTGTTCAAGGTCATCGGCTACAGATAAACGTCTGAGGCCCTGATGATGCTCAAGCAATAAGTGCTTGGTTGCAGTGCCAAATGGCCACTATGGCCGGGACACACTTGGACAGACACGGGGTCTTGGGTGCCTGGCAGGAGGCTTTTCTCACATGCAGATTGCACTTCAGAATGATTTGCCCATGGCAGCAACCTCTCCCCACCCCACCCCCCCCCCCGAGAGTCAGCAAGAGGTATAAGCATTTCGTGTGTGGGGTGTAGTAGCCATCTTGCTTAGGATTCCAACCTGTTCTATTGTGTCTGCAGTACATTCATCGTCACAAGCGCCCAGCACTGACCCTCGAGCAAGCTTTGCAGGGACTGGACGAAGAGGAGCAAGTGACCGTTTAGACCTTTGGGGCTCTTCGGAAAAGGGAAACCAGAGCCAGGCGGCTGGGACCACTTTGGAAAGGTTTAGGCGTCAGGACCGGGCTGCTCGGTGTGGAAGGCGCCCCGAGCGTTGGACAAAATGGAGGCCGAAGGAGCTTTTAAGGACATTAATCCCAGCCGGAGGTCAGAACCCACCGCAGGGCTCCATGGCGGAGCGTCCAGTTTTAGCTGCTGTTGGAAATGCCGAATTCAAAAGACTGTCTGGGGCTGCAAACCCCCCCCCCTCTCCGACCAAATAAAATCCAATCCTCATCATAAAAAAGACTCTGTTTACTATTGATATTTACTGCAAAAAAGACTCTGGTCACAGCACAGACCCACTGGGGGAAGGGCCTGGGGTTTCAAGGCCACCTCTCCGGTTCAAAGAAAAGAACTGTGAAGGGGAGAGGCTGCTACAGGGCAGGTGGGGGTGGTCTCTCTATACCCGTGGTGGCGAACCTTTGGCCCTCCAGATGTTATGGACTACAATTCCCATCAGCCCCTACCAGCATGGCCAATTGGCCATGCTGCCAGGGGCTGATGGGAATTGTAGTCCATAACATCTGGAGGGCCAAAGGTTCGCCACCACTGCTCTATACTGACCCATTCCCCACTTGGTTGCCAAAAAAGAGGGGTGTTGTGCGAGAGGACTTCCAGGAATACTTTGGGCTGCTGGGGAGGGTCTACAGCGCTCCTTCCAATTCTCATTGGAAAGGTATGTACACAAATGACTGAAGAATGTAATTCCTTCCAAAGCCCTGAACACCCCCTCAGGCTGCAGTAGATGGGGGCAGGCTGGGAGTCCAGGTGGTGCAGAAGTCTTGCCCATCATCCAGCTGCCATCCAACCGGCTCCCCCCATTCCAGTTAGCCTGTAGGAGGGAAACAGGGCCATGTGAGGGGGGGCCAGGGAGAGGACGAGGAGGAGGATCAACAGGTTGCCTGACGAAGGCCCTGCTGCAGCCGTGATGCTGCCTAGGGGAGATCCCCTTTGAAGGGGGCGGAGGGCATTTCCCTTCAGGAGGGAGGGTTTGGGTGCTTCTCCCTTCGCTGAAAATGTGGCCAGGCTGCCCTTGAGCACAAGCCTGGCTGGGAGTCTCAGGGGCGTCCTTTGGCGCTTGAGTTTGATGAGGAGTCAGAGGCGGTGCAGGACCTGCAAGGGAGGTGCTGACTGGGACTCGCAAAAAGCACGGGTCACTTACTTTCATCTCTGGCCTTCATGCGAGCAATGAACGAGTAGCTCTTGTTCCTCCGGTAGTTTTCGTAGGGATCGTCCAGGGCCACGCCCACACCCTTGTACTGATCCCACTTGTCTCGGATATCCCCTCCTTTTATGGGATCCTGGATGCCCTGCTCCTTGGCCCCCAAGCCCCCAGATCCACTCCACCCTGAAAGAGAACAGCACAGTCAGCAACAGCTGGAAAAAGAAGGCCCTGCCCCACAACAACACCCTCCACTCAGTCACCTTAGGATCCGCTAGCTGGCCCTCAGGAACTGAAGCAGAAAAGCCTGGGAGGGAGGGAGGGAGGGAGGGAGGGAGGGAGGGAGACAGACAGACAGACAGACAGATAGATGATGGATGGATGGATGGATGGATGGATGGATGGATGGATGGATGGATGGATGGATGGATGGATGGATGGATGGATGGATGGATGGATGGATGGATGGATGGATGGATGGATGGATGGATGGATAGATAGATCTCGGTCAGCAGTGCAGAGTGTGGGGGGGTCTCCTCTCTCAAATGAGATCTCTCAAAGAGCAGATTTTGGAATGGCAAAATCTTGAAGAGACTGAAGGCTCCTCCAAGCAGACCCCAGCTCAATGGCCAGGCTTGCAGCACAGTGACATAAAACCCTTAAGCCAAAACTCCGGGGGGGCACAGGGGAAGGGACAAAGACTGCCGCCAGCTTTTTACTCTCCTATTGCCAGTGTGGTGTAGCAGTTAAAGTGTCTGCTCAGCAGCTCCAGCCTTGGTGTTCCAGTGTGGGGCTGGGGATTGGAAGGGCACCGGGGACTGACTGGATGAGGCTACAAAAAGAATGCGACTTCTGTTTATAGCTTGAGAAAAGCAGTACGTGAGGATCTGCAGCACCTTACCCATCTTCACGAGCATCTGGTGCCCTTTATTTTCCTCTCCCAATCTGGATTCAGAAACGTGACTCCCAGAGCTGGAGCCCAGTCCGGCCGCAGAGCTGAGAACGGAAAGTCTGGGTTAAGGGTCAGCAGCCAAGGCCAGAACCAGGTACCCTGAGCTGGCTGAGGGAGCCGCAATGGCTGTAGAGCCAGTGGCCTTTTAATTACAGCACCAAGCCTATGGAACCCCATGCTGTGTACAATCCGAGTGAGGCCACACTCTCCACCCTGAGTTCATGCTCTCAGCTCCTAGGACAGTGGTGGCAAACCTCTGGCACTCCAGATGTTATGGACTACAATTCCCATCAGCCCCTGCCAGCATGGCCAATTGGAGTGTCATAGAACCTTTGGCACTCCAGATGTTATGGACTACAATTCCCATCAGCCCCTTCCAGCATGGCCAATTGGAGTGTCATAGAACCTTTGGCACTCCAGATGTTATGGACTACAATTCCCATCAGCCACCAGCGTAGCCAGTTGGAGTGTCCTAGAGACAGCAGCACTCCAGATGTTATGGACTACAATTCCCATCAGCCCCTGCCAGGATGGCCAATTGGAGTGTCATAGAACCTTTGGCACTCCAGATGTTAAGGACTACAATTCCCATCAGCCCCTGCCAGCATGGCCAATTGGAGTGTCATAGAACCTTTGGCACTCCAGATGTTAAGGACGACAATTCCCATCAGCCCTGCCAGCATGGCCAATTGGAGTGTCACAGAACCTTTGGCACTCCAGACGTTATGGACTACAATTCCCATCAGCCCCTGCCAGCATGGCCAATTGGAATGTCATAGAACCTTTGGCACTCCAGATGTTATGGACTACAATTCCCATCAACCCCTGCCAGCACATGCTGGCAGGGGCTGATGGGAATTGTAGTCCATAACATCTGGAGTGCCAAAGGTTCGCCACCACGGTCCTAGGACCATCTTTGCGGGTGGTGGATGAGCAAATGCCACATTAGTCCAAGAAAGAAACTTACGGAGGAGTTTGGCTGCGAGATCGGGACCGGTGCCGCCTTCCAGGGGAGTAGGATTTGGATCGGGACCTCGACCGGGAGCGGCTTCGAGAAGAGCGGGATCGGCTCCGGCTCCTGGAAAAGCAGCAAGCGACGCAAAGTCAGTTCTCTCCCCATGAGCCCAGACCACTCCCGAGCTTCAACAGACTCCCAGTCAATCTCCAATCCCCAGGGATAGCACTAGGGCAGGGGTCTGCAACCTGTGGCTCTCCAGATGTTCATGGACTACAATTCCCATCAGCCCCGGCCAGCATGTGCTGGCAGGGGTTGATGGGAATTGTAGTCCATGAACATCTGGAGAGCCACAGGTTGCAGACCCCTGCACTAGGGCTCTATGGCAGGAAAGTTGGGAGTTCTTAAGACTTCCAGTTCTGTCCAAATAAACCTTTAAAAGCTGAGGGCAAACAAGGCTCCCAGAAGAAAGAAAAGGCAGGGAGGTGCTCATGACACTTTCCCACATCCATGGCAGAATGAGGCCGGTGCTCAATGGAACTGCTGTTGGGGAACAGACCAGCCGCTGCCCTTCAGCAGTGACGTAGGAGGTTAAGAGCTCGTGTATCTAATCTGGAGGAACCGGGTTTGATTCCCCACTCTGCCGCCTGAGCTGTGGAGGCTTATCTGGGGAATTCAGATTAGCCTGTGCACTGCCACACATGCCAGCGGGGTGACCTTGGGCTAGTCACAGCTTCTCGGAGCTCTCTCAGCCCCACACACCTCACAGGGTGTTTGTTGTGAGGGGGGAAGGGCAAGGAGATTGTCAGCCCCTTTGAGTCTCCTGCAGGAGAGAAAGGGGGGATATAAATCCAAACCACCACTCCTCCTCTTCACGCTCTTCTCCTGCCAGTCCCAGAAGGCATCACCCTGCCTCCTTTGCCACAAAGAGGCCAGCGCCTACCGTTTGCCTTTTTACCTGGACTGCGATCGGGAGTACGATCGGGAACGAGAGCAGGATCTGGACCGAGACCTGGAGTAAGAGCCTGACGACTTCGAAGACCTTGAATTGGAGCGGGAAGAGGAGCGGCCTCTGCTCTTCGATCTGCTGCGCGACCGTGACGGACCGCTGCACCAGGTGAGAAGGATCACAAATGAGGCAGGGCAAAACAGGGCCGATGGAAAGCAAGCTGGCAACGGGTGCAACCAGGCTGTGCGGCGGACCCTTCTGGACACAGAGAAGCAGGACGACAGAAACCGAGCACAGGCAAAACTAGCGGAAATCCCCCCCCCTTCCTCCCAGCAGCTGGATAGCAGTAGAAGCAAGCCTTTATTGGCATAGACAACAATACAACAATAATAAAAACGGATTAAAAAGCATATACAAAACAGGAAATAAATGTTAGGTCGAAGGAAATCTACTGGCGTTTGGTAATTTCCAGGAGAAAGTCTGCCACTATCATACAGAGAGAAGGATCAGGGTTGTCCAACAAGTAGTGTAATCTAATTAAATCGGGGAGACGGGGTAAATGTAAAGGAGTAAGATTCACATACTTGGATCTGATTTCCTTGAATCTGAGACAGTGTAGTAATTGGTGGGCCAGAGATTCAACTGAGCCATTGTTACATGGGCACAACCTTTTAGCCTTTTCTTGCTTATTAAATCTGCCATGCAACAAGGCAGAAGGCATAACATTAAACCTGGCGAGCATTATGAACGGGGTTTATTAGGCAGTACAGGTAGTGTGCCAAGTGGCCCCGTTCAAATGGGAGAGTAAAATACAGGGGGGGAACACGTTTTCTTGGCCAGCAGCCAGATAGCAAGAAGGCCCTTGCTTTCACATCCTGCACGTGAGCTCCCAAAGGCACCTGGTGGGCCACTGTGAGTAGCAGAGAGCTGGACTAGATGGACTCTGGTCTGATCCAGCAGGCTCGTTCTTATGTTCTTAAAGGCTCTGGGCAACCCTGACAAGGTGGGCACACAGACTGCTCCAAGGAAACAGCTTGGAAAAGGGATGGGGCCCTGCAGGCCTCAATCAACACAGCAGAGAACTTCGGCTTTCCCCTGATCTTTCTGCTTTCTCCCTCCAGTGGACTGAGCCGGGTGGGGGGCGGTGTGGGGTCAAGAGGCCCAACAAAAGAGAGATCACAAAGATCGAGCTGTAACCTTGGTCTCGAGGAAACTGTTCACCACGTTCTCCCATCATTGTCCCCTATATGAAGCTGAGCGGGAAAATTTCCTCAATCCTCTGATGGCTGGATTGGGCAACGCTGCAGATGCTGCCAAGACTCTGTTCCTGTTGGACAGCGACTCTACTAGCACTCTTGAACCAACCGCTAGATTTCTGTGCGCTGTCATTGTGATACGTTCTCAAATGCTTGCCAATTTTAATTCAACGGTTTAATATTTTAGTTTTTTTTAATGCTGCGTGTCCAAACAGATATGCCATTAAAGGTCTCGTTTCATTTCACAAAGATCGAGCAAAATAATATCAGAAGTTCAGGGCGTGGAGAGCAAGAGTCCTAGAATTACGGGACAGGGAAAGAACCCCAATTCCGGAGGAGACAGGAGAAGAAACTGGACTCTGCTCTGTGTGTTGCCTCGGTAAAAGACCTGGCTGATCAGCACAGTCCTGCCCACCAAGCAAGCAGGCTGAGGGCGAAAGGAGCCCCATTTTGTGCCTAAGAGGTCCAGATCCACCTAGAGATGGATGGGGTGCATATGCACAGCCCACAGCCCACTCCCCCCCCCACCAGTGACACCACTCCCTTTCATGCCCCAGTACACTCCACAGCCATACGCTGCTCCTTGGTTAGGACAGTGATGGCGAACCTATGGGACGGGTGCCAGAGGTGGCACTTGGAGCCCTCTCTGTGGGCACGCGCACACAGAGTTCGTCATGTGGGGGGGTGGAAAATCACACACACACACACACACACACATCTAGGCTGGCCTGGGCCACTGAGCACGACGTGCACACACCACAGTGAGCAGGGAGGACTCAGCTGGTGGGCCTGGTGCCTGTGGTCTGGGTGGCTGCTGCCCGAGGGGAGGGGCGCGCAGAGGAGGCAGAGATGCTAGAGAGGCACAGAGCGGTGCGCGTGGGACTTGCTGGAGGCTACAGCAGGCTGGCCCCTGCTCGAGCGGGTGGGGAGGAGGAAGAGGGAGCCAACCAGTTTTTTCTAAACTAAAACCTCAGGATTCAGGTTAAATTGCCGGGTTGGCACTTTGCGATAAATAAGTGGGGTTTGGGTTGCAATTTGGGCACTCGGTCTCAAAAAGGTTCGCCACCACTGGGTTAGGACATGGGCCCCGTTCGAAGCTCTTACCTGTTCCTCTTTTCTTGTCCCTTCCGCCGCCGGGCACGCATTTTTGCTCTGAAGAACTCATACAGCCCATTCTGCTCCCAACCCTCACTGGACAAAGCAGGAAAAAAAACGAATCAGGAAGGCCGTGACGCTCGGGGTAAGCCCCGAGCAAGCCTTGCCCAGACTCAGAGCAGGCAGCGGCCAAATTCTCAGGGAGGGAGGGCAGTCCTTGGGAGACAGCTGAGGATTCAGGACAGCTTTCTGTGGACTCTTCCTACCTGTTTCTGGGCCTATCGTGGGAGGGTGGGCTGTAAAAGGCTTCCACGGCAGCCAGCAACCTCTCGCTAGGTGGCATCGGCGGGGGCAAACGAATGTCCTTGGGATCCAAGGGCTTGTACTCGTGGTCTTCCAGCTGGAAAGAACAAGGCCATAGTCATGTCACAGCTACAGGGCCCCGTTCGGGGGAAACCCGTGCCGCAAAGGGTCCTGTTCGGGGATGCAAGCAAGCGGAGGTGGGGCAGATCTCACCTGCGCCAAGCCAGGCTCAGCCCGACCCTCCACACAACCCCCCCCTCCCTCCCTCCCTCCCTCCCTCACACACACACACACCCCACCCACCGGACCTGAGTGAGAATGACAGGCAGAGCTGAAGCCTCAAGGCCAGGAGTCCAGTGCCAAGCATGGAACGCGGCCAGTGGCCAAAGGCAGGTGCAACACGGAGATCAACCAGCATCGCAGAGAACCCTTCACTTACTTTGACAAGCGGCGCCATGAGGCCAGCTGGGAGGTCAAAGTAGGGGACGTTTGGCACCAGGCTGGGGTCATCGTGGTTGACGTGAGGGGGGCCCTGCCTGCGCATGTGAGGGGGCTGCCCGTTAAATCCATGCGGGGGCGGCCCGAAGTCCGGGTGCTGCGGCCCCCCCCAGGGAGGGTGCTCACTGATTCCGGGGTGCGGCATACGATGTCCAGGGTGATGATGAGGCGGCCCAATCTCTAGAGAGGAAGTAACACACCCATTCAAGATGGCCTCCTGAGCAGCAGCAGAGAAGGAACGAAGGGCAGAGAAAGTATTCTGTAGCAAGGAGCATAGAATGAAGGACAGCAGAGCAAGCGGGGGGACTCCCCCCCCCCCCCCCCCCCAGCCCAGGCACCATCGTTCATCTCTTCCTGGAGGGAGATCAGTCCCATACTGAACATTTATGGTACACCTTATGGACACATTAAAAAAAGTAATATTTCAAATACATATATCTATATACAGTTTATATCATTGTTCATATTTTTTATATTTCATTAGTTGTAAATACAATCATTTCTTGTCGACTACATCCAACAGGTAAGTTCAACTGATTTTTAACAATTATAACAAATAGATTCAGAGTCATCCGTATTAATTCAGGTAAGTATTTAGTTCATACTCTCCCATCAGTTCAACATCCTTAAGGTAAGTATTCAATCAATGCGAAAACATGTATATACATAAATATAATGGAAAAAACGCGGCAAGTGAACCAGAGGAAACGATCAATGAACCGGGATAGCCTAATCCCGAACAAGAAACTTGCCGTAACTCAAGGAAGCGTAATCAATGATGACACTATATTAACTATAACAATTATATTAGTCAATTTATGTCTATTGACTCAAGGAAGCGTAATCAATGATGACACTATATTAACTATAACAATTATATTAGTCAATTCAATAGACGCCGGTGGACTAATATAATTATTATAGTCTGACAAGATTTCTTGTTGGGGATTAGGCTATCCAGGACTCGTTGGTACACTCCACCATATATTCAGTCCATCTTGGTTCATCAACATTTTATATGAATCCACTCAGGTAAGTATTCTGTACGTATTCAATGATAAGTCCAAAATTGTGCACAGGCATAAGTCCAAATTCTTTTAAACACAAGGAGGGAAACGCATTGCGCCTAATCCGCGTTTTTCGACGGCTTCATCAGCCTCACAGGTTGTAGATATAATTTATATTGGCTTCATATGGGTACTTTTCTCTCAATCTGAGCTGACATTTCCCATCATGCCATGATCTAGTGAACCAAGATGGAATGAATATATTTATGTATATACATGTTTTCGCATTGATTGAATACTTACCTTAAGGATGCTGAACTGATGGGAGAGTATGAACTAAATACTTACCTGAATTAATACAGATGACTGTGAATCTATTTGTTATAATTGTTAAAAATAAGTTGAACTTATCTGTTGGATGTAGTCGACAAGAAATGATTGTATTTACAACTAATGAAATATAAAAAATATGAACAATGATATAAACTCATGTATATAGATATACGTATTTGAAATATTAGTTATAGCCAGATTGCAACAGTAGTGGTAGTTCTATTATTATTAATATTGACTGTTGCACCCCCTTTTCTTATGCACATAAAAAAAAATCCCAGAAGCACAACAGATAATCCCTGGCATGCAGAACTGGCAGGAAGCAGCAGAGCAGGACATAAGAACATAAGAACAAGCCAGCTGGATCAGACCAGAGTCCATCTAGTCCAGCTCTCTGCTACTCGCAGTGGCCCACCAGGTGCCTTTGGGAGCTCACATGCAGGAGGTGAAAGCAATGGCCTTCTGCGGCTGTTGGTCCCGAGCACCTGGACTGTTAAGGCATTTGCAATCTCAGATCAAGGAGGATCAAGATTGGTAGCCATAAATTGACTTCTCCTCCATAAATCTGTCCAAGCCCCTTTTAAAGCTATCCAGGTGAGTGGCCATCACCCCCTCCTGTGGCAGCATATTCCAAACACCAATCACACGTTGCGTGAAGAAGTGTTTCCTTTTATTAGTCCTAATTCTTCCCCCCAGCATTTTCAGTGAATGCCCCCTGGTTCTAGTATTGTGAGAAAGAGAGAAAAAATTTTCTCTGTCCACATTTTCTACCCCATGCCTAATTTTATAGACTTCAATCATATCCCCCCTCAGACGTCTCCTCTCCAAACAGAAGTGCCCACGGCTTCTACCAGCATGCCAAATATCACGGGTGCACAACCTGTAGCAGCTAAAGTTGCACAGAGACGGCACGTCATGCTTGCAGGTGGAATCGGGGATTGAGGAAGAGCAAATTCTTAGCCATTGTTATGAAACGGCTGCTATGAAAATTCTGCCTGGAATACTTGCACCCTCCCCGACGGAGAACCGCTGAACTCTATTCAAAACCTTTTGGTGCCCAGTTAAGCAGTCACAGCAGATAAAACAACTCTTGCAACAACAACAAAACAACCCCTGGGGCAGGCAACGTGCTCCCGGCCCTCTTCTCCTCTCACACAGAAGGGAACAATTGTTTTCAGAGCCAGCAGCAGGAGTCACCTGAAAACTATGGGAGGATTCTTTTAAAAAAGAAACATGCAAAGGCAAATTCATGCAGTTTATTACAAGACTAAATGGCGACAGTCCTGGTAAAAAGTGAAATCAGACTCAGCCCCCAAGAGCTTTTGCGTAGGCAATCCCTTCCCCTGCCCCGTCACTCACCCTGAGGGAAATCCCCCTGGGGATAGTCAAACCGGTGGGGATACGGAGGCCTCTCAAAGGGGTGCCGAGGGGGGAAGTCATCTTGCATGAAGCGAGGGGGGAAGCGGTTGAAGTTATGCGGGTGTGGCGGCTGGTTGAACTGGGGGTGCTGCTGATGAGGGGGGAAAGGCCCCCGGAAGTGCGGGGGGCGCTGCATGCGGAAGGGGGGCTCCCTCTGGCCCCCGCCCCAGGGGGGCTGCTCATGCTGGTTGTTCCACGGCGCCTCAAACTGGTTGTTCCAGGAAGGGTCAGGCTGATTGTTCCAGGGGGCTTCACGCTGACTGTTCCACCCGGGCTCCCTCTGCTCATTCCACATCCCTTCGTGGTTACTGTTCCATGGGGGGCAGTGCGGAGGGCCCTGGTGATGGGGGAATGGGGGCTGATCCGGGGGCTGCAAGAAATAGAGGCAGAGGACGAGGTTAGCAACAAGGAGTGCAGCTGGCTGTTGAACCTGGAAGGGGGGGGGAAGTGGCAGAAGACCACACCTTGGTCTGCAAAGGGTCCAGAAATCCCCCCCACCACACACACACACATATACTTGGCAGACTCTGTGCTCGGCAGAGACCAATTTACTGGAGATCCCTGGCCCCTCAATGATGCGGCTGGCCTCCACTCGGGACAGGGCCTTTACGGCTCTGGCCCCTGCCTGGTGGAACGCCTAACCCTCCAACTGTCCGGGCCCTGCGGGACCTTGATGATTTCTGCAGGGCCTGTAAGACTGAGTTGTTCCACCGGGCTTTTGGAGAAACCAGCCGCTGAGTGTGCCCCCCCCCCCCCAGGTTAGGGGTCCTTAACAGTGGGACCCACTATTGGAATTTATGGGTCCCTAATAACATCAAGACCCACTACCCCCTCCAACCTCCTCCTAGGATTAGGTTCAGGTGGGACGCCGTCTTGGGATAATAACTGCTGTTTTTACTGTAATTATGGTTGTTTATGATGATTTTATGTTGTACACCGCCCAGAGCCCTCCGGGGATGGGACGGTATATTAAATTAATTAATTAATTAATTAATGATGATGATGATAATGATAATAATAATGATGATAATGATAATAATGATGATAATAATACTGCCCAGTACCTGCTGTTGACCCCACGGGGCCACAGGATGGGGCTGGTCAAACCGTCTTGGGATAATAACTGCTGTTTTTACTGTAATTATGGTTGTTTATGATGATTTTATGTTGTACACCGCCCAGAGCCCTCCAGGGATGGGGCGGTATATTTAATTAATTAATTAATTAATAATGATGATGATAATGATGATGATAATAATAATAATAATAATGATGATAATGATAATAATGATGATAATAATACTTACTTAGTACCTGCTATTTATTGCACGGACCCACAGGATAGGGGCTGGTGGAAACATCTTAGGATAATAACTTTGCTGTTTTTACTGTAATTATGAAGTTTGATTTTATGATGATTTTATATTTGTACACTTAGAGCCCTCCGGGGATGAAATATTTAATTAATTAAATAATAATAATGATGATGATAATAATAATGATGATGATGATAATAATAATGATGATGATGATAATGATAATAATAATACTGCCCAGTACCTGCTGTTGACCCCATGGGGCCACAGGATGGGGCTGGTCAAACCAGGGTGGCTTGTTTGGAGGAATGTGCTCATGGGGGACAGGTCCACGCGGCCCAGGAGCAGCAGGATCTGGGCCCCCGGCCCCGGCTGCCTCATAGTCAGCGGCGCCTGCGAGCGGCTGCGGTGCCTTGCCATCATCTGAAAGGAAAGAGCAGCTGCTGGTCCCAACACTGCTTTCCACTCCATGGGAGCTCTGGGCAGGACTCCGCTCCAGCTTCAGCCCAGCTTATTGGGACCTCCTTCTAAAGAGGAAGGTCCACTACCAACCTCCCCGGCCTGACCCCTCCCCAGCACACCTGCTTGTGCGATGGCCGTGGTGGAAGGAGGAGCTGGTGCCGGAGCTGCGGCTGGGGCAGGTGGGGCAGCTTTCCCCTCGCTTTCCAGGGGGGGGATTTGCAGCTGCTGCTGCTGCTGTTGCTGCTGCTGCTGTGTTAGGCTGTTGACAAATTCCTCATGCTGGGTCTTCAGAGTCTGAATCTGCTGCTGGAAGGCCACCTGGACTGGCTGAACCACGCTGGCATACTCTGTGATGAGGGTGGCCTAAGAGGACAGAACGGGAAGGGCAGGTCAGTGGGTGGAGGAGGAGGTCTGCTGGTCATGGCTTACCAGACAACACTCCAGGCAGTCATTCCCCTCATGCAGGAAGACCTGTTGCTCCATTTGCACTCAAGCCTTCAAGGACAAGGGGAACCAGACCCCTGCTTTTCTCAAAGGCGAAGAAAGCCCCCAGAAACAAAAGCCATGCAGATCTGGGGAGTTCAGTTGGCAAAAAGGAGAACCCTTGAACTATATGTGCAGAACACAGAGGAGGAAGAGGAGGAGGAGGAGGAGAGCTGGATTTATATCCCCCCTTTCTCTCCTGTAGGAGACTCAAAGGGGCTGACAATCTCCTTGCCCTTCCCGCCCCCCACCACAAACACCCTATGACAGTGGTGGCGAACCTATGGCATGGGTGCCAGAGGTGGCACTCAGAGCCCTCTCTGTGGGCACGCACGAGTCAGCCCCCCCCCCCACACATATATCTGGGCAGCTGGGCTCGATTATTAGCATTAAACCTAATTTTGGGGAAGCAGGGTAGGTAACCCTGTTAAACGCTATTAAACCCCACTGATTTTCATGTGAAGAACTAAAGCGTGATCCTTTACTTGGGAGTAAGCTCGGTTGCTGGCAATGGGGCCTGCTTCCGAATAAACCCTCCTAGGGTCGTGATTCACTCGGAAGAGTTGACGGTTGCTTCAAAGCAAAGCCACCAACTACCACCAAGCTTACTCCCGAGTAACACACACCTTGGAGCCAACCATTTTTTCTAAACTAAAACCTCAGTATTCAGGTTTAAATTGCCATGTCGGCACTTTGCAATAAATAAATGGGTTTTGGGTTGCAATTTGGGCACTCAGTCTCGAAAAGGTTTGACATCACTGCCCTATCAGGGAGAGCTCAGAAGAACTGTGACTAGCCCAAGGTCACCCAGCTGGCGTGTGCTGGAGTGCACAGACGAATCTGAATTCCCCAGATAAGCCTTCCCAGCTCAAGCGGCAGCGCGGGGAATCAAGGGGGAATAGGGGATGATCTAATCGGTTCCTCCAGATTAGAGGGCACCTGCTCTTAACCACTACACCACTGCGGCTCCTGCCCCACCATGTTGGCAAGGCAACTTGCTGGTGGGGCAGGAGCAGAGATCCAGCACAGCCGTGTGCCCTGGTTGCTCCTACACAATTCCCCCAGAATTCTTCTCCCTACAAATCAGGAGCCAAGAAGACTGCCTATCCCAGTGGTTCTCAACCTGTGCATCGAGACCTTTTTGCGGGTCGAAAAACCCCTTTGCGGGTCGAACGACCCTTTTACAGGAGTCGCCTAAGACTCTCTGCATCAGTGTTCTCCATGTGTAAAATGGATCAATGTTAGGGTTGGGGGTCACCACAACATGAGGAACTGTATTAAAGGGTCATGGCATTAGGAAGGTTGAGAACCACTGCCTAAGACTCTCTGCATCAGTGTTCTCCATCTGTCAAATGGATCAATGTTAGGGTTGGGGGTCACCACAACATGAGGAACTGTATTAAAGGGTCATAGCATTAGGAAGGTTGAGAACCACTGCCTAAGACTCTCTGCATCAGTGTTCTCCATGTGTAAAATGGATCAATGTTAGGGTTGGGGGTCACCACAACATGAGGAACTGTATTAAAGGGTCATAGCATTAGGAAGGTTGAGAACCACTGCCTAAGACTCTCTGCATCAGTGTTCTCCATCTGTAAAATGGATCAATGTTAGAGTTGGGGGTCACCACAACATGAGGAACTGTATTAAAGGGTCACGGCATTAGGAAGGTTGAGAACCACTGCCCTATCCCAAGTCCCCTCTGGAGGTCAGTAGCAGAAGGACACCTCGCTCCGAGGAGACACACCACGCAGTGATAGAAGAGCTGTCCCAGGATGGCCCGAGGGTTAGAAAGCAGCCCCCGGTTCATCCTGCCAGAGCCCGACAGGAGACAGCTGTAGCTGAAGCCTGACTAGAAGGACTGTGGCAACACCACCATCGCTGCATGCATGCCATTGTGTGTCTCACACAAAGAAGAGAAGAGTTTTGGATTTATATCCCCCCTTTCTCTCCTGCAGGAGACTCAAAGGGGCTGACAATCTCCTTGCCCTCCCCCCCCCCCTCACAACAAACACCCTGTGAGGTGGGTGGGGCTGAGAGAGCGCCGAGAAGCTGTGACTAGCCCAAGGTCACCCAGCTGGCGTGTGTGGGAGTGCACAGGCTAATCTGAATTCCCCAGATAAGCCTCCGCAGCTCAGGTGGCAGAGCTGGGAATCAAACCCGGTTCCTCCAGATTAGATACACGAGCTCTTAACCTCCTACGCCACTGCTGCTCTCACTGAAGACCACTTCCGTTCTCTCTAGTTTCCAAGAATGACACCGCCCTCCTGGGAAGCAGCTTGGCCACACAGAGGTATGGTCCCTGGGACAGCAGCCCCACCTGCCACCCTCCCGTACCTCAGGACAACCTTCCAGTCTACCCTGTTTCCCCGAATATAAGACATCCCCTAAAAATAAGACGTAGTAGAGGTTTTGCTGAAGTGCAAAATATAAGGCATCCCCCGAAAGTAAGATGTAGCAAAGTTTTTGTTTGGAAGCATGCCTGACAAACAGAACACAGAAAAATAAGACATCCCCTGAAAATAAGACATCGAGCATCTTTGGGAGCAAAAATTAACATAAGACACTGTCTTATATTCGGGGAAACACGGTAATAGCGGAAAAGTCCTCACAGCAAGTACTGGATTGAACCCAGGAGAGCAGCCCGACAGGCCAAAACCACAGCCATCACCAGCCCTCCACGGCCACAAGAAGGAGCAACTTCCAGGGGGGGCTCACCTGGTACTGGCCAAGGCCCAGAGCTGGGCTCTGCAACTGCTGGATGATGGGCTCATCAAAATAGCCATTTTTCTCCCACAGCTGAAGGAGCTGCAGAAGAGAGAAGGGTGGCCAGTTATTCGGCGGGTCCAAGTCCAGGCACCCATTAGAACATAAGAACAAGCCAACTGGATCAGACCAGAGTCCATCTAGTCCAGCTCTCTGCTACTCGCAGTGGCCCACCAGGTGCCTTTGGGAGCTCACATGCAGGAGGTGAAAGCAATGGCCTTAAGAACATAAGAACGAGCCAGCTGGATCAGACCAGAGTCCATCTAGTCCAGCTCTCTGCTACTCGCAGTGGCCCACCAGGTGCCATTGGGAGCTCACATGCAGGAGGTGAAAGCAATGGCCTTAAGAACATAAGAAAGAGCCAGCTGGATCAGACCAGAGTCCATCTAGTCCAGCTCTCTGCTACTCGCAGTGGCCCACCAAGTGCCATTGGGAGCTCACATGCAGGAGGTGAAAGCAATGGCCTTAAGAACATAAGAAAGAGCCTGCTGGATCAGACCACAGTCCACCTAACAGAGCAGCCCGCAGCCTTCGAAGGAGAAAAACCTTGAGAGGGCCTGATTAAGAAAAATGAACATCAGAACTAGCCTGCTGGATCAGACCAGAGTCCATCTAGTCCAGCTCTCTGCGACTCGCAGTGGCCCACCAGGTGCCTTTGGGAGCTCACGTGCAGGAGGTGAAAGCAATGGCCAGCACTGGGCCCAGCAAGGGGAGGCCAAACTTGGAGGCTCACCCGAGCAATTTTCTGCTGCTTGTCTTCCTCCACAGCCAGGAAACTGGTGCAGTAAATAGGGACCACCACCTTCTGCAGGGCTGCCAGGAGGTCTCGCTGCTGCTTGCGCTGACTTAAAAGAGGAGAGAAAAAGAGGACTCAGCAGCGGGCGGAGGGGAGGGGAAAGTCGGCACGACACAGCTCAAGAGGTTCCCGGGGCTCCCCCCACCATGCTCTCTCCAGCCTCACCCGCTCTCTGAACAAACAGCCCAACCTCACCAGTGATGCAGAACGTCGTTAATCAGGTAGATCAAGTGCAGCCGGAGCTCAAAATGCGCCCCGTCAGCAGTGATTCGGTTGCGCAGATGCCCTGCCATCAGCTCGCAGTGTTGGGGAGACTTTGCGTTGCTGAACATCCAGTTCTTGCCAGCCTTAGGACGCAAACCCACAAGGTTAGATGCCGGCAGCCAAACGCGAGACAGCAAAATATCTGAAACCCGCAAGCAGCGCCGAGGAAAGACCAGAAAAGGGACCAGAAAGTTCAAGCTGGCCAAACTGGCAACTCCTTCAGAGATCTCTGGGATACAGGGGTATTCCGCCAGCATGAAGGAGCTGAATGGAAGCTCAAGAGCAGGGGTCTTCAAACTATGGCCCTCCAGATGTTCAGGAACTACAATTCCCATCAGCCCCTGCCACTTGGCCATGCTGGCAGAGGCTGATGGGAACTGTAGTCCATGAACATCTGGAGGGCCATCGTTTGAAGACCTCTGCTCAAGAGCAACCGATCGCCGTCTCCCCTGACCCATCCATGAGTTGGCTCGACCTGTAAGACCTCACCTGTCCTGTTCCTCAGAAGAGCAAGGGCTTGCGTATGTCACGCTGATTCTCCTCGACTCCCTGCAATTTCAAGCACCGGCGGGCACCCTTCCAAGCGCCGCCTCAGGTCTTGTGCTGTCCATCTCTTCTCTTCCCCCCCCCCCCCCCCCCAGTTTTGGTACCACTTACTGAAATGGCGTCTTTGGTGCACGTGTCGATAATAGGCTGCAGCAAGTTGTCAAATTCGTTCATGTCCAGCTGGGTTTCGTCCAAGACTTTCTGCATTTGCTGCTCGATGGCCACAGCAATCGCAGAGGTGACTTGCTCCTAAGAGAACAATTCGGGAGAAGACCATGAGACAAGGGGGCGGGGGTGGTGGTGGAGGTGGGGAGGTTTTGACGCCACCTTTTACAGCTTTACAGTTAAAGTCCTGATAGTATGTATTACTGATGTTTTAAATGGTTTTAAATTGAAATAATTTCACTGTTTTATAGTTTTATGTTGTACACTGCCCTGAGCCCTTTGGGGGAGGGAGGTTTAAAAGTCGAATATCAATACATAAACAAATAACCGTGCCCAGGCTCTGTAGAGCAATGATGTTGGCCCGTTGCAATGCCCTTCCACCAGCCGTATCGACAGGGAGATTCACTAAAACCCCTTACCGCCAAAGGCTACACATATGCAACGGGAACTGTGTAGACTCTATAGATCATATTTTACTTTATTGTCCACTTTACACAGGACCCAGAGTCAAATACTTGTCACCTCTGCTACTCAAAAAAGAGTATGCATCTGACTTGCAAAAGATTACCTTTCTGTTGGACAGCCCCAGTAGTGATGCAAATGATGCAGTCACCAAATTTTTGGATTTGTATATAAAACAGCGCTTTAGGAGCAAATCCTGAACATCAGCCTTCTCTACCTGTACATTTATTTTAGCTTCCCTCTACTTGGTTAAATGGATCTGTGTATATAATGTTGTTATGCCAATAACGGTTCTTTGTTGACAAATAAATAAGCAAGCTGGGAAGAAGAGTTCAGGACTACATAGGAGCAAAGGTTCTTTCCAGAAGCTGAGCAGAACTACAGCTGCGGCAGGAGATCTTCTGGGCTGCAGCTGGCACAATCAAAGCTCCAGATGGCCCAGACGTTTTCCTTTCTTGACAGCAGCTTGGCTGTTCCGCAGCCTGCCCCAACCCTGACCAATTCCTGTCCCCCGAGGTGGCAACACATCACCAGCCCCGCAGCCTCAGTCCAACTTTGCCAAGAATATCTAGAATTCAATAGCCGAGGCCCTCGGGCAAAGCTGGACAGCGACCACTTCTCACTCTGCTAGCGGTGCATCTCCCAAGACACTTGGAAGCAACTTCCACTTAAGAATATTGCAAATCCAGAAATGCAATGCTCCTTGCTAGGCATCTGCCCAAACCGCGCACAAACGGCAGAACTGGGAATCCAACCTCCCAGGCAAGCCACCCACGCCACCCAAACACTCTTTGCCATCTGTTCGGTGGTAACACCGTGTGGTTTCCCTGGCACGCACACTCACCTGTCTCAGAGCCAGAAGGTGCTGTTCTTGCTGCTGCAAGTTCCACTGGCTCTGCTGGATGAGCTCTTCCACAGGGGCTCCTTGAGATGTGGGGATGGGAGCAGCCGCAGCAGGCAAGGAGGGCTGGGGCAGTGGGTGGATCTGTGGGGCAGGCTCTATGTCCTGGCTTTGCTTGCACAGCACTGTTGTGGAGGGAGGGAGGGACACTCATTGTTGATCAAGTGACATTACAGACCATACATTTTATTGGCTAACCATAAACAGGCCAACAGAGGTCTTTGAGGGCCAGGTGCGTATCTTGTGCCTTATGTCTTGTTTTGCTGGTGGGCCCTGCTGGCTGAAAACCTTTTCCTGGATTTTGATTGCTGGAAGAACTCAGGCTTTTGGGCAGCATCTTGGTATTTGAACCTATGCTGAGAACTGTGTAATCAGTATTGTATTACAAAATTAGCTTTCCTTTTTTGTCCTCATTAATCACTGCTCTTTTAGTCTTATTCATGCACAGTTTTAATAAATCACTTTAAATTTTGGATACTATCTTTGAATTCAAACCCAGCAGCTTGGCCTTGATGGGCTACGGCTACCAAATTAGTTGTTTTCTGAAGTGTTCTACCTTGCAAGGGTGACTTTCTTGATCTTAGTCTCTGGCTGACTGGATAGTGAAAGGTACTTGTGGCAAGCCGCCAACGGAGGCATGAGGAGTCACACTCAGTTGTTTAAAATTTTTGTTTAACTGCTCACATCCTGGAAGGGTCTTGGATTAGACCAGGGGTAGGGAACCTTTAACACTCAAAGAGCCGTTTGGACCCGTTTTCCATGGGAAAAGAAACACTTGGAGCCGCAAATAATTTTTGACATTTAAAATAAAGATAACACTATATATATAGGGGTTTTTTTACCTTTTACTCCGCTCATTCTGAGAAGGACATGGATGTGCCCACCCTGCTGCCTGCAGGGCGGGCAATGATGAACCCGGCGGCTCGGCCTTGCCGGCCGCAAGAGGGGAAGCCCACAACGCGGCCCAGCCGACCGTGGGCAGTTGGTGCGCCCGCCCTGCTGCCTGCAGGGCGGGCAAGGATGGGGCCGGCAGCTCGGCTCGTGGAGCCACAGTGCAAGGGCAGAAGAGCCACATGCGGCTCTTGAGCCGCAGGTTCCCTACCCCTGGATTAGACACTCTCGACACGCACAAACACTTGTTTGGAATATGCTGTGAGGCAGAACTGCCTCTGGATTCCCAGGGGTCTCACAGGAAGCAAGTAGCTTCTACTAGCTAAGAGGGCCAGAAAGGTGAATCATGTTTATAATATTCAGTTCATCAAACAGCTTGCCAGAGGGAGGGAGGAGAGAGTGACGGGAGACAAACTCCTCAACATGACCAAAAACCGCTGCCCACCTCCCACTGCAACTCACACTGTTGCTGCTCCAGGGCCAGCTTGTATTTGTAATAGCCGTAGAAGTCACCACCAAAGAGGAATGAAAACTTGGGGTTCTCCTTCTGCTTCTCCATCGTCATCTTCTCAAACTCGGGGCCGTTCCGTGCCACAAACTGAGCCAGTTTGTCAATGACATTGCGCAGTTCTTGGTCTGTACAGGGAGAGACACATCACCTCACTCAAAGGATGGACAGGATTCCAGGTACTGTCCAACTCAGCATATGAGAGATTATCACAGCCATGGTCATGGATGCTGACTAAAAACGCTGCTGCCAGACTCACTGAGCTCTAAATCTAAGAGACTATGAAAGGCACAAAGTAGTTCATAAATAAGCTTAACTGGTATGCATGCACCAGCTTGCGGTCTGCAGCAAGAATACACAAAACACACACCTTCCAGTTTCAAATCTCATTTCTGCTCATTAGGAAGCCTCAGCTGAGAGAAACATGAACAAATATTGAAAAAGTTCAAATACTGAAAACGGCCTACCTAGCCAGGTTTGTTCTTGAGGCCGTTGAGGGAGGAATCCTTTGGCACTTCCAGATGTTATGGATTCGATAATTTATCAGTCCTGCCAGCATGGCCAATCGGTCTCCTGGGTTGGCAGGGCTGATGGGAATTGTAGTCCATAACATCTGAGTACCAAAGGTTCTACCACTGCCCTAAGGGCTGCCAAATACAAAGTCTGTAAATGCCCAGACGCATCAAAATATCTGATGGTCTCCAAGTGTGTGAAGGTGTGCAAAAAAAAAGTCTCCAACATGCTGAATCTCTGCCCAGAAGTCCTGGCTTGCAACCACCCAGTGAGCAGCAGCAGTATACAGGAGGTTGGCAGAGCCCGTGTATCTAATCTGAGGGGAACTGGTTTGACTCCCAGCCCCACTGGCCTGAGCTGGGAGGCTTCAGAATTCCTGTGATTAGCCTGCACTCCCCACACACGGCCAAGTGACCTTGGGCTAGCCACAGTTTCTCGAGTTTCCTCTCAGCCCCACCCACCACAGGGCAGTTTGCTGTAGGAGAAGGCAAGGAGACTGGGCCCCTTGAGTCTCCTGCAGGAGATGAAAGGGGGACATAAATCCAAACTCTTCTTCGCTTCTTTGTGACCCCTGCATTTTGTGCTGGCCAGTTCTAGTCTCTAGTTCACGATGTGTCTTCAGGGGTCTTCTGTTCTCCCTACACCTTTTGCTGAATCCTCTGCTGCCAGTTTCTAAAAAAACTGCTGTTGATGTTGGAGAGGTTTACGTTCAAAGTGCTGCATCTGACCAAGGGAGGGGGGGTTCCTTGAGAGCTTCTACCCTGGGCCACTGTAAGTCTCCTTGGAGAGGTCTGAAGTGTAGCCCCTTCCCTTATACTGCAGCCCAACTGCCCCTCCCGAAGCAACCCCCCAAGCTGATGGGGGCTGCGTGGGAGGCACACTCAGACCTGAGCCACCCGGCCCAAACCCTCTGGCTGAGACTGGCCTCCCTCACAGGGCAGTTGTGATGGGGATCGGGCAGGGGCAGAGAGACCCACAGAGGCTGCCTCAAGTAGTCTCTTCTAACTGCTACAGAAAGGCCCGCGGGCAGACCACAGCCCCCCCCACCCCCCACCCCCACCCTGCACCCCCCACCTCCACCCCCCCACCCTGAGCTAAGGCCAGGAGTCAAGAGCGCGCGCCCCCCCCCCCGCCACGAAGGCGCCCGGATGACGTCAGCCTCGCCCGCCCCGCCTCGGGGCGCCGTCCCCCGCCCTTACCCTCCGGCGGCGGCGGCAGCGGCGGCGGCATCTCCATGGCGGCGGACGAAGGCGCGCGCCAGGCCTCCCGCGCCAGACGTAAAACACCGCCAGTCGTAAAACACTCACGACGAGCGCTTTGCGGCTGTTGCCGGGGGACGGGGGGGTGGAGCCGCCCCCTGGCGACGCCCACCACAGTGGCGGGTGGGAGGAGCTATCGCCGGCGCAGGCGCGGTGGAGTCACGTCCTGGGGCGGCCCTTGCAGCAGGGAGCGCGAGAGCCGGCCGGGCCATCCAGGAGAGGCTCCAGCTGCGCCCCCGCCCCCCAGGTGGGAGGGGCCCTTCCTGGGCGGGCAATGGCAGTGGTAACCACCTTTTGTCTGACATGTAGATCTCGAGCCCTCCCGTCTTTTTCCTCCCGTGATCAGCAGAAACCTCCGCGTCCCCCTCCTCCTAAAAGGCAGATCGAGGGGCAAACGTGCTTGACTACGTGACGGTGCACTTATGAACTGTTCTGGCCGTTTTGTTGATTCCTGGGTGTTGAGCATTAATAAAGTTCGGCTATGGTCTCACCCAGTGGTATGGCAATGGGGGCGCTAGAAGTGACACCTCAGAGCCCTCTGTGGGCACGCGCAGAGTCAGCCCCACCCTCACATACACATCTAGGGCTGGCCTTGGGCCACTGGGCTTGATTATTAGCATTAAATCTCCCACTGGCAGGGAGTGACTCCACTAGATAGCTATGGGATTCATTTCCATCAGCCCCCGGCCAGCATGGCTAATTGGGCCATGCTGGCAGGCTGATGGGAATTCAGGAACCATGGGACATCTGAGTGCCAAAGGGTCTGCCACCACTGGAAAAGACCCAGCTCTTTGGGAAAGCAGCAGGTAACCCTCTGCTGCTGCTAAACCCCACTGGTTTTCATGCAAAGCGACTAAGGCACCATCCTTACCAGGAGGCCTGCTGTTGGTAATGGCTTCTTCTGAGTAAAACCTCCTAGGGTCGTGGATTCACCCCGCTGGAAGAGTTGCATGGTTGCTTCAACGCAGCCACTGACTACCACCAAGCTTACTCCTGAGTAACGCGCAGCTCAGAGCCAACTGCTTTTCTAAGCTGAAAGCCTAGTATTCAGGTTAAATTGCCGCATTGGCACTTTGCACAAATAAGGGGTTTTGGGGCTGCACTCTGGCACCGTCTTGAAAAGGTTCGGGCCATCATCCTCTGGTCTGGACCAAGCACAAGAGGGTTCAGACCTGTGGGAGCCTCTTCCTGATAATTATGGGACTACAATTCCTACTCACCGTGGCAGGGCGATGGGACTGCAGTCCATGAACATCCGAAGAGCCACTGGTTCTCATTTCCCTCCCCCACACAATTGTGGGAGGAGGTCCAGTCACGTTTGTTCTAGGACAGTGGTTCCAACCTTCCTAATGCCGCGACCCTTTAATACCGTTCCTCATAAGAACATAAGAACATAAGAACAAGCCAGCTGGATCAGACTACCAAAGTCCATCTAGTCCAGCTCTCATCATGAGGCCCACTATAAGTGCCTTTAAGCTCTCACATGGTGGATGAACGCAATGGCTTCTTCAAGGCTGTTGCTCCCTGCATCACCTTGGAATTTGCTACATAGACGGTAACTCGGATCAAAGAGGATCAAGATTGGTAGCTATAGATCGAGTTCTCCATAAATCTGTTGAAGCCCTTTAAAGCTATCCAGGTTAGTACCACCACTCCTCCTGTGGTGCAGCATATTCCAAAACACCCACCACACGCTATGGAAGAAGTGTTTCCTTTTATTAGTCCTTCCACTCTTCCCCCAGCATTTCTAAATGAATGCCCCCTGGTTCTAGTAGTGCATGTGGGGAGAGAGAGAAAATTCTCTGTCAACATTTTCTCCTATGGTAATTTTGTAGACTTCAATCATATCCCCCCCTCAGCCTCCTCTCCAAACTAAAGAGTCCCAAACGCTGCAGCCTCCTAGGGAAGGTGCTCCAGTCCCTCAATCATCCTTGTTGCCCTCTCTCTGCACTTTTCTATCTCCTCAATATCCTTTTGAGATGGGCTACCAGAACTGACATAGTGCCCACCACTTGGTTTATATATAAGGGTGACAATCCTTGCAGTTTTATTATCAACTTTCTAATGATCCCCAGTATAGAGTTTGCTCTTTTCATGTGTCACTGCATTGAGTTGACATATCCCATGGAACTATCAGCTAAGGCGCTTAAATCCCTTTCCTGGTCTGTGACCCCGAGTAGCGCGACCCCTGTGTAGCGTGTATGTGAGGTTCTGGATTTTGCCTCCTATGTGCATCACTTTTACATTTTGCTGGTGAACTGCGCATTTGCAGAACTTCCGCAGGCCCATTCACCCTAATTTATCAAGGTCTCGGCAGGCTTCTTCTACGCCCAATCCTTTATGTGGTTCTCACCACCCTACATGGTACATCGTCTGCAAATCCTTGGCCACCGCTACCCACCCCTGCTTCCAGGTCATTTTATGAATACCGGGTTAAGAGCGCACTGGTCCAAAGCGGATCAGCGGGGGGACACCGCTCCCGGAAGCATCTCTCCATTTTAGTAAGAACTTCCCATTGACACCCACCCTTTGTTTCCTGTTTCTCAACCGGTTTCAATCACCATGTTGTGGTGCCCCACCGCTTATCCGTGTTGTGTCTCGGTGCGAGGCCATTCGAATATCATGGCTTTTCCGGGAGATGGTCTTGGCGACCTCTGTGAAAATGCCGTTCGACCTCCAAAGGGGTACTTAACCTATAGGTTGGAGAGAACTGCTGTTCTATGGATGATGCTGTTAGGGGATGCGTGCGTTGCATGATTGGATGCGGTTGCATCTTAGAGCGAAGTCCTGCGGTGAGTCGGAGATAGGCTGGCAGGAGATAAAATAATCATTGCTTTAGAGCGGTGGTGGCAAACTATAGCCACCGAGGTGCCAGAGGTAACCTCAAGAACCCTCTGTGGGTACTGCATAAACAGAATCCCCCCCCCCCCATCTAGGGCTGGCCTGTGAGCCACTGAACCGATTACAGCATTAAATCTAAGACCTAGTTTTGGGGAAGCAGTGTAGGTAACCCCTGTTAAGTAACTCCACTGATTTTCATGTGGAAGAACTAAAGTCGCGATCCTTTACCTGGGAGTAAGCTCAGTTGCTGGCAATGGGGACTTTAGCTTCTGGAAGTATTAAACCTTCCTAGGGTTGTGATTCACCTAATGCAAAGAGTTACTTACTGATTTGCTTCAAAGCTAAAGCCACCAACTATCACCTTCTCAAGCTTACTCCTGAGTAGCATGCGCTATACGGTTCACCAACTGGTTTTTTTCTAAATGAAACCTCAGTATTCAGGTTAAATTGCTGTGTTGGCACTTTGTGATAAATAAGTGGGTTTTGGGTTGCGGTTTGGGCACTCGGTCTCAAAAAGGTTCACCATCACTGCCTTAGAGTGAACACAGCTGGTGCTGATTAAGAAAGGAGACAAAATAAAGGCAGGGGGAAAGCAAAGAAAGTAAGTTTGTTTTGCGAGTGATTCACTCAGCACATAGCCTTGACTCCTGGTCATTATACTGAAACCAATCCTTATCGTTTGGAACTGTTTGAAGGATGGTTTGTTTTTGTGATTTCAAATGACAGCAAATAAAAGGCTTTGGACTTCGTTATAGAAAAGAATTGGTTTCCCTTGCTTTCATTTCTTCTCTCGCTGAAGCTTGCGAGACGATTGCAGTGGAAGAGGCTGGATCAAAGCCTGCGGGGCTGTGAGGAGGTTAGAACGGGCCCGTTGGCTCATACAAAGATATTCCCTCATCCATAAAAAGCCAGGAAGTACACGACCTGTTTTGGACCTCAGGCGCCTGAATAAGCATCTTTGGCTCTGTTGGTTCTGTGCACTGTCCCTATCTAATATCCTTCCCCTCCTCACGCTTGGGATTGGTTTTCTGTGGTGACCTCACCGACGCATATTTCTATACTCCCATCCATGGACACGGCCACCAGTTCCTCAGATTCAAATGTGGAAACCAAGCTCCAAATGTGGAAACCAGCTCCACACAAACATAGGATGACCATAGACAAAGGAAACAAAGGCCAGGATACTTCTATTCAGATGCTCCCACCAGTGACCTTGCTATCTCCATTGTTACTCCCATGCTGTAGACTTCATTTGTTACTCATACTTTCCTCTATTCAGATGCCCTCAACTATTGACCTGGTTGTCTTCATGCTCATCAGACAATGTTTCTTCACCCACCCTGGACAATCTTAACATGGTATATATACTCCTAACTTGCTTTCCCAACATCGAAGATTCCTCTGAAGATGCCAGCCCCTAGATACGAAGCGAAACATCAGAGAGAAGGCTGCTAGAATACTGACCGAACGGTCTGGGAAACCACACAGCACCCCAGTGATTCTGGCCGTGAAAGCCTTCGACAGTACATGGAAACCAAGTGTTTATGTACAGAGTCTCCTCCCCTTCAGTCTGGCCACTGCCCCCCGCCCCCCCGCCATTCACCAAATATATATATGTCTATGGTGGTGGCTCACTTGGCAGAAAAGGGGCATACGCAGTGGTGGGATTCTGAAACTTCGGCCACCAGTTTGCCCCTGCCATGCCCTCCCCCCTTTCTGATGTTGGGCAAGGGAAGGTGGCAGCTGTGGGCTGGGCATCTTTCACCTCGGGCTGGGAGGCCTGACCTGCAGCTGGTCTGGGGTGGTGGCATTCCAGTTTGCTACTGGTTCTACCGAACCGGTGTGAACTAGCTGAATTCCGCCTCTGGTTATATGGCCGTGGTGGCGAACCTTTGGCACTCCAGATGTTATGGACTACAATTCCCCACATCGAAACTCCGCCGCCAGCATGCTTTGGCCAATTGGCCATGCTGGCAGGGGCTGATGGGAATTGTAGTCCATGACATCTGGAGTGCCAAAGGTTCGCCACCACTGTTATATGGTATTTCTGTACTTTGATGACTGGCTCCTGGTGGCCCCTCTGAATCTTAGTTGTGTGACCATCTTGCCATGGTCTTGGACACCACACTGGCCTCTTTGAAGAAGAAGAAGAGTTTGGATTTATATCCCCCCTTTCTCTCCTGCAGGAGACTCAAAGGGGCTGACAATCTCCTTGCCCTTCCCCCCTCACAACAAACACCCTGTGAGGTGGGTGGGGCTGAGAGAGCTCCGAGAAGCTGTGACTAGCCCAAGGTCGCCCAGCCGGCGTGTGTGGGAGTGTACAGGCTAATCTGAATTCCCCAGATAAGCCTCCACAGCTCAGGCGGCAGAGATGGGAATCAAACCCGGTTCCTCCAGATTAGATACACGAGCTCTTAAGCTCCTACGCCACTGCTGCTCTGGGTCTGTTGGTCAACCTAGATCAGGGGTAGGGAACCTGCGGCTCTCCAGATGTTCAGGAACTACAATTCCCATCAGCCTCTGTCAGCATGGCCAATTGGCCCTACCCCTGACCTAGATAAATCTGTCAACTGTTCACTAACCTTCAGGGAGCAGACATAGCTGCACCAGCGCCTGGTCAGGGCACTGAGGAGTCCTGCCCAGCATTTATAAATTTTAAATTCCATAAACATTTCACATATTGCAATTTTATATAGTAAGTTATATATGATACATTTTATAGGGTTAAGCAGTAAAATTAGTTCAAGTTGCTAGGCAAGCAAGTAGAGCATCGTATTTCGCTCCCCCCATGTGGCTGCCCTCTGAAATTCTTTCCTGTAGCTTCGGTTTCTGGAAATTTCATCTCTAGCCCGGAATAATACCCGTTTTCAAAAAGACTCAACCAAGACAGACTTTCATTTTACAAGATTTGGCATTATTTAAATGTTTTAAATTTCAGCACAATTCTAGAACAGCTTGTTATCCGATTTTACGTTTTCTGGCTCGAAACAAAAACAAGGGTCCAGCGGCACTTTATATCCCGGCAAAAACCTCTCCGGTGCCTCTGGACACTTGCTTTGTTTAGCTCCTGCTGGCTAAACACAACCACTCTGGAAAAAAATCCCTCCACTGCTGTACACTGACTTGAAAGTTCACCCCACTTGGGCTTGGAGCAACCTTCATTTATACATAATCTGTACATCCACACCCATCTTAATAACATATTCCTTGTTCAGTAATGGCTAATACTATTTATAACCCATTTAGAGAGAGATTCTGCCCCTCCAAGGCCCAGAAATTCAGCATTGAGAACATCCTCAGCTGGCCTCTCTCTTTGAAAAGGGACCCCCCTGATGAGGGCAGAAGTGATGGACCAGCCTAGTGCCAGCGGGAGATTCTGAATCTGAGACTGCAACACGCACGCACGCACACACACACACACACACACACACTGAAACCCCCACTAACACCAAGGAGAAGAGATGAAAAGTAAAGCTCTCACCCCCCAAGTCATAACAATCATTTAAGCAAACATCCACCCACCCCCGCCACTGTTCGACCTCATTTGAGTTCTGCACCAATCATCTGAATGCTACGTTGGCCACAAAAGACCCTGCTTCTGTGAGTGGCGAACCTTCCCCTGAGCATCTCCAGATGTTATCGGACTACAATTCCCATCAGCCCTTCCAGCATGGCCGAGGTGGCCATGCTGGCGAAAGCTGATAAATTGTAGTCCATAAATCCCATCTAAATTGCCATAAGTGTCTCGCCAACACTGCGCCTACTTGAATATTTATGAACCCTCACACCCCACTCCTTCCAGTGTGTCTCAGACCCTCTTCATTCCTACTAGACAACCAACAGTACCCACAAACGTGGTTTTTACATATCCAGGCCATCCTGGTACTGGCATTTCGCAAAGTCAAGGTTGCCATACGCATGAAGTCTGTGGTGGCAAAACACACACAGACATACAGCTCATTCACTTCTGTAAAAGGTGTTTGTATTTTTAAAACAAGCAAGGTCTTCCAACTGTAAGGAGGGAAATGGCCCCATCATTTGTTCGGACTCAAAAGCAGGTTTTTTTTCCCCTTTGTTGAAAATGTCCGATCTTTGTTCCTGACATCTGTTTGGGTTCTCTATGTAATAGAGACCGCACAAGTTTGAAATATATTCAGCTCTAAAAGGACAGCAACACATAGACCCGTGGTGGCGAACCTTTGGCACTCCAAATGTTATGGACTACAATTCCCATCAGCCCCTTCCAGCATAGCCAATTGACCATGCTGGCAGGGGCTGATGGGAATTGTAGTCCATAACATCTGGAGTGCCAAAGGTTCGCCACCACTGACATAGACTATTCAATTAACAGGTATAAATGGGCAGGCACACCTACTAGTCGCTCAGCCCATCCCCAGACTGAAGCATGTCCAGATAAGGCTGGACGCCCTCTACTCTGCCAGGGGAAGCAGTCGGGGGGAGGGGGCAGTCTCCCACCAGGAGCCGGCTGTCTGCCTAAGGAGGGGGCACCCTCTCAGCTGCCTCCTGCCCCCGCAGGCAGCTCGCCAGCAAAGCCACACACCTAAGGAACAGATCAAGGAGAACCGAATCGTGCTCTTCCTTGGTGCCAGGATAGCCGTCTGGAGGCACAAGATGAAAAAGCATTTTCCATCTGTACTCCCTCAGGCCTCCTCTCTACCACCCGCTCTTTCAAACATTCCTCATCCTAACCAGCTATTCTAATTCCAAACAGTCACAACCTGGAGAAGATTTTACGACAAAAAAATGGGAAAAAGAGTAAAGATGGTACAGAAATGGGAACTGCAGAATCAGCGCGTTCCCGCCTCCAGTACCTCTGGTAAGGAAGAGACACACAAACTAAGGAGCCTGGGGTGCCAGCTCATCCGTGAGGCACACGCTCACTTTCTGCCCAGCGACGGCATCTCCTCCCATCCAGCTTCTGCAGGCAAACACACACACAAACCCAGAACTGTCTTCCTCGGCCGCTTTCTGCTTTGATGGAGGAAAAGGCAGAATTAAAGCTATCGCCTGCGTGTAATCCAGCAGGAGGGGAAAGTTTTACTCAACCTCTAAAAAGGAAAAAAAAATTAAATGACATCAATCTTCTCTACGATCATCTCTTGCCCCGTTTCATCCTCTCCTAGCCAGGACACATTTCTGCCTAAAAAACCTGCGGGCAAAAGCAGTGCTGACCCACCCCCCACCCCCGGAAGAAAGGCACCCAGCCCCCAGAGGATGGAAAATTCAGTCTGTCCTGACAGGAGCCCCAGAGACTAACAGGACCAGGGAATCTCTCTTAACCAGACTCTGGCGCTCCCAAGAGCAGCCGATCACAGAATGAATCTCCGCCTCTCTGCTGAACTAGGCTTTGGGACAGCTTCTCAGAAGCACCTCTGCAGTGGAAATAACACTCTTGGTGGGAACAGTTCAAACCTGTCTGGCTGAATTTCCAAAGACCTGGGGTGGAGAGGGGGAGAACAGACGCAGACTGTTTTTCAAAGGGCCCTTCTGAAAGCCAGAGCTCCCTTGTTTACCTGGGCAAACACAGAAACCAAGGTAACCCTCCAGGGACGTCGTGAACAAAAGCACCAGCAGTGCCAGTCACACCAACTCCACAAGTGGGAATCTGGGCCAGGTGAGGAATAGAAAAAGGCAAGATATGCCAAGGAACAGAAACAGGAACCAGAGCAGCAGATGCTCAAAACAAATAAGCTTGAGTTATATAATACAGACGCCAAAGTTCTATAACGTTGCGTAACAAAATTGAATTTAAAATACACAAACATACACAACTTCCTGTAAAATGGGGGAAGCTGCAGAAACACTCAGCATCTGAGGTCCCGGCCGTTGCAGAAAGTTAACAATGGGCTTTATGCTCAAGCAAGCACTATTCCAAATGCACATATGTAAAGAGGAGTGTGTCTTATTGCCCAGATCACTGAAAAAAATTGATGCATCTCATGATTTTGAGGGGGGGGGAAATCTAATGGAAGCCTTTGAGGTCCACATAACACATTAATGACAATAAACCCTTCTGTGGCATGATTCCTTTGAACAAATTACTATTCTATGTATTGTCGAAGGCTTTCACGGCCAGATTCGACTGGTTGTGGTGGGTTTTCTGGGCTGTGTGGCCATGGTCTGGTGGGTCTTGTTTTTAACGTTTCACTTGCATCTGTGGCTGGCATCTTCAGAGGTGTATCACAGAGGGAAGACTGTTACAAACTGTGTCAGTGTGTGTAACAGACTTCCCTCTGTGATGCACCTCTGAAGATGCCAGCCACAGATGCAGGTGAAACGTTAGGAACAACATCCACCAGACCACGGCCACACAGCCCGGAAAACCCACCACAACAAATTACTATTCTGTCTCACACACACCTGAACCAAATCTGAACTGAAAGCATCAAAGATCTCTCTCAGTACCCCCTTGCCATGTTGCAGGTGCCATAGGTCAAGACAGGAAGCTACTCACAAACACACACACACACACACACACACACCCCATCTTGAAAGTGCTATCAACTGTCACTTATCAGGAAACTTCATAGAAGAGCGGATGAGTGAGTGCCACTCTTCGCAAACTACACTCTGGAAGCAGCTTCTGAACAAAACAAGGCAGCGTGCAAATCCACGATCCGGGGTGGGGGGGTTACAAGTTGAAATACTGGCCACATGGCTGCTTCTCCCAGCAACTGAGTGGTTCCGGAGCACCCACAACAACAGAGATATGAAGTTTGGGCCTCGTGCTTTCTTTGGCACATCTCCATCCAAGGTTGTCACACATAACTTGCTGTAGCGTCCTGTTTCTGTTGACAAATTGCTTGGGTAAAGAGAGGCCTCCACTTTAGAGGGGAAACGCCCCTCCAATCTTTTAACACAGGGACCTTCCCCTCGGTGCAACACATACGGCCAATATGTCTTTTTGAAGCCTTAGCTGGAATCCTGGGGGAACCCTGTGCCAACAGTCTGCACCAGTTTGCCAAAAACACTATATATCATACCGATTGGAGTTGTAAGCAGTCACATAGTTTTGCCGGCTATACTGAAAGTGATCAGTTAGAACGTTGTTCCTGCCATACTGGAAGTCCTCATGTTGTGTGAACGATGGGATCCCATTCTGAGACTTCTCAGGAGTGCTCCGGTACCGCTCCAGGTTCACAAGGTCCCCTGTTGTCATGGGAAGGAAGTGTTTCTTTGCTTCCCGGTTTGCATCATACTTTGTCTGCGGAACAAAAGTTTGTCAGCTTTATTTTCTCAGAGAGAAATGAACATGGGGTAGAAAATGGGGTAGAAAATGTTGACAGAGAGAAATGTTTCTCTCTTTCTCACAATACTAGAACCAGGGGGCATCCATTGAAAATGCTGGGGGGAAGAATGAGGACTAATCAAAGGAAACACTTCTTCACGCAACGTGTGATTGGTGTTTGGAATATGCTGCCACAGGAGGTGGTGATGGCCACTCACCTGGATAGCTTTAAAGGGGGCTTGGACAGATTTATGGAGGAGAAGTTGGTTTACGGCTACCAATCTTGATCCTCTTTGATCTGAGATTGCAAATGCCTTAACAGTCCAGGTGCTCGGGAGCAACAGCCGCAGAAGACCATTGCTTTCACATCCTGCATGTGAGCTCCCAAAGGCACCTGGTGGGCCACTGCTAGTAGCAGAGAGCTGGACTAGATGGACTCTGGTCTGATCCAGCTGGCTTGTTCTTATGTTCTTATGTTCTTAACATGATGAACAATTCCAAGAGAAGGCTACATCTCCCAGCCTTCAAAACCTACCAGCCAGCTTGCCTCTACAGACTGCTGGACAGGGTGAATAAAGACATCTAACAGAGCAGCCCGCAGCCTTTGAAGGAGAAAAACCTTGAGAGGGCCTGATTAAGAAAAATGAACATAAGAACATAAGAACAAGCCAGCTGGATCAGACCAGAGCCCATCTAGTCCAGCTCTCTGCTACTCGCAGTGGCCCACCAGGTGCCTTTGGGAGCTCACATGCAGGAGGTGAAAGCAAGGGCCTTCTGCTGCTGCTGCTGCTGCTGCTGAGCACCTGGTCTGCGAAGGCATTTTCAATCTCAGAACAAGGAGGATCAAGATTGGTAGCCATAGATCGACTTCTCCTCCATAAATCGGTCCAAGCCCCTTTTAAAGCTATCCGGGTTAGAAGCCATCACCACCTCCTGTGGCAGCATGATTCCAAACACCAATCACCGCGTTAGCGTGAAGAAGTGATTTCCCTTTGATTAGTCCTAATTCTTCCCCCCAGCATTTTCAATGGATGCCCCCTGGTTCTAGTACTGTGAGAAAGAGAGAAAATTTTATCTCTGCCAACATTTTCTACCCCATGCATAATTTTATAAACTTCAATCATATCCCCCCTCAGCCGTCTCCTCTCCGAACTAAAGAGTCCCAAACGCTGCAGCCTCTCCTCATAAGGAAGGTGCTCCAGTCCCTCAATCATCCTCGTTGCCCTTCTCTGCACTTTTTCTATCTCCTCAATATCCTTTTTGAGATGTGGCGACCAGAACTGGACACAGTACTCCAAATGCTTCTGTTCTTGAGAAAAGTTCAGGCTCTGTGCTCATGTGTAGAAGGGGAAAAGGAGACCCAAATTCAAGCCTCAGCACCTCCAGTTAAAAGGATCTCTGGAATCAGGTGCTGGAAAGGCTGTTCCCTGCCTGGAGCCTCGGAGAACAACTGCTCGTCGGAGGGGAGCGTACTGAGCGAGAATGACCAAGAGATGGACTCAACTAACTGCACCTGCAGAAGACAGGAGGGGCAGTGGCTCACTGGGAAAGCATTCCCCTGGCATGAAAAAAGGTCTCAGGCTCAGTTCCCAGTAGCGCTTCCTTTAAAAAGGGACCGGGCAGCAGTTGATAGGACAAGCCTCTGCCAGAGGTCCTGCAGAGCCACTGCTAGGCTGAGCAGACGACACTAACTGTGATGGCCAAAGAGCATTCAGGATAGGGCAGTTCTGTATGTTCAGTTGCACGAGAAGGACTGTACAGGGGGAAAACAGGCAACATCCTGAGCCTTTGGGGGAGGGCGGTATATAAATATGATAGATAAACAAACAAACAAACAAACAAACAAGGGATTCCCCACTGATTCTGGTTCTGCTTGTAATTAGACCCAGAACACTTTCAGAGATGGGGAGACGCGAGCACACACCACAGTCCCGTGTCTTTCTACGTGCTAACAAGGAAGCAGACAATGGAGACTGCTGTTCCACTGGCCACGCAGGCCTCCCAATCAACTCTGGAAGAGCACAGTTTCAGGCAAGGGGCGAGAAAGTGAAGTAGAAGTCCTGCCCCCCGCCCCCCCAATTGGTTGCACACGGCAACTCTTCCTGCCCAGAGGAAAGCGGAAGGGGGCGGTAACCTCATCCTCCCACTCCAAAGCTGACCCAAACCCCAACTCCCAGCTGCACAGGGCATGGTTCCCCCACGGGAAAGCCCCCTGCTCTCAGCTGCCCCCTGGGAACCAATACCTTGTTATACAAGAACACCCCAAGGATGGCCGTCATCATGCCCAGCACGTTAGTGGTGGTCACTGGGTTGCGCAGCATGATCAAGGAGACGGTAATGACGGTGATCCTCTTTGTGGCATTTGCAACGGAGTAGCTCAGCGGGCTGATGAGACTCAGGATGCTGAAGGCAATGACATTCTGGGCAAAGTTGCAGAAGCCGCTGACAGCCAGGAGGAGGATGGTCCAAGGCCAGCGCGCCATCGAACTCTGCAAGGAAGTGCCAGAGCAGCAACAAGGTGAGGACTGGGGAGATGCGAGTGCAAACACTTTACAGACAAATTCAACCCGGCTTAAATATTACAAAGAACAGCAAAAGGTTCGGCGAAAACCCAACAAAAACAGCCCAATGCAAGGAATACTGCAAATAAATTTGTAATGGCTATATTCTAGTCACAGCTATGAATGTCATTATGTAAATGTACAATTAAGTAAAGCAAAAACATTCATCTACATCAGCACAAATAAATCGAACGTCTCATTGTGAGGATAATTCACATCAAGTCTCTGTATGATGAAGCCACCATAAGCTCACCACACCGCCAAAGAGCGTTGGAAAGGAGTCCAAATGTCCACCGCCAGTTATTTTTACCATGTGGCTAACAAAGGCAAAAAGTCCAAAGTCTCGGCGTTCAGAGAATAATGGGAACGTACTGCAGTGACAATGATCAGCAAAACACATACGCTCTTCTGTAGAGTTTTCGCAATTCCTCTTCAGTGCATTATTGCTGCAATAATACTTCCCGAAATCCTTTCAATTATTGCATATATTTCCAATCCGTCCTACGAATCCTTCATTAGGTGTTACCTCTTGGAAACGTAGCGGTTCCTACATTGCAGCAATAATGCACTGATCCCCCTGCCGGGCAGCCCTTCACATACGTATGTGTGCATGCACGTAGCATCAGGGTTTCCATTCACTCCAACTGAGACTGCCTCTACAGTTATTTGGATTTTAAATAACTGCCGTGCTTTTCTGCATATCCTTCTGTCTGTCATCTTTCAAAGAAGAACTTATTCAGATAACCCAGGCTTGGGTTCAGCGCTGGCTCTGGAAACCGGAAGCCCAATGCAGAAATGGTTGGAATATATATGGGAGCAAATACAATTAGAAATTTTCGACACAATGTCAAGAAATCAAATATGGCAAGAAAAACAAAAGGACATGAAGGAGTTTGGATGGAATTTAAAGACTGGCTAAACGAAATTGGAATTACAGAAGAAAAATGGACAAGAAGATTGAAAAGAATGGACCTGCTGCTGCGCATCTAAAGAAGAGAAGAAGGAGGGGGAGGGGAAAAAGGGGAAAAAAAGATATGGAGGATGTATATAAAGTACACATTATAAATCTGTAATAATTCTGAAATATCAATAAAAAAATATTTTTAAAAAAAATGGAAACCGGAAGCCACAAGGCAGAAAGATCAAAGTTTGCAGCAAGTAACAATAAGGTGCAAGCATCAGAGCTTTGCCCAAACTCCTGGCAGAAACATCCAGACAAGACTAAGGCAGCAGGAGAGTCCAGCCGCTGAGCCATCCTTGAACTTACCAAGTCATTCTCTACGAGGAAGGAAGAAAGATCAACAAGGACCCACGTTGGGATCATGAAGAACACAGCGTGGCACCCAAGGATATTCAGGAGGCGGAGATGGTGTATTCGTGAGTCTCTAAGTACCTGAAAGGCAGAAGAGTGACAACAGACCTTTCTTGAACAATTAGTCCCCCTCCCACAAAAAACCAATCATCCTGACAAGACAGCACCATATAACGATGTGCATTGAAAAGGGAAAGAGGGATTCCATTTGATCACCCCAAAAGGCTATGCTGGGGATCATTGGACCTGCATGGACATCTGTGTGGGTTGCGGACTGTGATGAGAAGGACAATTGCCACAGCAATGCGTGGCTGGGCCCACTAATAAAATATAATTTTCTCTGTAGCACTTCGTGGATTTCATAAGCAACACACTATAATTGTTTATACAAAGTGTAAAGATAAAAAACAATATATACAGTGTTATCTTCATTTTAAATGTCAAAAAGTATTTGCGGCTCCAAGTGTTTTCTTTTCCGTGGAAAACAGGTCCAAATGGCTCTTTGGGTGTTAAAGGTTGATGATCCCTGGGCTATGCAAAATCTCAAAGCATCAAGATGATCAATTTAACTTTGTTCCGGCATATATTTTGTTCCAAATGCCTGCAAGACCATGTTGTAACATCAGGGCCTAAAATATGTGCTCCCCAGAACACTTGTCTTTATAACAACCGGCCTGCAACTTTAAAGGCCTGCACAATGTTTTGTGTCAATCTGACTGGTCTTAATAAAAGATGCCACACTGGGATTTTATTCTCAGTTTTTGGATTCAAAAGTTTCAGACCTTTACGCCTCCGTCCATCTCCCGTATACACAGGGGCGTAACGAGGCAAACTGTAGCCCTGGGCAAAACCCGAGTTGGATGCCCCCCCCCCCCCCCAATGGTCAGCCACTTCACCATGACCAATTTTTTTTTGCACCAGGACATTGGTGCGTGCAGGGGATGCATTTTTAGACACATCAGCACTACAATTTCAGCGTATCATCAGGAGACTGTCCTTATGCTATCCCCCAAGTTTGGTGAGGTTTGGTTCAAGAAGTCCAAAGTTATGGACTCCCAAAGGGGGTGCCCCATCCCCCATTGTTTCCAATGGGAGCTAATAGGAGATGGGGGCTACAGTTTTGAGGGTCCATAACTTTGGGCCCCTGAATCAAACTGGTATTCAAACCTGAGGGGGGGTATCATTAGGCAGTCTCCTGATGAGACCCTGAAAGTTTTGAGACTGTGCCCCTCAGAAATGTGCCCTCCCCAGCTTGCAAACCCCCATTGAGCCAGCAATGCAGAAAAACTCTGTCCGTAGAATTGCAGATTCTTGGGTAAATTTCACAAAATGGAAAACCAAGTGAAAGCACTTATTCTCATTGGTGATGCTCTGGGTAGCTGCCCAATTCGTCTAATGGCATTACTAGCGCGTGATACACACAGGCTTAACGAGGCAAACTGTAGCCCTGGGCAAAACCTGAGTTGGATGCCCCCCCCCCCCCCAATGGTCAAAGCCACTCTACCATGACTCAATTTTTTTTTTTTTGCACTAGGACATTGAAGTGCGTGCAGGGATGCATTTTAGACTACATCAGGCACTATAATTTCAGCGTGACAATGGGAGACTGTCCCATGCTATCCCCAAGTTTTGGTGGTGAGGTTTGGTTCAAGAAGTCCAAAGTTATGGACTCCCAAAGGGGGTGCCCCATCCCCCATTGTTTCCAATGGGAGCTAATAGGAGATGGGGGCTACAGTTTTGAGGGTCCATAACTTTTGGCCCCTGAATCAAACTGGTATTCAAACCCTGAGGGGGGGTATCCTAAATTAGGCAGTCTCCTGATGAGACCCTGAAAGTTTTGAGACTGTGCCCTCAGAAATGTGCCCCCTCCCCCAGCTTGCAACCCCCATTGACAGCAATGCAGAAAACTCAATGTCCGTAGAATTGCAGATTCTTGGGTAGAATTTCACCAAAATGGAAAACCAAGAAAATACCCAAAATGAAAGCACTTTGATTCTCCATTGGTGATGCTCTGGGTAGCTGCCCAATTCGTCTAATGGGCATTAGCTAGTCGCGTGATAATGCCCATGAGGCCCTGGTAACAAAGCCCAATCTGGCAAAATCCTGAATTTAAACCCCTGGCACAGATGCAGCCATCCAGCAGAGGCTGAAATTTGAGAGATACCTTTTTAGAGAAGATATTCTGAAGTGAGAAACAGAGAGTTGCGGCGAGGGCACTCACGAGCCCCCACGTGTCAAATGACAGCTCTGTGATCGTTGCCAGCAGGACTCCACCAATGATGGGGATGAGAGACAGATAGACCTGCAAGAGAGAAAAGATGGCTCTTAAGAACATAAGAAGTAGCCTGCTGGATCAGACCAGAGTCCATCTAGTCCAGCACTCATGCAGGATGTGAAAGCAATGGCCTTCTGCTGCTGCTGCTGCTCCTGAGCACCTGGTCTGCTAAGGCATTTGCAGTCTCAGATCAAGGAGGATCAAGATTGGGAGCCATAAATCGACTTCTCCTCCATAAATCTGTCCAAGCCCTTTTTAAAGCTATCCAGGTGAGTGGCCATCAAGGGGCAGCTCCCCAAGAAGGGAAGAAGGTCCTTCCACAACAGAAGAGGAGGGCTGGCAGGACACACCCCCCCCCCAATTGGCCCATCCCCTAAAGCCTCTTCTGACTGCTAGCAGGGCATTCCTCTTACCTTGGTAGTCTGTTTCTCCTTCATTATGATTCTTGACAGCAAAACCACCCAAATAGGCATGGTCGCCTTCACTGAAAAGGTGAAGGAGGAGGAAGAAGGGTTAGAAGGGTCAAAAAAGCTGGAAGACAGGTTCAGGCAGCGGGAGGGGGAAAATCAGCGAAAAGTTGACCCCAGCAGATAGGCCAGCAGAGTGGGGGTTTCAACCCAGGGTTCTGAACGGAGTCATCTTTCCACTGCAAGCACTCTGCACGCTGCTCAAGGATACTCATTCTACGGCTCTGGTGGTAGAAAACCCTTCTTCACTCCTCTCAACCCCTCTCTCCCTTCTGATGAAGAAACACAGAGCGCTGCTCCTGGTTCTCACAAGTCCCAGAAAACCCGGTTCAAATCCCCATCGCCCATCTCCCCAGGTGGCCGCCGGCCACCACGCCCTCTCCGACTCCTCCCCTCCCTCCCTCCCCAGCCACCCCCTCCCGGGCGCGCCCCCGCGTCTCACCGGTGTGGGCGTAGGAGACGGGCACGCGCCAGAGGGAGACGTGGGCGCTGACGGAGGCGAGGTACTTGCCGAAGGCGAGCGGGAGGATGAGGCGCGGGTAGGCGCGGGGGGGCAGCTGGGCGGGGCCGGCGGCGGGGACGCGCCAGGCGCGCAGCAGGGGGGGCAGCAGCGCCACCAGGCCCAGGACGTGGCACAGCGAGACGGTCACGGGCCGCGGGAACTCGCCCAGCAGCACCTTGTTCACCACGTTCCCGCCCGCGCTGAGCGCGTACCACGCCAGGCACAGCGCCGGCACGCGCAGCGGGACCACGCCGCGCGCCCCCGCCGGGGCTGCGGGCGAGGGTGGCGGGGAAGGCGGCGCAGCCGGAGGGGACGAAGGAAGCCCCGGCGACGCCATCTCCACCGGCGCCGCGGCTGCTGCTGCGCGCGCCTCCCTCGCCGGCGGCCGCGCGCCCCGCTGCGTCACTTCCGCCCGCCGACAGGAAACAGACGTCCGGCCGGGGCTGCGGGAGGAGGCCGCTCTGGCTTCACGCAGCGATAGAGAGGAAACGGGTCACGGGGAGGCCCTGCGGCGAAGGGCTCATCAGTGCGCATGCCCAGAGGAGGCCGAGCCAGGGAGCGCGGCGGGTCCTCCTCGGCGGGCCAAGAAGACCCCCGAGGCCGCCTTTCCCCGCTAAGCGCGCCTCTCCTCCTCCCGTCTGCCCAGGAAGGCCGGGGACCGCGGGGCAGACACGGAGGGGAAGGGTTGGGCAACCGGGCAACAGCCGGAAGGAGCTCCGTCCTCCAGAATTCAGTTCCTCTGGGGCTTCCGGGGTGGGGTGGGGGAGTAGTTTTCGCCCCCACGGCAACCCCTTGGTTCCGGGTAGCGTTGGAAGCAGCGGCCATTTGAATTTGCCTTTGAAAATCAGAGCAGAATGTTAAGGCAACCGGTATTCATTCAAGCAAGAAGAAAAAAGAGTTTGGATTTATATCCCCGCTTTCTCTCCTGTAAAGAGACTCAAAGGGGCTAACAATCTCCATCCCCCCCCCCCCCACACACAAACACCCTGTGAGGTGGGTGGGGGCTGAGAGAGCTCCGAAGAAGTGTGACTAGCCCAAGGTCACCCAGCTGGCATGTGTGGGAGTGCACAGACTAATCTAGTTCCCCAGATAAGCCTCAGCTGAAGCAGCGGAGCTGGGAATCAAACCTGATTCCTCCAGATTAGAATGCACCTGTTCTTAACCACTACACCACTGCTGCTCCTGTTCATTGGAACCTCCTGCTCATTTTTTTGGTGAGCCTTATTGAAATCATTTTAGAAAAAAGTTGTTTTTTGTTTGACAACAGCAAACAATACCCTTGTCTGGCTCTAATCCAGGATTAAAAACTCCAGTTTAATGAAACTACTGGTATTTAAAAACACATATATCCTTAAACATATAAGCCATACATGTAGTGGACAAAATCAATGAGTCTGGAACACAAACACACACATATACACATGGGAAATCCCTGAACCAATTCACATGCGACAAGTTTTTAAATAGTTTCATTAAAAAGGGGTATTTGTTGCTGTTGATATTTATACTGTCTTAGACTCCGCTTTGTATTAAACTAGCCCAAGGTCACCCAGCTGGCATGTGTTCAAGTGCACAGGCTAACCTAGTTTCCCAGATAAGCCTCCACAGTTCACGTGTTAGAGCAGGGAATCAAACCCGGCTCTCCAGATTAGAGTGCACCTGCTCTTAACCATTATGCCACTGCTGCAAAACACAGTGGTACAAAACCATGCACAAAAGAGGCTGCTTCTTAAATTTTTATGTTATGTCATGGTAATTGATGTACTTGTGCTGCGTTCTCAGCAGAGTTTCCAATGCAGTCTACCATTTAAAGACAATACCTGCTAAAAATATAATGTACAGAACAATGCAGCAGCCTGCAATTAAAAGCCAAAAACCAATTCCACAGGTAGCAGGAGCACATACAAAAGGAATATCAGTAGCCCGCTACTAAGTCCTTGCTTTAAAAAGGGGGAAACCTTGCTGTTAAAAGTCAGTCTGGTGCCAGCGGGCTGTCTAATCAGGTGTCGGGGAAGTGCTCACCAAAAGACAAGGCACTGCCCATTGGGACAAGGCCTTCCCAATCTCTGGGAATTCGGACTCCAGTGTTCAACCAGGTTTAAGTTTTGCAGGGAGGAAGGGAACAGGCACTCGCATGTCAGCTGGGCCAGCAGCCAGTCCATTCCATCCAGCTCAATCTCTTCAGGTACAATAAGAACAGCCAAAAGTCTCATCATGCCTGGCTTTACTTAGAAGGAAGTCCCATTAAGCTGAAATGGCCTACTCCCAAATAATGGAGACAGAAGCCTTAAGAGGACCATACTGATGGCATCTTACAGATGAACAGGCTTACAAGTGATCCAGAACTTTCCCGCCCCCCCTCCTCCCCATCAAGTCACATTTGACTTCCAGAAAGCCACTGAGTTTTCAATGCAAGATGGGTACAGAGACGGTTTCATCACATTGCCTCCGCATCACAACCCTGGTATCCCTTGGAGGTCTCCCATCCTAACATTTACCAGGGTCAACTCTGCTTCACTTCTGAGACCTTACAGATCAGGGATAGAGCACATATTCTCAAAAGGCAACCCCATGATTAGCAGTTAGTCTGTTGAAGATGATAGCCTTCTTGTAGCAGAAACTTCTGTGGGCCTCCCTACCGTGCATGAAGGAAAGTGAGGTCTCTTGTGGTCCCTCAAGACTAACAGACACATTTGGACAAAAGCTCCTGTGGACTCACCACAACGAACCTGCTAGTTCCACAGACCTCCTTCTGCTATGCAAGGAGCCTACAGGTCCTTGGGAGGCCTCATGAAGACTGGACAAAGCCGCTTTCATCAGGGGAAACTCCTTGGGCAAACTGACATTGCTGGCAGAATAGGCCCAATGCGTTCAATTCACTAGTTTGATCTGCCGACGAACGTGTCTGAAGTGCTACATCCTCCAAGTTTATCCTAAACGACCAAGAATCACAAACCATGTTGTATCTCCACACACTGCTGCTGCAAATAGGCCATTCTGTTCTTATCTTGTAAACATTTCTGTCTTGAACAGTGACGAGGCCCCACTGTTTAATAATCCACTTCTCTATGCCCCTGTGGACGAGCCCTGCGGGGATATGGGCAGGATATGAATCAAATAAATAAACAAACAGGTCTGCCGTGGGAAAAGACGCTCAGAACTGCATCTTCAGACCTGTTCTTCGCACACCAGGTCACCTGGCAAAAGGTCTCAGGCAAGTATGCATTGGAAGCTAAGGACATTGTGTTGTGATCCAGAGGAAATGTCTGCTGAAGGATAGGGGATTTTTGCCAGCTCCCCCTTTATGCTAACCCACTGAGGGCTCCTGGAACAGCTAAAACGTTGTAAGCGACTCTGAAGGTAAAATATAAAACACACTTTTAAGGCTCTGTGTTGGTTTTGCAGCCACAGGTTAGTGAGTGGCCTATCACTCCACAATTAGCATTGTAAGGGAGCAACCCTGAGCCACAGAAATGCTCATAGCTACTGGAACACCCCAGCAGCACAAGTGGGAGAATGAGGTACCCCGCACCAAGATCTCCATGGTGCCGCGCCCCCCCCCCCCCCAGTGGTGGGATCCAAAAATTTTAGTAACAGGTTCCCATGGTGGTGGGATTCAAACAGTGGTGTAGCGCCAATGGGGCTGGGCGGGGCACGACGGGGGCGTGACTGGGCATTCTGGGGGCAGGGCATTGCTGGGCGGGGCTGTGGCAAGGATGCAGCCGCTGCACTGGTCCTTGGGCGGGAAACGAATGCACGCAGGCGCAGGCTGCCACACACGCCGGTGCACCTCCTGCTAGACTGCTTCAAGTTCTGTGCGCTACTGCTCAGAGGAGGGGCGTAACTAAGGCAAAAATCACCAATTAGTAACCCCCTCTTGGCACACACAAATAATTAGTAACCTACTCTCGGGAACCTGTGAGAACCTGCTGGATCCCACCTCCCCCCCCCCCCCCCCCGGCAAAGTGATGCACCTACGTTCTGGTGCTGTTTGCTTGTCTGTGTGACCTCTCCCTTCAGGGACCACAGGACTGTTAAGTGGCAGGAAATTGGAGCCAAAGGAAGCTGCCTCCTCCTTCCCATTTGCCCTCCTGCAACAGGCTCCTTCACCACAGACTCAGGATGGTTGCCCCTGTTCCTTCTCACCCTGCCTTCAGAGCTTTTTAATATCTTTCTGGATAAACTTAACGGGGAAGGTTTTTGCCTGGCACGGGAATAACAAGGGATGGGGAAAGTCTCTAACCTGTCGTTTTGCACAGGAAAGAAAAGGGAGGGGGGAGCAGGCAGCTAGCGACAGCAAAGAGCTTCTGGCATCACTGCAGCAAGCAAGCTTGACTCTCCCCCCTCAGTCGGAGGCAAGGGAGCATGACCTCCTTTTCACCCAGAAACAGGTCTGCGATGTCTTGCTTTCTTATCACAGGGCTGAAGGGGGTGGCCGCCCTCACCAAGCACTGAGGAACAAGAGCCTACATGGCTAGAACCAGCTGTTTGGGCCCTGCCGGACCTTGGAGAGTTCCGCAGGGCCTGCAAAACCGAGTTGTTCCACCAGGCCTTTAGAGAGACCAGCCACTGACGGTGCCTCTGCCCCCCGCCTCTGCCCTCCTCTGCTTATAGGGGTCCCTAACATCATCGGGACCCATTATTCTCTTCTGGGGAGGGTTGTATATGGGTTTGTGGGACATTGTTTTAAAACTTGGATGTAATTGTTTTAACTTGGATGTACGTTTTTATATATCATATTTTATATTGTTCACCGCCCTGAGCCCTTCGGGGATAGGGCGGTATATCAAATCTAATTAATAAACAAACAAACAAACAAACAAATAAATAGAACAGGGACCACCCAAAGGCCAAGCCATACACGTAAGTTGCAACATCTGATTTCCCCCCAGGAAAGAGACATGGAGGCAACCAGTGGAAGCTTCTGCTGACATCCCATTAACAGACAGACCAGATTAACCTTGGCTAAAGGCTAATCCCAGGAATTGGGGTTTTTTTTGGTGTGTGTGTGGGGGGGGTGTTGAATGCTCAATACAAAATGTAATTTCTGACCAACCACAGAATGAGCTCCAACTTGCTTCTGCCAATATGGTAAAAACCAGACATATTTCAAAATCCACCTGGACACACACAGGGCAGCAAGTGGAACGACAAATCCCCACGAAACCCAAACAAGATGCAACTCACCAACCAAAATGCATTTTTATATATATATATATATACAGAAATATAAAAACAACAGTGCGTTTTGTGCAAATTTCGTTTTATTTCCACATTTATATCACAACGTGTCCACTTAAAGGACCAATAGCAAAGTTGCTCCTTCTGTGTCTCAGGAACACAGAAGTCTAGGTACTGTACATTCACTAAGGCTCTGTTTTTGCAAATCGCATTTGTGATGGGTATCCGTAAGGCAAACAATATCTAAAGGAATGGTAACAAGTATATTTCCAGCATACAAACAGGCTCCCATTTCCCCCTTCACAGGACATTTACAAACTAGTAGCACCCTCGGCCAGTACTTCTCGATTTTTTAAAAAAAGAAACAAACAAAAATCATTCTTCCCTCGCTCCCCCACGTAATGTTCCCAGGGAGCGCATATGCACGCCGGCTGGTGGGATGCCAGGAGAGCGGTCACATTTTCTGCAGCATCTTTCAGACCGAGCTGACGTAAACCCAGATCCAGCGGCAGCACCACCTAAGGCAGGCAGGGCTGCAGACTGTCCTCTCCCCTCCCCACCGGACTTGTAGCACAACACATTGTGGCCAACCAAACTTCTGCACCGAGGGACTGCTCAGCTGGTGTGCAGCTGCAATGCAAACAAGAGGCAACGGACAGTTCTGCACAGATCGTTTCCCGATATCTCACGGCCATATTATATTTCTTAACAAGAAAAAAGAAAAACCAAATCAAATACAAATAAATAGACTCACCTAGTGTGTCAATGTTCCACTTCCACAATGCCCGCCTGTGCCTGCCTGTCTTCAGGTTCTGGCATTCTCAAGAGTGCTGGAAACACCTCTCACCTCGTGGGGACTAACTCTTTAAGGGCTGGCTTGCTAGAGAGTTGGGAACTCTACCATCTCTGTGTGTTTTTAAATCAACCTTTATTATGCCTTCCTTTGCAAAATGTGTTAGTAAACTGGTGGCAGCTCCTCACAAAAAAAGAGGAACAGCCAGAATCCAGGTCTTGTACATACCCTCTGCCTGGTAAGCCTGTTTCAGCGCAACGGGGTAGGGTGGGGATTTGGGGGTGGTTCAGCACCTGCCCGTTTTACTATCTGCCAGTGTAAAAAGCTTCTTAGCAAAACTGTACTCAGTCTAGGCAGACATAAGGCAGGATGTTGAGGTGCCCGTCATCCCCGTGTGGGTCTAGCGATATGCACTGCGTCCAATCATACCAGTTACCCTGTGTATCATAGCAACCATTCACACCCGGCCAGTGGTGGTCAGATATTCTGTTGAGGTCCTCCCTTGTGACCTCTCGTGTCACCCCAGGCAAGTTTGTGGGTTTGCTGCTGACAGGAACCAGAACATGGGTCTTTCTGGCTTCCCTCCTAGTGCTTTCCTCTTGCTTTAAATATTGAGACATGAAGTAGGGGGCCCCTGGAGTTTGCACTCCCGAAGAGGACAGCAAGGTACTCTGCCTATCCAAGTAGGACTGAATGATTTCATTCCTGGACAATTCTTTCCAATTAGTTTGTTCGAAGGGGCTCTGCAGCAGGGGCGGGGCTTGCTCCTGCCTGTCAGAGTCTGTCCTGTGCGGCTGGGCAAGAGTGAGGTCCGCCTGCAGAGAGTCCCTCTGTGCCAAAGGTTTGATCTCGCCCGTCTTGGGGTCGAAGGTGAGCCGCCTCTCCTTTTTTAACCGGACGGGCTTCACACCTGCTTCTAGCGCCTGCCCATCCAAGTTGACCACGTAGTCTTTAGGCCGGTATTTTTTCTTCTTCCTGCTGTCGGACCCCGATGCAGTGCTGTCGCTGTCCATCTTTGAGGTGTCTGGCGAGAGGTCAGCCAAGGACTCAGCAAGGTGCAGGCTGCTCCCATCGCCAGGGGATAGTCCTGTGGCAAGCCAGTGTTGGCTCTCGGGGGCTGTCTGCTGCTCCTGGGAATGCAGAGGCGGCTCTGGGCCCACCGGCTGAGCTGCCTCCAGCCTCTTGGCCAGCGTTGGCGGCGTTGGCGGGTGTGTCAGAGAAAGAGGTGGTGATAAGGGCACTGCCACTGCAGCATCCAAGAGGGGAGGCCTCAGAGACGAAGGCGGCACAGAGCCCTTCGGAGAGCATGTGGCGTGCTGACGAGCCAGAGTTTCCAGCCTGACGTGCCTGGGACAGAACGAAGAGCGGCAGGGGCTCCGCAGCTGGCTAGCAGCCTCCTCCACTCTCTCCTGCTGCTGCTGTTGCTGCATCACTGCTGTCTTGAGCAACAAGGAAGTTCCAGAAGATTTGAAGAGCCCTGGAGAGCTCGTGTGGGGCCTGACCGCATTCACTGGAATCTTACTGAGCTTGTCATTTTCACCCAGCTCTGCTCGACTACCTTCTGGCCCAGGCAGGGTGGTCACTTCTGGAGGGCTGGGGAAACTCTCAGGGCTCCCTCCAATCCCATTGGTGGGGGGCGGGGAAGAGTTCTGTAATACTTCATAGATGGCTTTTGAAACTTTTGACGGAGGAGCACCTTGGGGGTCATCGTGGGGTTCACCTCTCCGCTTCCGGTTGCCTGGCTTCTCTGATTTCGGAGAGTTCAGCTTCTGGACATCATTCCTGTTCTTCACATCGTGAATGGGCTTGGATCCTACCACAGCCACAGGGGGGATTTCCATGCGGCAGTTGTGAGCTCCACCATTTGCTGATCCAGGTGGATTTGATAACCCCCTTGAGACAGTCTCATTTTGTGTTACAGGCTCGATCAGCTTCTGCCAATTTCGGAGCAGTTTTTTTGCACGTTTAGCCAACTCCTCGTTCTTGGTTTTCTTCCGCACGTCATTAATCAACTTGCCCAGTCTCGTTTCCTATTTAAAAAAACAAAGCATCAAGGAAGAGATGTCACTTCAGAAGATTCACAGCTGAGTTGTGCCACAGCCACACAAGAATCCTGACATTTACAAGTGCAAAAGAGGGGCCTTATTCCTCCAAACTGATACATCAGTAATGTATCCCCTGCAGTCTGCCCCCACCTCCTGGAAATAGAAACTAGAACCAGAAGGAGTACAGGGAACAAGATGTGTACACACACAACTTCCATGCCTCCCCCCCGCCCCAAAAGAATCAGGGCAAGATTAACTGTCAGCTCTATAGCTCAGGTTACAAGGGTAAGGCAATGCTCACCACTGAAATCAGCTAATAAGATTTGGGAAGGGAGTAGTGAGCCGCTACTGCATGTATCAGAAGCATTTGGGCAGCATGGCAAAGGGCCGTGTATTTTCAGGACAGGAAACAACATGGGGTGGACCGATGGGCATTAGCGCCACAGCTGGAATCTGTACTCCCCACCAATTAGGGGAAGGAAATAAATTTTAAGAGGGAACTTCTGCTAACGACCCTCAAGCCATCCCCTCCCCCAGCTCTGCCTAACGTGCTGCACAGGCCACTGCACTGCAAGCACCATTTAGTATGTGGCACAGTGCCACGTCTCTTCATGCAGCCCTGCTGCTGCCTTCCCACACCAAGGAAAGTGGTAATGAGACAGTTCTGCATTAAGTGTCGAGTGAAGCCAAAATTAAACAAGGTGAGAAACAAGAGCTTTTTGCTGCCAGCTTTTCCTCTAACGCCAGCCGCAACTGAACCAAGGCAAGAGGTGAGATAAGTGCAGCTCACTGCCATCGACAGAACGGAAGGCCTGCCAGGTTATCTCCAACGTGGCATACCAAATACCGTGAAGTCAGAAGCCGATGGTCGGCACTGCGATGGCTGCTTCTTCCAAACTGAGAGTACCCCCCTCTTGTAAGCGCTTTTTAACTTCTGCGCGGAAAGCTGGCTGCTTGCTGAAAACAATCAAGGAGGGAAGGGCTTGACATGGAAACATACCTCAAGAACCTCTTTGGTAATGGGATATTTCTCCAAGCTGGAGATCACTTCCAGTACCACCACCATGTTATGTATCTGCTAAAAAAAGGGAAAGAATAGAGAATATAACCATCACTTGAGAAAAAACAAGGGGTCCTCTGAAGCTGGAGGACTCTCTACTGCAGCCATTCTCAACCATGTCCCAGGGGTACCGTGGCAACACTACCGCCCCCCCCCTCATTTTTGTGGTGTCTCCCACCAGCGCCAGCAAGGACATGGAGCTGGCCCATGGGGCAGGGCCAGCCACAAGGTCAGCAGCTACCCCCCCCCCCCAGTGCTACCCTTCACCCTGGGAGGGGAAGGTGGGGTGTGTGGCAAGCAGGGGCAATGGGAGGGAAGGTGGAGGGAGGCGGCAGGGGTACCGGGAGATATGAAGAGTGAGGTCAAGGGTACCCTGACCTCGAAAAGGTTGGGAAACACTGCTGTACTGTAACATGCTATAAAAGCTGAGCTGCAACAATCTGGCTCAAGTACAAATGTTGCGAAGACAGCCCCAATGCAGACCCCACATTCATTCAAACCAGAGGTGGGACCCAGCAGGTTCTCACCAGTTCCCGAGAGTGGGTTACTAATTATTTGTGTGTGCCGAGAGGGAGTTACTAATTGGGTCCGCTTTTCCGTCTCCACGCCCTCGCCTCCCCCTCTCTTCTTCTTTCTCGTAGCCCGGAGCTTGCCGGGCTAGTAAGAGGAGGGACCCTTTAACTACTGTTGGGTCCAGGGGACTCTTTACTTGCTTGGTAGGCTATTTATTTTGGCACTCTTGTCTGTTCATTTTATGATATAAATTGTGATTTACCATGATGCTTGGCCACTTAAAAGCTGTATTCCTGTATGTGAGAATGTTATGCTAATCTGTGTCTCTAATCCTGGATTAATTGATGTGAAATATCTGCAGAATATACAGTATGGATTGCGAATTCTAGTTCACAATGGATGATGTTCTGGTTTATTTTTTTACTTTAAACAGAAGAAGAAGAGTGGATTTATATCCCCCCTTTCTCTCCTGCAGGAGACTCAAAGGGGCTTACAATCTCCTTGCCCTTCCCCCTTCACAACAAACATCCTGTGCGGTGGGTGGGGCTGAAAACTGTGACTAGCCAAAGGTCACCCAGGAATAAAAAGAGAGTGTTAATGACTGATTTTAAGTATTTATGGGGTTAAAGGATTACAAAGCATTTTGTATAAGTGAAAGGTGAAAGGTACTAACTACTAATGCTTACTCAATTTTTTAAAAAGTCATGACCTGTGTATCCTGGCAGTAGCCTTGATATCTAGCTCTTGAATATGCCTATGCAGTAGGAATGGGTCCATTGGATCCACGCTTTAATGAATTTGTGGTCTTAATCTAAAGTGCAAATTATCTTTGGAGTATTGAAATGTATTAGGCCCCTTCCAAGGAATATAGTTAACAAACAGTGGTGGATTTTAGTGAATCTCTCACTAAACTGTAGTGACCCACTGCATGATTCTTACAGTTGGTATACAAGTCCTGTTGTTTCCTATGTATCCGGTTAGCGAAGGTAGAAAACGGGATAATTCTCCCAGTTGGGCTGTTTTAAAAACATGTTTTAGAAATATGGTAAAGTTCCTTGTTTAAGGAAAGTATCCTTCTTTTGATTTCTAGAAACAAAATTAAGTATTTGAAAGTATTAAGTATTTGACAGGCAGTCAGTTAGAGGAGAAGTAGTTGTTTCTGTTGGCTGTAGGCGATAGGACTTGCTATAATGAGTTTAAATTACGGACAGAAAGATACCAGCTGGAAATTAGGAACTTTTTTTTTTACAGTAAGAGTTTTTTACAATAACTGAGAAATTATTAATGCCCCGCCCCTGGAATGCCTGGCCACGCGCCTCGTCAGGTGCCCTTCGGCACTTCCAGCCCCATTGCCATTGGCGCTACGCCACTGTTTGAATCCCACCACCATGGGAACCTGTTGCTAAAATTTTTGGATCCCACCACTGATTCAAACTCAGAAGCTGGACAACGGTCCCTTCAAAAAGAGAGCTTAGGGCAGAGACTGCCTGTTAGCGTAGGCCTCTCACTGTGACGGCAACATCTACTGTTGCAACTCAACTCCACTGCGTTCATTATGAAGTGTGCCACCAACATCATAACAGCTGGGGAACATAAAGAGACCAAAAGTAAGTGCCCTGGTATGCATAGCAATGGGACACACAATATATTATCGGGTAGTCCAAGACATCCATTGGGTGAAATCACAAAAACCATGCTGAAGAAGTAATTGGGAAAAGAGGATGTGATGCACATGGCAAACAGCTATAGAATTCAGCAATTCTTTAATGTCATCCTGAAAACTTGATAGAACAAATGCAATGGCACACAGACAGACAGTTCTAAAGCATCACACTGTGCTCTGGGCCCACACAAAGAGCCTCATGAAGCAACACTCCTCTTCCATCAAAACAACATTACAAATCAAGGACACATACATGGCTTCTGTAGGAGAACAAATGCAACAGAAAGCACTTATTTAAGGCAAGATGTAAACAAGCCAGACCCTTGGCCAAGAGACGCTAAACTGTTTGGTGCTTCAGAGGTATGCTTGGTTCCAAAGCATGATGCAGTTTCCAAATAATAAGTTCCAGGTAAGAGCATGCACGCACACACGCACATGCACACACACAGAGGAAGGCTACTCCACACGACCTTTCCTGATTTCCATCTGCATCAAGGTCCTCCCATGATCCTTTATTTACCTCCCTAAAGATGACCCGAAGCAGATTACAAGATTGTTCTTAATTTATAATTAGAATCACCATCCATGTGAAACAGGCTGACAGAAATTATCCCAAGATAAATTATCCCAGTACAGTTCCACAACAGAGTGGCAATCTACACCCTGTGTCTCTTGGATCCTAGTGTGGCACTTTAACCACTATACCACGCAAACTATTCCATTACTTTAAACATAAAAAGACACAAACTGGTTGGTCTGGCCAAAGTGTGAAAGCAATTATTTCACAAGGAAAATACTAATAGATTTAAGGTAGAGGGGACATCAATGATGGAACAAACTGCCCAACCCTGAGTTACTCTATGGCAGTGGTGGCGAACCTATTGGCACTCCAGATGTTCATGGAATTGGGATTCCATGGGAATTGTAGTCCATGAACATCTGGAGAGCCGCAGGTTCCCTACCCCTGCCTTAAACATAAAAAGACACAAACTGGTTGGTCTGGCCAAGTAGAAAGCAATTATTTCACAAGAAAAATACTAATAGATTTCCATGCAGAGGGGACATCAATGATGGAAACAAATCGCCCAACCCTGAGTTAGCTCTCTATGCAGTGGTGTATGCAACCCATTGGCACCTCCATAGATGTTCATGGAACAGACCCATGGGAATTGTAGTCCATGAACATCTGGAGAGCCGCAGGTTCCCTACCCCTGCCTTAAACATAAAAAGACACAAACTGGTTGGTCTGGCCAAAGTGTGAAAGCAATTATTTCACAAGGAAAATACTAATAGATTTAAGGTAGAGGGGACATCAATGATGGAACAAACTGCCCAACCCTGAGTTACTCTATGGCAGTGGTGGCGAACCTATTGGCACTCCAGATGTTCATGGAATTGGGATTCCATGGGAATTGTAGTCCATGAACACCTGGAGAGCCGCAGGTTCCCTGCAATTCCTGCCTTAAAACATAAAAGACACAAACTGCTTGGTCTGGCCAAAGTGTGTGCTAAATTATTTCACAAGGAAAATACTCAATAGATTTAAGGTAGAGTACATCAATGATGGAAACAAACTGCCCAACCCTGAGCATTTCTATGGAGTAAGTGGTAGAGACCCATTGGCACTCCAGATGTTCATGGAATTGGGATCTCCATGGAATTGTAGTCCATGAACACCTGGAGAGCCATGCAGGTTCTCTACCCCTGCCTTGCAGAACATAAAAAAAGACACAAAACTGGCTTGGTCTGGCCAAAGTGTGAAAGCAATTATTTCCACAAGGAAAATACTAATAGATTTTAAGGTAGAGGGGACATCAATGATGGAAACAAAACTGCCCAACTCCTGAGTTACTAATAATTTTATGAGAAAGTGGTGGCGAACCTATTGGCACTCCAGGTGTTCATGGAATTGGGATTCCATGGGAATTAGAACTATGAACAATCTGAGAGCCAGAGAGGTTCCTACCCTGCCTTAAACATAAAAAAGACAAACTGGTTGGTCTGGCCAAAGTGTGAAAGCAATTATTTCAGCTGCTGAAAAATACTAATAGATTTAAGGTAGAGGGGACATCAATGATGGAACAAACTGCCCAACCCTGAGTTACTCTATGGCAGTGGTGGCGAACCTATTGGCACTCCAGATGTTCATGGAATTGGGATTCCATGGGAATTGTAGTCCATGAACACCTGGAGTGCCATAGGTTCCCTACCCCTGCCTTAAACATAAAAAGACACAAACTGGTTGGTCTGGCCAAAGTGTGAAAGCAATTATTTCACAAGGAAAATACTAATAGATTTAAGGTAGAGGGGACATCAATGATGGAACAAACTGCCTGTAACCCCTGAGTTATTTATGAGAAAAGCAGGATAATCTCCATTGGCACTCCAGATGTTCATGGAATTGGGATTCCATGGGAATTGTAGTCCATGAACACCTGGAGAGCCGCAGGTTCCCTACCCCTGCCTTAAACATAAAAAGACACAAACTGGTTGGTCTGGCCAAAGTGTGAAAGCAATTATTTCACAAGGAAAATACTAATAGATTTAAGGTAGAGGGGACATCAATGATGGAACAAACTGCCCAACCCTGAGTTACTCTATGGCAGTGGTGGCGAACCTATTGGCACTCCAGATGTTCATGGAATTGGGATTCCATGGGAATTGTAGTCCATGAACACCTGGAGAGCCGCAGGTTCCCTACCCCTGCCTTAAACATAAAAAGACACAAACTGGTTGGTCTGGCCAAAGTGTGAAAGCAATTATTTCACAAGGAAAATACTAATAGATTTAAGGTAGAGGGGACATCAATGATGGAACAAACTGCCCAACCCTGAGTTACTTCCATGGCAGGAAATATAACCTATTGTTAATCTAGATGTTCCATGGAATTGGGATCATGGGAATTGTAGTCCATGAACACCTGAGTGCCAGTAGGTTCCTACCCCTGCCTTAAAATATAAAAAAAAGACAATAAAACTGGTTGGTTCAAGCAAAGTGTGTGGAAAGCAATTATTCTACAAGGAAAATACTTCAATAGATTTAAGGTAGAGGGGACACTCAATGATGGGAACAAACTGCCCAACCCTGAGTTATTTATGAGTAGTGGTGTATAACCTAACTCCAGATGTTCATGGAATTGGGATTCCATGGGAATTGTAGTCCATGAACACCTGGAGTGCCATAGGTTCCCTACCCCTGCCTTAAACATAAAAAGACACAAACTGGTTGGTCTGGCCAAAGTGTGAAAGCAATTATTTCACAAGGAAAATACTAATAGATTTAAGGTAGAGGGGACATCAATGATGGAACAAACTGCCCAACCCTGAGTTACTCTATGGCAGTGGTGGCGAACCTATTGGCACTCCAGGTGTTCATGGAATTGGGATTCCATGGGAATTGTAGTCCATGAACACCTGGAGTGCCATAGGTTCGCCACCACTGCTCTATGGTTAAGGAAACCTAACACACACCGGCATCAGATCTTATGGGCAAAGAATGAGGCAGTGAAGAAAGTCAGACAAGATCAAAGATCAAAAGTCAAAACAAGCCAGTTGCCTGGAAGACCATTTGCATCTGCAAGGAAGCCACAGATCTTACCTCAAACCAGCAGGACACAAAAATCTTACACAAAAACAACAGCTAAACAGTTGGATGGATTTAACTTTGCTGAAAGGCTGTAGTAAAGCCCTAGAAAAAGGGCCAAATGTGCAGAATATTGACAGGATGACAGTGAAGTCAGTCTCAAATCTTCGTGAGATGAAGATACTGGAAGTAGAGTAGGCATGGGAGAGAAGGTGGAAGAGCTGCACTTGGGCAAACAGAACCCTACATCTACACCGCAAATACTTATTCCTAGATCAGCAAGGAATCCAAGGCCCCATCCAATTTCTACCCCTCAAGGATCAGCTCACCAGCTCAGTCACAAAAAACACAGCTCTGCTTAAAGCCTGCTGCACGTCTCTAATATATGTGATGCGTTCTGAACAAGAGAAATGTGTCATGTATATATGTACTAATAACCACCTCCTAGAGTGGTCAGGGCTGCACCATGCCAGCATGACTTGAAGATGGCTCATTCTACCTGCGAAGAAAGATCTGGAGAAGCAGCTGTAGCCACAACCCTACTCGTTACGATGAAGTGGCCACTCCCACCATTGCAGAGAATAGTGCAAAATTATAGGAGCTGCATTTCTCCAGCCCAGCTTTAATCATTTAGTCACCCAGCTGTTATTAATCAGCTCTGGACTTTTGTGGTGCCACTTGTTTATGGCAACAAGAGAGGGCCAAGATGAAGCCCATTACAGGGGTCACATGTACCTAAACTGCTTACTGCTCACAAAAGACCCCACAAACGGAAGATCATACAGTGAACTTCCAGAAGGGCCTGTTGCTTGGAACCAGGTCAACCAAAGATGGTCCTCTATTTTTCTAATCTGCATCTCCTCATTAGTTCTTGTTGCCTCAGTTCTCTTCAACATGGGAACTGTACTGTGTATTAAGCCTAAATTACATGCTATTCTCTTTAACCACTACCTACCCAAGGTTCTGGATTTCCTAAACTACGCAAAGCAACCAAGTCCAAAGGGGGAGGGGGTAGGATATTAAATCAAATAAATAATAACCACCGCCACCTCCTCTGGTCTTGGTTTATACAGGGCATCAACTGCAGTCTGTGCCCTGCTGATGAATGTGCTAGTCACTGAACATCAGAAGAGCCTTGCTGAGTCACACCAATGGTCCATCTATTCCAGCACCCTGTTTTATACAGTGGTCATCTATGTGTGCTGGAAGGCCAATAACAGGACACAGAAGTTGAGGCTTTCTCTGATGTAACTTCCTAGCATTGGTAGAGTCCAAGCAAGGAAGAGATCTGCTTCTTAATGGGAGGGGGGGGGGTCCCTTTAGTCATTAATAAATCTCTCCCCTGTAAATTTGGCTAATCCATCTATTCTTGTTGCCATCACTACATGCACTAGCAGTAAACTTCACATCACTACATGCACTAGCAGTAAACCTCACAATGCAATGACTCATTATGCAAATAAGTACTGTTGTCAATTCTGAATGTATTCTGAATCCAGTGCCCCTGAATATTAATATTATATGTGAGAAAGTGTTCTCTCTATCCACTGTTATCACTTCATGCATAATTTAAACTTCTACTCAGTTCTCCTTTATATTTTTTTTCCTAAACTGTAAAGCCCCCAGACATCATCCAGAGCAGTGGTTCTCAACCTGTGAGTCGGGACCCCTTTGGGGGTTGAACGACCCTTTCACAGGGGTCGCCTAAGACTCTCTGCATCAGTGTTCTCCATCTGTAAAATAGATAAATGTTAGGGTTGGGGGTCACCACAACATGAGGAACTGTATTAAAGGGTCGCGGCATTAGGAAGGTTGAGAACCACTGATCCAGAGCTTATAATATTTGAAAGTGCTCAGATTCAATACATTAGACAAAAATAGGATTGCAGCTCAGAAGCATATGTGCTTCTGGGGCAAACAGAAGTAGGCTCCTTTAAGCCAGAAGAGCTTTCCCAACACAGCCCAATCCCAAAAGGAGGTCAATACCCGCATCTTGGACCAGCAATTCACAAACTGGGGGGGGGGGAGCGCAAATGACTTCAGTATGTATTGTCGAAGGCTTTCACAGCCGGATTCAACTGGTACTGGTGGGTTTTCCAGGCTGTGTGGCCGTGGTCACAAGATCCACCAGACCACGGCCACACAGCCCAGAAAAGCCACCAGAACCAGTTGACTTCAGTATGTTTGTCACACCTGTGAAAAAGGCAAAAGTACAGCACATGAAGTCATGAGGGGCAGCACCTCGCTGTGGACAAAAAGTATGGGAGAGGCAGCAAGTTTTGAAAGGAGATGATGGCAAATTCCGTGACAGAGTGGTTTAGACCCTACAACAGAAGGTCCCAAAGATCTAACAGGCCTGTGCAAGTTCAGGGCAGGACTCCCCCACACCAAGACAATCGGGAAAAGGTTTCAGGACATGAGATATACACTCAATGCAAGAAACTAACAGAACAGAGGGAGAAGCAGCACAGCATTACGAGGTAGAGAATCCTGGAGACAAAAAGGCAACTGGCCCCAAAACTACAGCAGCCTGGATCCATTTGCGTGCCAGGCAGGAGCAAGCCTTTTACCAGCAGCAGCAGAGCTGCTTTCCTAGTCCCTGTCCTGGGTGGTACCAACCCCAAAACATGATGGGGGGGGGCCAACCAAGGAGAAAACCTGTGAGGGTACTTGGAAGAGAGAGAGATGAGACACAGAGAGCAATTGTGGAGGGAACAAGGAGTCAGAGAAGGGAAGCCCCCCCTGGGGCAGGTGCCAAGCAATTGGAAAGGGGGCGACCCCCCCTCCCCCAGGTACAACAAGGCAAGGGGCAGGGGAGTGTCCTTTGACCTTCGGGATGGAGCTGTCCCTGCTCTTCCTATGGAGGGGGAGCCAAATAAGGTAACCTGGAAGGCCTTCCCCTCGCCCAACGCAGCCTGGCCTACGGGGTGGGACGGAGGTGCCCTCTCTCCCGACGCCCGCCCGCCGTCCACCCGGTCCCCGCACTCACGTTGCTGCGGGGGTCGATGGCCTGCAGCAGCCGGTCCCTGATCTGCTGCGGGGAGGGTCCCGGAGCCGCTGTCATTGCCCCCCTGGGGAGGAGGCGATGGGGAGGGGGGAGCCGAGGCAGGCGGGCGGGGAGAGGCGGCGGAGACGCCCCCCTCTTCCTGCCGGCCCCTCTCCCTCCCCGGCCGGCCTCTCCTCGCGGCCTCACTCGCCGGCCTCGCCGCGGGGCAGCCGGCCTCGCCGCATGTTCCGCCCGCGCCCCGGGGCAGGTGGGCAGTCGCCGCGGAGGGGGGCCCGGGGTCGGCCTGGCCCGGGGGCTGCTCGGCTGAGGAGGAGGAGGAGGCCGAGCTCAACTGTGGGCAGGAGCCAGCCCGCGCGGTGCACCATGGGACACGCCTGACGGCGGCGGCGCAGGCACGCCGCACGGCGTCTCTGTGGCGTCACGGCGCACCAGCTGCGGGCCGACGCGCAACAGCCCCCCCCCCTCCCCCGCTCGCCTCTCCCCTCGGGGAACCAGCTGCTCCTCCGCGCCTGCGCAAAGGGTCCCCCTCGCTCCTTGAGGGATGGAGCGGGGGGAGGGGGAAAACAGAAGAGGAAAAAGGCGGGAAAAGGAGCCCCGCGCCCCGGGAGGGGGTGGCGCCATCATGGCCGGCGCTTTTTCTCCTCAGGAGGCGAGTAGTAGGCCGCGCGAAAATGAGTCAGCATTAAAAGAAGAAGAAAAGAAAAGTCTTCGCTGAAAATGAGCCGATTGTCTCCAATTGTTTCGAATTGTGAATTAAGTCCACCGGGTTTTACTATTTCGTTTGTTGGAGCGAAGGACTCCGCAGCAACAGTCAAAAGGAGCAGCAGTGGCGTCGGAGGTTAAGAGCTCCTGTATCTAATCTGGAGTTTGATTCCCCGCTCTGCCGCCTGAGCTGTGGAGGCTTCTCTGGGGAATTCAGATTAGCCTGGGCACTCCCACACACGCCAGCTGGGTGACCTGGGGCTAGTCACAGTTCTTCGGAGCTCTCTCGGCCCCACCCACCTCACAGGGTGTTTGTTGTGAGGGGGGAAGGGCAAGGAGATTGTCAGCCCCTTTGAGTCTCCTGCAGGAGAGGAAGGGGGGATATAAATCCAAACTCTTCTTCTTCTTCTTAAGTGGAAAGCCAAGTTTACAGCCTCTCAGTTTAGCAGCCTAAGAAGCGGTTAAGAGACTCTGCTGTCTGTTAATTGGAGTTTTGGTTGGAGTTTCTTTGCTACTGGACTGCAGAAATCTACTAACTGGCTGCAAGTTAACTGCTGAGTAAGTGGCTGCTCCCCCAGCCTGCTTTCTAATGGGACGTGGGAATCGGCAGAGAGAAAATTAGTCCATTTTACCTTCTCCTAAAACAGTCAAAAATGAGACTTCTTTCAGTTTCAGCAGCTGCCTCATAACCAACCGTTCTGAAGTATTACCAAATTGCTCTGAAGAGAATGAAGGGCTACTAAAAGCTACAGACAGGACAAAACCCCAACTAAAGCCACGGAAGAGCAAGTGAAAAGAACCTACCATGGGTCCAATTAAATCCTTAACATCCTTCAGCTAACTGCTACAACAGTAGAGCCAGTGTGATGGAGCAGCTAAGAGCAGGTGGAATGTAATCCGGAGAACCGGGTTTGATCCCCCACTCCTCCAACTGAGTGGCAGAGACTTATCTGGTGAACCAGATGTATTTCTGCACTCCCACGTTCCTGCTGGGTGACCCAGGGCAAGTCACAGTTCTCTCAGGACTCTCTCAGCCCCACCTATCTCACAAGACACCTTGTGCGGAGATGAAGGGAAAGGAGCATGTAAGCCACCTTGAGTCTCCTTACAGAAGAGATAGGTGGGATATAAATCCAAACGCTTCTTCTAGAGTATATTTGTACGGAACTGCATTCAGCCAACAGTGGAATCGGACAAATTAAAGGACAAATAGCCTTCTTAGTTAAGAAACTGCAGCTGCAGACAAAGGAGGTGGATAAAGGGCATGCCATCTCAAGTAGAGTTTCCAACAATGTTGCTGTTGAATTTACAGACTTAATTTTGTATTCCGCCCTCCCCCAAAGGGCTCTGGATGGTTCACAACATATTAATACAAGTAGAGCACAATGCCTTTAAATCTCTACTTCCCATATGAAACTAGCCTGCAATTTGCTTCCACTGACACCAAATTGGTTACATCACCTGAAAAAGTGTGTCTAACAATCTACAATTACAGGGGGTGCATTCCAAGTTGGAATACAAAGCAATCAGCATTGTGGCATTTAAGAACTCTTGAAAAGGAATATTAATTAAGGGCATTAAGAAAGGTAGAAATACTGAATTCCACTCTTCAGGCTGAGAGGATTATCCTCTCTTTTAACTTGGAGCATTTGCCGTCAGTCTTGCTCCGCTCAAGGGCCCACCTTGCTTCTAAAGGTCTGTTTTTAACTAGGGTGTTCAAGAATGACACCTTGTTACCATTAATCATAACTTAATTACCATTAAGAAAGCAACATGTTTGACCCTCACAGAAAAAGGCAGAGGCACCTTTAATAAGGGCGTTAATGAACATAATCCTTTGAAGATATCTTCCTTCAACAAACCCCCATTTATACAGTGTAGAAACAGATAATCAAAGGGTAGAAGATAATCCTAGGAACTCCTTGAAACTCCCAGAATGTGAACAAATGGAAATCCTGGAAAGATTGGACCTTTTAAAAGAAAAGTCTATTTGATAGTAAGAGTCAACATTCAACCTTCATGGAGCAGAAAAATGTTAAAAGTGAAAGTAACACCTCAAGGAGCCTTTTAATATGTAGTTCCACTAACAAGAACATAAAATTTCCATCAATGATACTGGGGGGAGTAAACCAGTTTTAACTTAAACATACTTTTATCTTGTAACATACTTTTATCTTGTAAAAGTGATAAAAATGGATCACCTTTCCTCGGTCACACAAGTGGCAAAGATCATACCCATTCAACAACTGCCCAGAATATTTCAGACCCTCTACTAGTAGACATTGATTTTGACACTCGTCTTACCAAAGGTCTTCAAAATAAAATGGTCAACGCTAATTGAGGCAAAACATGGGCACAAGAACTAGCTGAAATGGCCTGCTGCAACTCTGGGTATAATCTGCCACGGACCCAGCACCCCATTCACAAACCAACCCACAGCCAATAACTGAATCAATCCCCAGAGAGGGTAACAGCTGTGTGTTTCTGGACAGGAAATGCTCTACCTCAGAGTGTGGTGGAGTCTCATGTGGTGATTTTTAAAGAGAGGCTCAATGGCCTTCTTTCAGGAGTGCTTTTTAAAAAAATTAATATTATTTATTGTATAATCACATAATTACAAAAATCATCACAAACACACACGTACATACATACAACAATCGTAATTTTACAATTGTTGAAAAATTAATTAAAACATTTCAGGTTTAACTGCAACATTTTTGAAAAGGTAAGAGACTGAAGTAGTTTCTGTCGATTTTCTTAACCTCTCTACGTTACTTCTATCTTTTCTTCTACTATTAAACTATTTTTCCTTATACACTTATATTGATAAAAAAAGTCCTCAATCCATCAAAAAAAATTCCTGGTTGCTGCAAATCCTTTATACTATTTTTGCTAGTACTTTTAAAGAGTAAGAATTTGTGTTTCCTCATTGATATATATTCTCTTTCCCTTCTTAAAAAAATAGCTATCCTATTATTGTTTTATTGAAAAAAAACATTACCATTGGCTCTATGGGAAAGGATATCAATATTAATTCTTATTTATTTATTTCTAATATATCAGGCTGTTTCTATCCCTTATCATATTCATATCTATTCAAGGAAATCCAACTATTTCATTATATTTAATTTTTTTCCCACTTTCAGATTTTTAAATAAGGTTTCCATGTTTCTTCAAATTTCTCTGGTTTATCCTTCAACCTCCAGGTTAGTTTGTCCAATTACATCATTTCCTATAGTTTTTCTTCCCAATTCACCATCGTAGGGACTTCTTTCTTCTTCCATAGCTTGGCTATCACTAATCTAGCCGCAGTTGTCATGTAAAGAAATAAATTTTCATATTTTCATCTTTTTTCATCTTTGATCAACAAAAAGAGTTCTGGCTTAATTTTGATCTTAGTTTTTAGTATTTTCCCCATTGCTTTAGCTATCTTCTCCCAATTTTTTTATTTTATTACATTTCCACCACACGTGGATTAGCGTTCCCTTCTTTTTCCTACATTTCCAACAAATTCCCTCTGTCTGATTATTCATTTTTGATAAACATTCTGGTGTGTAATACCACCTATTAAATATTTTTATGAAATTCTCCTTCAAATTCATTGAAAGAGTAAATTTATTATTTCTTCTCCAAATATTTTCCCATTCCTCGAGAGAGATATTTCTTCCTATATCTCTGGCCCATTTAATCATTGTATCCTTCACCACTTCTTGTTCAGTTTTCAATTTCAGTAGGAATTTGTAAAATCTTTTAATTATTTTTTTGTTACCTTTGCCAATAATGTCATCAAATTCATTTGGATTTTTTTGAAACCCATAGTTTTCCAAATCTTTTTTGTAAGTCTCTGTTAATTGTTGGTAAGAGAACCAATGGCAATATGTGTCTTTATTTAGAATTTCTTCTCTGGTTCTTAATTGGACTTTATTATTTTCCCACTTCAATGTTTCTTTGTAAGTGGGCCAGTTCCCTTCTGTATGGTGTTCCTTTATTTGGAGTGATTCTGCTCTTGAGACCCAATTTGGCGTTCAATTATATATAATATTTTTGTATTTTAACCAGTTATTCATCAAAGTTTTCCTAATTGTATGGTTTGTGAAATTTTTGGTATTTTTTCCTTTTTGAGTGGGCCATAAGAATCTATGCCATCCCTCTGATAGGTCATAACCTTCAAGATTTAGTATTTTTTATTTTTTAGTACTATCCAGTCCATTAACCACACCAGTAGATTGGTTTCATAGTATGATTGTATGTCAGGTAACCTCAAGCCCCTTCTATTTTTTTTATCGATCATGTTCTTGTATTTTATTCTTGGCTTCTTGCCATTCCAAACGAAGTTTACTAGTAGCTTTTTCCATTTATTTATTGTTTTAACAGTTAATGAGACAGGTACATTCTGGAAAAGATACATTAACTTTGGAATGATATTACTTTTTATTATAGCTATTCTGCCTAGAAATGATATTTGTAGCTTTTTCCATTTTTCTATTTCTTTTCCTATCTCATTCCAGATTTTTTGGTAGTTATTTTCAAATAGAAATTTGTTATTATTTTTGAGTGTTACTCCGAGGTATTTTACCTGTTTTTCTATTTTATAACCTGAATTTTCCTGTAAAGTTAGTCTCTCTTTCGATGTTAAATTTTTAGTTAGGATTTTTGTTTTCATCTTATTTATTTTAAATCCTGATACTCTACCGAATTTGTCCAATTTTTGTTTTATTCCCTTTATATTTTCTATTGGATCTTTTATGAACAATACTATGTCATCCGCAAATGCTTTGTACTTGTAGCTGTATTTCTTAACTCTTATTCCCTCCCATGTATTGTCTTGGCTTATTTTTTCCCCCAGTATTTCTAGCTGTAAAATGAATAACAGGGGTGAAAGAGGACATCCCTGTCTGGTTCCTTTATTAATTCTAAACTTTTGCAACTGGTTTCCATTTATTATTAATGAGGCAAATTGGTTCTTATATATTGTTTTTATCTAAATAATTCTCTATTTTTTGTTCTGACTTTCCTTCTTCTTTATAGAGTCTATGAAGAAAATTTCAATTTTCTTTCGATCGGTTATTATTTCTGCTCCTTTTTTTACTTTCGTTATTTTTCTTGAATTCCTTTCTTTTCTTAATCTGGCCGATAGCCATTTTCCTGGCCTATTTGCCCATTCAGACTCTTTCTGTTTTATGAACTTCAACTGTTTCTCTATCTCTATTTGATTTTTTCTATCTAGTTTTTGTTTTGTTTCAAAGATTTTTCTCTTAGTTATTCTATTGGATGGTTTTCTAATTAGCCTTTTCTCAAGGTCTTTCAGTTCTTTAGTTAACTGTATTTCTTCTTTGTTTTTTTTTCTTAAATCTTGTCTCTTGTTCTAAGAAAATACCCCTTGTGAATGCCTCACTTGCATCCCATATGGTTCTAAAATCCCCTATTGAACTATTGTTTAATTGGAAGAATTATTTTAATTTTTCTTCATTTCCCCCCACTATTTCCTTATTTTGCAACATCCAGTTCTTAATTACATAGTTTCTTACTTTTTTCTCCTTTATCATTACATTCCAACTAATTGGGTTATGATCCGATATTGATCGTGGCAAAAATTTTATTTTGGTTGTTGACGATAGAAGTAGGCTTGAGGCCCAAACTATATCAATTCTGGTGTGGCTATGGTGTCTGTTTGAGTAAAATGTATAGTCCTTTCCAGTTTTTCTTTCTCCCTCCAGATATCTTTTATTTTTAAGTTTTCCACCAACTCGAAGAATGACTTTGGTAGTGTGTTTCCATTTGTACCTGTTTTTCCTTTTCTATCTAACCTGTTATTAACTATACCATTGAAATCCCCCATTATGACTATCTTATCATACATATATTGTGTTAAAGTATCTGCCAATTCTTTGAAAAAATTTGATTTTCTTTCATTGGGTGCATATATTCCCATTAGAAGAATTTTAACTTCATTCAGCATTATCTCCACCCCCACATATCTTCCTCTATTGTCTTGAACAATCAATTTAGGTCTTAAATCTTCCTTAATATATATTGCCACTCCTTTTTTTTCTCAGCCAATGACACAAATAGCTGACCTAATTCTCTACATTCTAAGTATTTCCGGTCTTTTTCCCTTATGTGTGTTTCTTGTACACAAACCAGATCTTGTCCTAAGTGTTTTAAATAGTTGAAAACCTTTTTTCTTTTGTTGGGGCTGTTCATACCATTAACATTAATTGACAAAAATTTGTATGACATTTCAATTAGTAATAATTTAGTTTAACGAAGTGATCAAACTTATACAAAGGTTATTTAAGGGTTCGACGGAGATATATATAAGTAAAGAAATAAAGAAAGATAGCTAGAAAGAGAGAGGAAAAAGTTGAGAGATTTTTCAGTCAATAAGGAGAAAGGTAGTTAGAAGAGAAGGTATAGAAAAGAGAGAGAAGAAATAAGAGAGAGCATGGATCTTCAAATCTCTTAATTCATATTTAACTTAGTAATTTGTAACTTAAATTTTTAACATAATTGTCTCTTTTCACATTCAGCACTTTCCTTCAAAAATTCTTGCGCTTGCATGACTGATCTTATCAAAATTTTCTTCTCGTTTAATGTAAAGCTTACCCCTTCTACAGGTTCCCATCTGAAAATTATTTTGTTTTCTTTCAGCCAGTTAATTAAAGGAGCATAGTCTTTCCTTTTCCTTAATATATGTAGCGGCGTTTCTTTGAGTACTCTGACTTCTTGACCTCTTATTGTCACTCTGGTTTTTGAATGTTTCATTAAAATCTCATCATGTGTTTTTTCCCTTGCAAATGTTACTACAATGTCTCTAGGAACGTTTCTGTCTTTTGCAAATCTGGTATTTGCTCTGTAGATTCTGTCAATTTCACGCTCCATTAATTTTTCTTCCATTCTTAAGAACTCTGCTAAAGCAGTGGTCATCTTTTCCCTTAAATCTTCTTTATTTTCTTCTTTACATCCTCTAAATCTTAGAGTGTCTTCTTTCTGTCTAAGTTCTTGTAACGCCATCTGATCCATCATCATTTCCATCTGGTTTGTAAAAATTTCGACTTTACTGTCTGTGACTGTCACGTTATTCTTTATGTTGATGACTTCGTTCCTTATTTCTTTTATTGATTCCTCCATCTTCTTTACTTGACTCATCTTTCTTAAGTTCTTGAATCTCTTTTTCAAATGTTCCAAATCTACAGTCCAGTTTATTCAGTCTTTCCTTTGTTTCTTCCTGAAGCATTATAGATCTTCCTATCATTTGCTCCAGCTTGTCATAGTTTTCAGATCCACTCTTATCTGGGGTTTTGTTGTTCCCTCCATTTTTGGCTCTTGTTGCCATCTCTTCTTGTATTTCTGCTGGCTTCTTTTCTCCAACACGTTCTCTAGAGAAATTTCTCCCGAACCATTTTTTTTACCACTCTGGATCGTTAAAACTCTATGGTTCCATTGAACTCATTGTTTTCAATCCGGAGAATTCTCCCTCCTCCCCTTCCGGGTCACTTTCAATTGGGTTTAGTTCAACCTCCTCGGGGTTAATCCTCTCTTCTCTGAACCCTCTCTAGGTTCTTAGTGATTTAATAATTTCTTTTTAAGTCCCAATATGAGTTTAAAAAGTATCACTCACTTCACTGGAGCGTCGTTGCTTCTCCACTCGCCGTTTACGGAGCTCCGCCTGGTCACGTCTCCTTTCTTTTCTTTCCCGGTTTTTCACAGCTGCAGTTTTGCTTTCTCCTGCTTCTCCTTCAGCTGCTCGCCTTCCCCGGGTTGTCCGTAAGTTCAATCAGTCGTAATTTATTTTATATTTAGACTAGCAATGGTATGTTCCTTTCCAGTTTCACCCCTCTGCATGAGGGGGTTTTCAGCTTTGCACAGCCAATTCCTTAGCTCTCTCCAGTCCCTTAAGAAATGGTGCTTCTCCTTGTTCTCGCATCCCTTCAAAAGCTCCAAGTGCTTTTTTCCTGGGATTCCAGCCACAAGGATTTGCAGCGGATTTGCAACCTCGTTCCTCCCCCCTTTTTCTAGCGACGGGGGAGATTTTGGGGTTTGCTATTTCCCCAAAAAGCTTAAATATCTCAGGGGACTGGACCGCACCTCTGTTTTGTGCGGCTGGTCATCTCCAAGCCCAACCGGAAGTCCTCCTTTCAGGAGTGCTTTGATGTGTTCCTGCATTACAGGGGGCTGGACTTGATGGCCCTTGGGGTCTCTTCCAACTCTGTGATTCTAGGAGTCTCAAAAGGATTGGCCCGATGAGGAAGCGGAATGGGTTCAGTTGGTGAATCTGGGTGCTTCACACCCAGGCTCATTTCCCCATGGAGTGTTCAGGGAGGATGAACCAGTGGAAATACTTGATCCTCCTTCATGCAAGGAGGATGAGCCGGGATGGCCGGGACTCCAAGAAGACCCAGGTCTACATTCCCTACACGCGCAACAGGCTGCGCTGGACCGAGCTAAGCATGAATGGCAGGAGGCCCGGGAAGCCTTGATTGACAAACATGTTCGTCAGTGGCTTCAACTCAGGGAAGACTATGACAAGGAACATGAAGAGTTATATCAACAGCTGCAAAAGAATCGAGAACAACAGGGACGCGAAGTTTTGCAACTATGAGCTTTGAAATTACAACAATTCCAGGACGCTGCTGCCTACAGCGCTGAACTTGTTCAAATCCAGCGTGAACGTGCAGCCCTGGAGAAGGAAAGGTCCAAACTGCTGCGGAAGAAATGTGATTTGGTGGTCATCAAGGCCCATGAACGCGCTGCAGTGGCAGACCTACAACGGCAGCTAACTGCTCAAGCGGCAGAGTTGCGTTTGGAACGCCAACGTGTTGCAGCAAGCCAGACCCACGGACAGCCAGATACATCTCACCCATGTTCAGTGGACAATAGATCTGCCCGACCACCGCCAAGATGCCACTTTCAGCCCGCTACAGCCCAACACGCAGCACCCCTTCCTCCTGGACCTCAGGGTCGTGGTTTCACCCGCCCGCATATTCTGGCTTGTTTCGATGGTACTGCGTCCAAACTACCGTATTTCATCTTACAGCTGGATGCCCATATGCAGGAATACGATGACATGTATCGTTCCGAAAGGGAGAAGGTTTGTGACATCGGATCGGTTTTGGATGGGGAAGCGGCAGAGTGGTTTGTGGAACTTTTTGAACTTGATGCTGAGGAACTTAATTCGGTAGCCGACTTCTTGCAAGGCTGACGCTTGCAGTTCGAAGGATCGAGATGCCTGTGATAACGCTAAAAGGACACTTAAAACAATGTGGCAAGCCATTCGCGGAGTTTGCTCGTCGATTCTGTGCAGTTGCCAGCAAAATTCCTGACTGGCCAGACCAGATGAAAGCTGAATACTTCTATGAGGCTGTTGATCCAGAAATCCAGAGTTGGGCTGTTATGAACAACGAGCCTCGTACAGTGGCAGAATGGATTGAAATTGGCAGCATCATTGTGGGCAGACTCAACTGTTTCAAAGAATCGGGGACCAAAACCCAGCCGGCCAAACGCCCTGTGCCTCAGGTGAAGAAAGCTCCTGCCTCAGTTGCCATCCCACCTGCCACTGCTGAAAGTGTCTCGGAGCGACGTTGTCATTTAGGACACTGTCTGTATTGTGGCAAACCTGGTCATGTAGCTGCGACCTGCCCAAAGAAAACCAAAACTGCAGGCGGCTTGCCTCCAAAAAGATCTACAGCTAAGCCAGCATGGCGATCAGCACCTCCTAAGTCGGCTCAGGGCACATCAAAAGCCTTGGATGCAGAGGAACTTGATTTCCTCGAGGAAGATGAAACCACCACCAACATCGGACTCTCTACAGCAGTTCCTGAAACTACGGAGTCTCCTAAAGATGCGGTGAGTGATGGTGGTGCCCCTATTACCCTAACGACTACATTGTCTAATCTGGCCAAGCATACTCGTATTTTGGCTCAGGCGCTTGTGGACTCCGGGTGTTCCCATTGCCTTATGCGACCGCAAATAGCGGAGGAACTTGGATTACAATTAATTCCACTGGCCAAACCCTGACCGTTTACACAAATGAACGGTAGCCCTTTAGGGGGAAGTGGTCCAGCTCATTTTAAAACTGAACCCATCCTGTTGTAATGTGAGGAGCATTGGGAGCGCCGTAATTTCATTTTGGCCCCAGTGGCTAAATACCCGATCGTTCTGGGAATGTCCTGGTTAGAGACACATGATCCCACTATCCAATGGATATCTCACATAGTTCGTTTTACTGATCCACCCTGTGGGGATCACATACATGAAGGTGATCCACCTGAACCAAGCACCCCTGCATTGGCTTCTGGCGTTTCCTTGCCACCTGAACTGCCCGAATGCCTAAGCATCACTGGGACCTTGCCAGAGTTTTTGAAGAGCGGGAATGCGACCAGCTACCCCCCCACAGGGACACGGATTGTAAGATTGAGTTGATCCCGGGAGCCAAATACTGAAGGGCCGTGTATATCGGATGAGTCCCACCGAGGAGACTGAGTTAAGGGTGTTTCTGGACAAGAATCTGGCTCGTAGTTTCATTCGGAAGGCAACTAGGAAGGCAACTAGAAAAAGGATGGCTCTTTGAGATTGTGCACTGCCTATAGAGGTTTGAATGCAGCGTCAGCCTCCAATAAATACCTGTTACCCTTGATCAAAGACCTTTTAGATGCTTTGGGGTCGGGGCAGTTTTTTACCAAGTTGGACTTGAGAGAGGCTTACTATAGAGTATGCATCGCAGAAGGTTATGAGTATCTCACAGCCTTCAACACTTAGTTTGGACAGTATGAATATCTCATAATGCCATTTGGATTACACAGTGCACCCGGGGCTTTCATGTCCTTGATCAACGAGGTTTTGCAAGATTTATTGTTTAAAGGAGTGGTGGTGTACTTAGATAATGTCCTGATTTATTCCCGCACCGAGAAGCATGTAGCTCTGGTTCGCACAGTGCTGCAGAGGCTTCTTGACAACTCTTTATTTGTGACTGCCCAAATGTGCCTACCATCAGGAAAAGTTGGATTTTCTTGGATATCGTGTGTCGGGGGGATTGGAAATGGACCCTGCTAAGGTGGCAGCAGTAGTAAATTGGTCCATCCCTACCACCCGCCCAGAAGCTCAATGTCGTTTCTGGGATTTGCTAACTTCTATTGTGACTTTATTCCGCTTGAATTCGCCCAAATAGCCTTGCCTTTAACCGATTTTTTTCGTTACAAAGGGGCAAGGGGACTTACTAACAACTAAGCGAGATTGCCCCTCTTAATTGGACTGACGGTTGCCAGTAGGCTTTTCAACAACTTAAGACTGCCTTTACGACTGAGCCTATTTTAACCCATCCCAATCCTGACTTGCCGTTTATAGTACATGTTGATGCGTCTGACAAAGCTTTAGGGGCAGCCCTCTTACAACGGGGTGCGGATGGAAAACTGTCTCCTTGCACCTCTCTTTCGAAGAAGTTTTCTGGTCCTGAGCTCAATTGGACAGTAGGTGATAAGGAAACTGCAGCCATTAAAGAAGCTCTCAGCACTTGGCGCCATTGGTTAGAGGGTGCTGCCCGCCCTTTCCAAGTTTGGTCGGATCACAAAAACCTGTCAGCTCTGTCCACCCCCAGTAAAATGTCGGCTAAGCAATTGTGGTGGGCTGATTTCTTTTCCCTGTTCCAGTTTACAGTGCATTTTTTCCCTGGGAAAACCAACCAATTAGCGGACACGCTCTCACACCTTCCTCAGGGGGTGGATACCTCCTTACGTGGAGGTCGGCAGAAACACAGGGCTGTGGGTGGCGGAAGCTCAGACAGGTGGGGGCCCAGGAGGATGCGGTGGTTTTAGCACAGCAGTCCAATGTCGCTCCTTGCCCCTGGGTGGGAGGCAGTGGCCAAATGTGTGCCCCCCCCTCGACACATTCAAGTGGTACCTGGGACATCAGCCCCCTCTGTGCCCCCTTCCTGGTATGCCATTGATGAGGACCAACCTGCTTCCCTTCTGATGAGACTGGGTTAGTTTGGGCTACCCAGATCAGGCCCTATAGTCATAGGCACTTACATACATTCATAATCAACAAACTGTGTGTATGTCTGAAGTGTCATCAGGAGCAGCAGTGGCGTAGGAGGTTAAGAGCTCGTGTATCTAATCTGGCGGAACCGGGTTTGATTCCCCGCTCTGCCGCCTGAGCTGTGGAGACTTATCTGGGGAATTCAGATTAGCCTGTACACTCCCACACACGCCAGCTGGGTGGCCTTGGGCTAGTCACAGCTTCTCGGAGCTCTCTCAGCCCCACCCACCTCACAGGGTGTTTGTTGTGAGGGGGGAAGGGCAAGGAGATTGTCAGCCCCTTTGAGTCTCCTGCAGGAGAGAAAGGGGGGATATAAATCTAAACTCTTCTTCTTCTTTATCAAGTCATAGTTAACTTATGGGAACCATAGCAAGGCGTGCTCAAGGCAAGTAAAAAGACGAGTCAGTTTGCTACTGCCTTCCTCTGCATAAACTTCCTTGGTGGTCTCCTCTCCAAGTACTGACTCTGCGTAGCTTCTGAGATCTGATGAGAGCAAGCCATACCAGTGATTCCCAAACATTTTTGGGTTATCACCCCCTCAGCTCCTACATACCCCTTCTTGCCTCCCACCCCCACCCGCGCACAAACACGTATGAACACACACCTCTTTCTTGGTATTAGGTTTACTGCAATTTCAAAATAACTTCTAACACTGTAAGCCATAGGTGTCAAACTTGTGGCCCTCCAGATGTCATGGACTACAGTTCCCATAATCCTCTGCCAGCATGATGCCGACAGGGGATGATGGGAACTGTAGTCCACAACATCTAGAGGGCCACGAGTTTGACACCTGTGCTGTAAGCAAACATACGATTTCACAAATAAAACACGACGTAGTAAAAGCAAACCAATTTATTGAGCATTTCTAGCAATGTGAAAGGGGGGTGGGGGAGCAAAGGAAGGAGCGTTCTGGCTGCTACCCAGATAAATTCAACATTCGTGGCAATTTCTTGGGTGGGGGGGAGGCCATCTACCAAAAATGGTGCCCCGGGCCAGCCCTGAAACTGCACCACCCAACACCCCTGAGTATCCTAAATGAGGAGACAGCTGAGAAACACAGGCCATATCACTTCAGTCTTGTTCCATCTAAGAAGGTAAAGGTGAAAGCAGTTCTCTGTGCCAGCACCAGACTGCCACTGACACGTGGGGTGATGTTTACTAGGCAAACTGTTCACATTGCCCTGCTCAATCTTTAATGTTTGCTGCATGGAAACCCTGATTGGGTGGAAAGGAGGTACACAATTGGCTAAAATAAATAAAAGACAAAGTTACATCACGCTGCAGTTCCTGGTTGTTGGGCTGTCTGTGACAGAGGAAGAGGAAGGTGCATTCATTTCTAGTACTACAAGTACATTTCAGGTGCTACAAACTTCGTAACTTTTTACTTCATGAAGTCAACATAGGTCGTGTTTTCATCAGAAAGGCATCTCCGAGGATCCCAATAATAACATTGACAATTGTCACCTCAGTCCACCAGATGTGTTTAAGATCCAAATAACCTAGTGCAGACAAGAGGAGGTAAAATAAATCATCAACTTTTTGCCTCAGTTATTGTTATAACAGGCCTCGCAGGTAGACCAGGAATATCAACATCATCACCTGAACTTACAAAAGGAGACCACTGAAAACGACCCAGTGAGTTGATGGGTGGGGCGAGACCTGAACTTCCCACCCCAGAAGGTATGGCCTAAACCCGTGGTGGTGAACCTTTGGCACTCCAGATGTCATGGACTACAATTCCCATCAGCCCCTGCCAGCATGGCCAATTGGCCATGCTGGCGAAGCGAAGTCCAGGTTATAGATTCCTGGCAGTGATCTGATCCTGCGAGGTGGGGCCTATCACTCTAAACATCTTCTTCAACTAATTTAGAAAAGTGTGTCTGAATCAGTCTTGTTTCTCCCAAGGTTTTATAAACATGTAAATGCTAAATCCAAGGTCTTGAAAGTCATTGGCGTAACTAGGCAAACTGGAGCCCTGGGCAAAACCTGAGTTTGATGCCCCACCAGGCGCATGCCCAGTGCAACGTGCATGACCCACCCCCTTGTAGCTATGCCCAGTGGCGTATCTAGGCAAACTGGAGTTTGCCCCCGCCCCCCTGCCATGGACAGCCACCCTCTCCCAATGTGACCAAGCAATGCTTTTTTACACCAGGTCGTTTCAAAGTCACCATCATATTATAGAACATGCCCCAACTCACAAATCTGAACACAGCAATGGGCCATGCCACACAGCAGAAATAATTTTTTTGAAAACATTTTCAAAATGCTTTCAAAATGTTTTATTACTGCTATGAAAACCTTTTATGGTGTTGTATCCAATTAGGGGAAACAGCATCACTTTCAATGTAATTTAAACTGGGAACCCCAGATTCTCCCTTTAAGGTGGATTTAAAAGGAGAATCGGGGCTCCCTAGTTTAAACAAGTGATGCTGGAATCCACCCCCAAACAGCATCATTTTCAATGGACCTCAGATTCTCCCTTTAAATCCATGCCAAAGTGGGGGTGGGGAATTTAAAAGGAAAATCTGGGGAAATTTGGGGGGGGGTGCCTGCTGTCAGGGGTGCAATTGTTAAGCTAGCAGCACCAAACTTTCAGGGTATCTTTAGGAGACTCTCCTAATGATACCACCCAGGTTTGGTGAAGTTTGGTTCAGGGGGTCCAAAGTTATGGGAGCCCTCAAGGTTGTAAGTCCCCATCTTCTGTAATAGCTCCCATTGGAAACAATGGGTGATGGGGCACCCCCTTTGGGAGTCCATAGCTTTGGACCCCCTGGACCAAACTTCACAAAACCTGGGTGGTAACAGTATGAGACTCTCCTGATGATACCTCCCAGGTTTGGTGAAGTTTGGTCCAGGGGGTCCAAAATTATTGACCCTCAAAGGTGTAGCCACATCTCCTATTTGCTCCCATTGGAAACAATGGGGGATGGGGCACCCCCTTTGGGAGCCCATAACTTTGGACTCCCTGAACCAAACCTCACCAAACCTGGGTGATAGCATCAGGAGAGACTCCCGAAACATCCCTAAAACTTTGGTGCTGCTAGCCTAAAACTGCACCCTCTGCAGGCCAAAAACGGAAAAACACTGAAGAAAAGAACAAAAAATCCCACAAAATCAGACCATCCCGCAGGCTTTTAAGCCCCCCCCACAAGGGGGCGCCCTGGGCAACTGCCCACTTTGCCCAATGGGAGGAATGCCTCTGTTGAAAGTACATAATAAGGTATAAAAAATGATTCCCCCTTCTCTCGGTCTATCACTTACACAATCATGCAGAACATCATGAAAATATTCCACAAGGCAATGAAGATCCGGAAGTACCTCAGACTCAGCAAAAACTCTCTAATATTATCACCTGAGTGGAAGAAAGCACAGATAAATAAAATGGCCAGCATGTATCTCCTGTTTAGGGACAGGGCTGCCTCCCAGCACCCAGTTCCACCCCCCCCCCTTCTTGTCACAAATGCCCTCCCAGGGACCCTGGAGCATCCCACAGCTGGCAGCCTGCCCCTGAACTTACAAAAAGGAACAGGGACCTCCAGGAAGACAGAAGTTGGGAGGAACTGCAGAGAAATGGCAGGAGAGTCTAAGCAGCAACAGCAGACCTCTACAGTGACAGGTAACAGGGTGGAGGCAGCACAGGTCCTAGACTGGCCACAATCAGCAGTGCTCGGCAGCTTTAGAGTGTGGGGTGGGGCCAACACATCCCCAGTCAGGCTGCAATGAAGGAGGAGGGCCAGGAAAGCTAAAGAGCCAATCCCAGGCTAGCAGGGCTCAACACTAGCAGGCTGGAGCAGGGAGCTCCTAGGAGAGCGGGAACCTCCTGAGAGGGATAAAAGAGAGGCAGGGAAGAGGCTGGTGCAGTGCATGGGATCAGGATTGCAGGAGTGCTGTTAACTGCCTGATGGAACTATACAGCCTATGAACAGAAGACAGAGTCGTGTCTTGTTCGTTTTGGAAAAGTAGTAAAGTTTCTATGAGGCCAAGGTGGCCTACCTTGCAGGGGGGCAGGCAGATGGGGGGCTCACATCTCTCTACTGGCTTAACCACTCTCTTATACACTAGCAAGAAAAGCTGAACCTAGTCACAATAACTGTTAACATAGCTAAATACCTTATCATGTTTAAATGGCTTATTGAATATTATGATTTGATAGATGATAATGATGTTTAGTAATAAATAATGGACATATAAGATGAAATGTTGGGGAAAAGGAAACTATTAAGAAAATGTAAATATAGAGATAAGTTCAGTATCAGAAGTATTATTATTTTCCAGCAAACATGTACATGGCAGAGTAATAAATATAGAAAAGGAATTAGACCTGGAACTAGAGTGCTACAAACACGGAGCTAATTGTTGAGGTAGAAGAGCCTACCTTAGAAATAGGTAGAGCCTAATAGAGACCTTAAGGGGTCCTTAAGGCCGGAAACTATGGCAGAAACATCAATGTAGTATTGTATAAATTAGATTTAAGATTGATGTATATGCCAACGTAATGTATGTAACGGACATAAGATATCAATGTTAGATATCTATGATATGTTGTTAATCTTATTTTTGTTTTGTTTTTAACAAACTTAATAAAATTTCTATTAAAAAAAACATAGCTAAATACCAAAATGGGAAATAAGGCAATTTAAAAGAGAGAGAGAGAGTGGGCAGGAGATGAAGAGAAAGAGAGAAAAAAAGAGTGACATAACATTGAACAAACAAGGGGACAGGACAAAGAGAAGCTAAAACCAAACACATTCCCACAAATGTGCAAAATGCTGCCAAAAGTGATAGAAGTGATGGATTCCAAGAAGACTTTGTGTGGAAGGAAAGGTGGGGCACGAATATAGGAGACTAGAACTAAAGCCCATTTTGAAATAAAATGGGCTTAAGAAGGAAGGGGTGGCGGGGAGTGAGAGGGATCGCCCTTCCTCCTCCTCCTCTCTCTTCCCTCCAGAAGAGCAGCTCATATTTTTTGAGGCAGGGGAGGTGGAAGGTGGACGGGATAAAACATTTGACCATGACAGCCTTGACAAAAATTCCATGGTGGTCTGGACTCTGACCTGTTGTTGGTTCCGTCAGCTGTTCATCAAAACCCTGGCTCTCCTTCTTCTTCCTGAGAGGCAGAGATGCAAAGAATGATTCCCATATCCCTAGAAGCACAGAGGTACTTCCGATCTGAGGACAAAAACTTATGACGACTGAGGCTGAGATTAAGCTTGGGAGAGCCACTCTTATCTCACCTCAATCTCGGGTTCTTTTCCCTCCTATTAAACTCCAGACCAGCTGATTGTTCAAGGATTTATTGTAAAAGTTCAAAACAAAGAAATAAAACATAAATGCAGTGAGAGATTCTCAACTGGTTACATTCCTTTTGGTTCTTTGTCCCCATTCCAGGAACCCATGGCCCAGAGATGCTTCCCTGACCACGTCTCAAGGTGGAATTCCAACACCTTTGTTTTCCCCTTCTCAGGAAAACTCTGTTCAGGCCACGAGGTAACTTAGGCCTTTGAAGTTTCATCCTGGCACCTTTGTATGGCTTCCTGTCCTCCCTCCAGGAGATCAAAAGGCAAAGATGCTTTTCACAGTCATGTGTGATTCTGCTAGTTTTACAATACTATTCCATCACAAAACTCCCTCAGAAAAGGGCAAAGGAAAAGCGAACAGAGAGTTCCAAATAGGGCAAAAGATCAAAACACAGAAGATGTGGTATAAGATGTTTTGAAGCTTTTGGGGGACAGATCGGCCGGGTGAGAGGTTGAACATAGGAATCTGCCTTAAGTTAAGTCAACTCAGCTCGGGCTTTCCAGCTTCTCAAGATGAGGACTTCATCAGAACCCTTTCTGTTGACATGTCAGTGACTGTTCTTCTAAGAACTGTGCTTCTAAGAACCATGTGATTTACCAAGCAACAAGACATCCTAAAACTCTGTCTAACAACCCAGACACTGGTGGAGAAGTTCTGAATCCTGGCCACAGGACAACCTGTGGTTGTATCCAAAAGTTCTGCCAACACATCCCCCCCTCCACACGAGGCACTCACAGCCTGAAGTTCAACACTGCTCCTGCGTTGACCAACAGGGTCCTAAGTGAAAGAAGAAAATCAGAGAAGTTAGTCCACTCAGCTGTGAAGAATCCCCCACACACACACTTATCCTAGCCGCCCCAGAACATCCTTAAACCCTGAGTTTTAGAGAGGAAGGACAGTTGAAAGAGCAGGACTTAGAGGTAGCTTCTGCTGTGTTTCCTGGAATCCCCGGGACACTCTGGTTTGGCTCTCTCAAGCCCCGTCTTCTCATTCTCCTATCAATGAAAGGCTCTGATGCACCAAAGCTTAATCTAAAACAGGGGTCTTCAAACTATGCCCCCCCAGATGTTCATGAACTACAATTCCCATCAGCCCTGCCATTTGGCCATGCTGGCTGGGGCTGATGGGAATTGTAGTCCATGAACATCTGGAGGGCCATAGTTTGAAGACCCCTGATCTAAAACAAAAGGGAAAGCTGTCCAGTTGGAAGCATGGCTGATTGGAGATAGGTAAGCAACCTGCGCAAAATGGGGCTGCACTCTGCCTGAAAATTCAGGCAGTCAGTGTGGGCACGTTTGGACCCACGCCTACATTAAACAGCTAAACAGCAGCAGGTGTCAGTCGTCTTATGCTCTGCGAATGACAACCTTCTGGAGATCCCTGGCCCCCAAACTGTCTGACTGTCTTGGACCAGGACCAGGTCTGCTTTTTGTGGGTCATACTCGGTGTGAATTGTTCTGCTGGCTGGCTCGCAGCCTGCCAGGTACACTATCGGCTGGCGCTGGCCTCTGAAGGCCACGTTCTCAAAACTAAGTCTTGCTCACTGCCTGGATGGGAGGGGGAAGAGGAGAGAATGCTTATATGATTGACAGCTCTGCCTAAACTCGCAGAGCTGCCTTGAAACGGTTCCTGACCTGACTTATGCCTGCAATAAAGAAACCTTTGTGATCATACAAGCGTGTTCACTGCCTGGTCAAGGGGGTCTTGACAATAAGGCAGTGGTGGTGAACCTATGCCACGGGTGCCAGAGGTGGCACTCAGAGCCCTCTCTGTGGGCACGCACAGAGTCCCCCCACCCCATATCTAGGCTGGCCTGGGCCGCTGGGCTCGACTATTAGCATTAAACCTAAGACCTAGTTTTGGGGAAGCAGTGTAGATAACCCTGATAAGCGCCACGTGATTTTTGCCTTAGTTACGCCCCTCCTCTCAGCAGTAGCACGCAGAACTTGAAGCCGTCTAGCAGGAGGTGCACCGGCGTGCGTGGCAGCCTGCGCCTGCGTGCATTCGTTTCCCGCCCAAGGACCGGTGCAGCGGCTGCGTCCTTGCCACAGCCCCGCCCAGGAATGCCCCACCCCGGAATGCCCGGCCACGCCCCTATCATGCCCCGCCCATCCCAATTGGTGCTACGCCACAGTTTGAATCCCACCACCATGGGAACCTGTTACTAAAATTTTTGGATCCCACCACTGTGCTTAAGAGGATGGGGGACATTTCCATCCCCCTCCCCGGCTCTACAGCCCCAGGTCCTTCTCATAAAGAAGAAAGGGGGGGGCAAAATAACAACATCCCCCCTTCCGGTCTTTCCCTGGCGGGCGGGCAGCACTATTTCTCGTCCCTTACCCGCAGATCAGCAAGTCCCCCAACATCCTGCTCCTTCCAGTCCCCGGAAGCGGAAATCCCCCTTCCCGGGCGACGGAGACGCTCCCGTCAACCAGCAGGAGACGTCTTCTTGCCTGTTGTCTCCGAGTCGCCAGGGGGCGCTCGCCCCCACAGGCAGGGACTCCCCCCCCCCTTCCAGCGCGTCACGAGCTACGGCGTCGCTGACGAAAGAGGGTGCCTTCTGAGTGCGACCGCGCGTGCGCCCAGCGCAAAAAGTTCGGCTGAAGCTACCTGCCCGAGGAGGCGTGGTTTCCCTGCCGTTTAGGGGGGTGTGGCGGGAGGAGGAGCAGGCGCAGTCGGGCCCAGCCTCCTCCTCCTCCTCGGGCCTGGCAGGCCTCCAGGGAGAAGGGGCGGGGCTTGGCTCTGCACGCGCTCAGAGGGCGGGGCCCGGGCCGCGGGTGGGCGGGGCGGAAAGGCGCGTGCCTGCCTCGGAGGCGGGCCCGGTCCCTCGCCGGCTCCGCCCTCGCTGGGTGCTGAGCCGCCGCGGGCTGCGTGGGTGCCGGGTGGGGGGGTTCGCGCCGCCGCTGCCGCCGCCGCTATGGAGCTCCTGGAGGCGCTGGACGTGGCCGGGCTGGCCGCCGCCTTCGCCCGCCTGCCCGTCTTCCCCGTCTTCGACCTGGGCTACTTCGTCGTCTCCATCCTCTACCTCAAGTACGAGAAAGGTCAGTGGCTGCCTCCGCCCCCCCCTCCCCCCCCCCCCCCCCCCGGCCGACCCTGCTGCAGGTGAGGGTGGGGAGACCTCCTCCCACGCAGCCCCCTCCTCCTCCTCCTCCTCCTCCTCCTCCTCCCCCCAGGGGGAGATGGCCCGTGCCCCCTTCCGCCTCCCCTTCGCCCCAGTCCGTGGGGAAGAGGCGGGCGGGCGGGCGGATGGAGGGGGCTCCCCGGCCCGCTCGTGACCAAAGGGAAGAAGAGAAGCCCCCGGGCCGGGGGAGGGCACCGCGCGAGGGCCAGGTTCCGCCGCCGGCTGTCACTCAAGGGCCTCCCGGAGAGGGTTTCCAAAAGGGGACAGGAGAGGGGCGAGCGAGTGCCGAAGGCGAACCCGCCCACAGGCTCTGGGCGAGAGACCCGCGTGTGCCGCTGCCAATCAAGCCCGCCCGCCCCGCGGAGTGTGGCGGGTGGCCGTCCAGCGTGCCCGTTGCCTTTTCTACTCGGAGGAAGAGGAGGGGGGCACAGATGAAGGGGCCTTGCGCGTGCGTGCGCGCGCAGCAGCAGCAGCAGCAGATTTGCGCGGGGGAGGGTGCAGAGACAAGGGAGGGGCGCACACTTTTCTGCAGCACAAGCTACGTGCCCCCGCCCCAAACACCGAGGCGTCAGGGAGAAATGTGAACTGGCTGACGGGCTGGGGCAGCTGCTGCTCTATTTGAAGGGCAGCTCAGCAGGAGGGGAGGGGGAGGGGGGTGCTTGGAGTGGCCGACCGGGCAGGAGAAGCAGAGAGCCGGGCAGGCGGTCCAGACCACGGGCAGGCAGCGGGACAGATGGAGGCCAGCAGCGGCCCTGGAGGATTCTGGAGCCCTTTAAGGACCCCGATGCCTTCCGCCTCACCTTCTGCCTCTCTTTTGTCAAACGAAAAAGTCCTGCAAAAAATTCATTGAAAAGTGATTCTCTTGCCAAACCACCTGTCCTCTGTGGTATTTCACACTGCTTAATGTGTAACTGAGAGCCCCAAACAAAGGGGTGGGGGCAGACCCTTTCTTGGGAGCGGTGTGCCACCACACCGGCACATTCGCCCTCCCCGGGGCATTTACCCTGGTGGATGGGCGATCCCACCGACATGGGGCAAACACCACACACACAAACAAAGGGTTAAATGTGGCTTTGGACGCTGCACCAGCCTCCCAGGGCCTCTGCCACCACTGCCAGTTGACTCTTTCCCAACTTTTAAGTGGCCTAGGTCCATTGTGGCCCATAGAGCAGTGGTGGCAAACCTATGGCACGGGTGCCAGAGCTGGCACTCAGAGCCCTTTCTGTGGGCATGCACAGAGTCCCCCCACCCCATATCTAGGCTGGCCTGGGCCGCTGGGCTTGATTATTAGCATTAAACCTAAGACCTAGTTTTGGGGAAGCAGCGTAGGTAACCCTGTTAAGCACTGTTAAACCCCACTGATTTCCATGCAAAGAACTAAAGCGCGATCCTTTACCTGGGAGTAAGCTTGGTTGTTGGCAATGGGGCCTGCTTCTGAGTAAACCGTCCTAGGGTCGTGATTCACTCGTTGGAAGCGTTGCATGGTTGCTTCAAAGCAGAGCCACCGACTACCACCAAGCTTACTCCTGAGTAACGCACGCCTCGGAGCCAACCGCTTTTTCCTAGACTAAAATCTCGATATTCAGGTTGAATTGCCGGGTTGGCCCTTTGCGATAAATATGTGGGTTCTGGGTTTCAATTTGGGCACTCGGTCTCGAAAAGGTTCGCCATCACTGCCATAGAGGCTTCTTGAGAGCGGGGAGGCTTTTGCGCTTTGCAAGCCTCCCCACACCACCTCTGTGGAGGGGGGCACTACATTGGTGCTGCCTGCAGCCCACCGCCTCCCATCTGGATGGGGCTATTAGTCGTTTGCTGTACTTTTCCAGTGATTGTTGCTAGTCCCTTTAAGAGTGTATTTGATTATGGCTATATTCTCTTTTTTTCCAGAATTGTGAATATTCAAATAGGTAATTTGCCTACTGCTTCCAGCATCTTCTGTTGGCAGCAGGCTCTCAGAGTTCTGCCTCCAAGCGTTCCTCCTGCCCACCGTCCTCTCAGAGATGCGCACAAACAGTTGTGGCAGGCAAGGAAGCCTTGTGTGGGGTGGGGGGGAGATGGCCGTAGCAGCATCTGGAGGAGGAGGAGGAGGAGTTTGGATTTGTATCCCCCCTTTCTCTCCTGCAGGAGACTCAAAGGGGCTGACAATCTCCTTGCCCTTCCCCCCTCACAACAAACACCCTGTGAGGGGCTGATGGGAATTGTGGTCCATAACATCTGGAGGGCCAAAGGTTCGCCACCACTGTCATAGGGTCATCATAGGAGCAGCAGTGGCGTAGGAGGTTAAGAGCTCCTGTATGTAATCTGGAGGAACCGGGTTCGATTCCCAGCTCTGCCGCCTGAGCTGTGGAGGCTTCTCTGGGGAATTCAGATTAGCCCGTGCACTCCCACACACGCCAGCTGGGTGACCTTGGGCTAGTCACATTTCTTCGGAGCTCTCTCAGCCCCACCCACCTCACAGGGTGTTTGTTGTGAGGGGGGAAGGGCAAGGAGATTGTCAGCCCCTTGGAGTCTCCTGCAGGAGAGAAAGGGGGGATATAAATCCAAAACTCTTCTTCTTCTTCATGTCTTCTTCAAAGACTGTACTATCTGAGACTTTTAAGGAAGCAGCAACTGGATGGAAAACTCCTGGTGTCCTTTTACCGCTGTGCTATAGAGAGTGTCCTAACCTACTGCATCTGTGTATGGTTCTCCAGTTGCACAGTGGCGAATAGGAAGGCGCTCCAAAGGGTGATCACCACTGCACAAAGGATTATCGGCTGCCCTCTCCCCTCCTTGGAAGAAATCTATAATGCCCGAAGCCTAAATAAAGCCCAAAATATTCTGAGGGACCCGTCTCATCCAGCACACTCTCTTTTTAAACTGCTACCATCTGGTAGACGATACAGGGCCCTCAGAACTAGGACAAAGAGGTTTAGAGACAGCTTCTACTCTAGAGCTGTGGCTATGCTAAACTACGCTGCTTCATATTGATGTATTTGGGGCTGTGTAGGGATGGGTGGAGGATGATGATGTATGAGTCTGAAATTGTGTGCATCGAGGAATGCTGCTGTAAATTTCGTTGTGCGTGCACAATGACAATAAAATGCTTATGCTTATGCTTATGTTCCCTTGTTGGTGGGGATGGAGGCACCAACTTCATGTTGGCTTCCCAGATATTTCCTCCACATGGTGCTGCGGAGGGCCAGGGCTGCCAGGGCTCCCAACCCTGATTGAGGGAGTGAATGGGCAGGAAGGTGCTTTTGGAGGTGCATTGCCTAGCTTACCTGCATTGGCACAGTCAACCTTTTGGTCCCTGGCTGTACAGGTGCTGTGCCAGGAATGGAACTCAGGCAAGAGATCTCAGCCACAGAGTGTGTGGACTCTGGTCCCCCGGGTTGTTCTTTGTCCAGAGCACTCTCCCCATTAGGTAGGCCAGTGGTGGCGAACCTTTGGCACTCCAGATGTTATGGACTACAATTCCCATCAGCCCCTGCCAGCATGCTGGCAGGGGCTGATGGGAATTGTAGTCCATAACATCTGGAGTGCCAAAGGTTCGCCACCACGGAGGTAGGCTGTGCAGCACTGCATGCTGCCCATCAGCTCTCTGCCTTTGGGTGGCCAAGAGAGCAAGCTGCCAATGGCGTGTGAAGGTGGAGGGAACCTGGGTTCTCGTTCTCTCTCTCTTGGGGGGGGCATGCAGCAGTGCTCGCTCTCTTGCGGGCCTCACAGTTGGTGGTAAGACACCCTCTAGCTCTGTTTTATTTTTAGCTGTCAGTAGAGAGATCAGTTTCGTTGGGTGGACCCAGAGAGGGAGTCCTCACAAGTCATGATTCTGCGAAGGCAGCAGCTGTCTGGATATTAAATGTTGCTGGGCTTATGGATCTGCCAAGGGCCAGGAGTAAGAAGGTACATTTATAGTCCTCGCATCAAATGGCAGCTGGAAGGATGGGAATGCACCAACCATGGGTCAAATGCTGTACGCAGCACAGAAGGGACAGCAGCCAGTGCCAATGGGGCAGATTAAGGAGGTTAAGAGCTCGTGTATCTAATCTGGAGGAACCGGGTTTGATTCCCAGCTCTGCCGCCTGAGCTGTGGAGGCTTATCTGGGGAATTCAGATTAGCCTGTACACTCCCACACGCGCCACCTGGGTGTCCTTGGGTTAGTCACAGCTTCTTGGAGCTCTCTCAGCCCCACCTACCTCACAGGGTGTTTGTTGTGAGGGGGGAAGGGCAAGGAGATTGTAAGCCCCTTTGAGTCTCCTGCAGGAGAGAAAGGGGGGATATAAATTAAAAAAACCACTCTTCTTCAATATCTACCTTCTTATCGAGCCCAAACTTACACTGTTGCTTTAACAACATAAAATGTACCATTTAGAACTCAGAGAGCATCTAAAATTGTACTATTTGGCATGTTTATGAAATTCACATGTGGATTTTCCTCCCTCCCTCCCTCCCTTCACAAGCAAAATTGAAAATGTACCCAGTACTGAAGGGAGAGAGCTACAAACTCTGTAGCACCTGTTTCTTTGTTCTTGACCTCAGAGAGGTACAGGAAAACATACATTTTGTTATAAACCAAAGAAGGAGTATATAAATTTAATAATAAATAAATAAATAAAATATTTGGTTAATGAATTAAGTTTGATGACTGGTGGTCTGGTAGATCTTGTTAAACAAGATCTACCAGACCACGGCCACACAGCCCAGAAAGCCCACAACAACCAGTTGAGTCCAGCCATGAAAGCCTTCAACAATAAGTTTGATGATATTGAAGACAGAAGCTGTCCGCTCACGAGTCCACCCGTGAGTCTGTCCCAGAGGCGTAGCTACCATGGGGACATCCGGGGACAAGTGCCCCGGGCGCCACCTTGTAGTGGGCGCAAAAATTGCAGGTTCGTTTATGGCTTTTTCTATTTTTCAGGTTTTTTTCCATTTTTGGCCTGCAGGGGCGCAGTTTTTAGGCTAGCGGCACCAAAATTTCAGAGCATTGTCAGGTGACTCTCCTGATGATACCAGCCAAGTGTGGTGAAGGTTGGTTCAGGGGGTCCAAAGTTATGGACCCCCAAAAGGGGTGCCCCCATCCCCCATTGTTTCCAATGGGAGCTAATGGTAGATGTGGCTACCCTTTTGAGGGTCCATAACTTTGGGCTTCCTGAACCAAACTTCACTAAACCTGGGTGGTTTCATCAGGAGAGTCTCCTGAAGATAGCCTAAAAGTTTGGTACTGTTAGCTTAAACATTGCTCCCACGACAGGCACCCTCAAATTTTCCCCAGGTTCTCTCTTTAAAAATCCACCCCCTTTGGAGTGGATTTAAAGGGAGAATCTGGGCTCCCTAGATTAAAAAAACACATTGAAAGTATTGTTGAAGGCTTTCAAAACTAGATTCAACTGGTAGTTGTGAGTTTTACAGGCTGTGTGGCCGTGGTCTGGTAGATCTTGTTCCTAACGTTTTGCCTGCATCTGTGGCTGGCATCTTCAGAGGTGTATCACAGAGAGAAGTCTGTTATAAGAGAAGGCTGGACATAGTGTATAATAGACTTCTCTCTGTGATACACCTCTGAAAATACCAGCCACAGATGCAGGTGAAACATTAGGAACAAGATATACCAGACTACGGCCATGCAGCCCAGAAAACCCACAATAACCAACATTGAAAATGATGCTGTTTGGGATGGAGAATCTACCCTGAAACAGCATCACTTTCAATGTTGTTTAAACTAGGGAGCCCAGAGTATCCCCTTAAGGTGGATTTAAAAGGAGAATCTGGGCTCTGTAGTTTAAACAACATTAAAAGTGATGCTGTTTCAGGGTGGATTCCCCGCCTTCAAAAAATAGCATCACTTTCAATGTTGCTTAAACTAGGGCATGTTCTATAACGTGATGGCGACTTTGAGATGACCTGGTGCAAAAAATGTTGTTTGGTCGTGGTGGGGGAGGGACACTGCCCATATGGGGGGGGGGGCGCAAAACTCAGATTTTGCCCCGGGCTCCATTTACCCTAGCTACACCCCTGGTCTGTCCCACTGAACCACGTTCCTCTGGCTGGCTGTGGCCATCCAGGGGCCCTGGCTGAGACCTCGTCCCTTTTCGCTGGAGATGTTGCCAGAGAATTAACCTTGGGGGTTTCTGGGCCCAAATGTTTGAGCTCTTCAATAACTCATTGACATAATGTTATAGCATATTAATATGGACAGAAATTGTCACACTTAAGCAATACAAGGCGATCCGGCTGGCCTCTACAAGGGCCAGGGATTTTAAGGCTCTGGCCCCTACCTGGTGGAACAGGCTTCCAGGTGAGATCAGGGCCCTGCGGGACTTACAAAGTTTCCTCAGGGCCTGTAAAACGGACCTGTTCCGCCAGGTGTTTGGCCAGCTGGGATGATGTCAACTCCGCCATAAGAACATCTGGCCTCCCGTGGGTACATAAAGGGGAAAGGAGGGGTTGTTTAGTATTTTATAGTATAGTACAGCCATCTGTAGTTAGTATTTTATATATATATTTATTGTAAATTATATATTGATGTTTTAAATTGTTTTAATGTTGATGGACACCGCCCTGAGCCTTTGGGGAGGGCGGTATACAAATATAAATAATAAATAAATAAATAAATAAATATACCCTTGATAATACTGTTTATGAGTGTATCAGGGTTCCTCAATGTTGCACTCCCCAGTTCTTCTCTTGACACCTGCCAAGCTTTTCAGAATGAGGTTGGAGCCATTAACAGGCAGGGTTTGCCACTGGTTGCTGCCCTCGTTGAACTGAAAGGATTTCCTGCCAGAGGTTCTGGCCAGCACCGGGCCCTTCCTTAGTCAGTGTGTGGTTGAACTGGGGGAGGGTAGATGGTGGCAATATTAAATCTAAATGAAAAGTGGAAAAGAGATCTTGGGGGTCATGGGGAGAGAAAAGTGGAAGAGAATAAAACTGCAAGGATTGTCATGCCCTTAACTCTTCCATGACTGAAATCACCAGGGAATCACGATGGAATTCTAACACATTTACTCAGAGGAATCCTCAGCGAGCTCGGTGGAGCTTACGTGTGGGTCAGTGTGCACAGTCTTGCAGCAGCCGTGAAGAGTCTGCCGTGACCAAGGCTGCACAAAAGATGACAATGCAAGGAATCATAGAAAGAAGGGACCACAATGACCACTGTCCAGTCCCCTGCCATGCAGGAACACACACACTGTTCACAAACTGCTTTCTGAGACTTGCTGCCTCTGAACTCTTAAGAACATAAGAACAAGCCAGCTGGATCAGACCAGAGTCCATCTAGTCCAGCTCTCTGCTCCTCGCAGTGGCCCACCAGGTGCCTTTGGGAGCTCACGTGCAGGAGGTGAAAGCAATGGTCTTAAGAACATAAGAACAAGCCAGCTGGATCAGACCAGAGTCCATCTAGTCCAGCTCTCTGCTACTCGCAGTGGCCCACCAGGTGCCTTTGGGAGCTCATCTGCAGGAGGTGAAAGCAATGGCCTTCTGCGGCTGTTGCTCCCGATCACCTGGTCTGTTAAGGCATTTGCAATCTGAGATCAAGGAGGATCAAAATTGGTAGCCATGAATCGACTTCTCCTCCATCAATCTGTCCAAGCCCCTTTTAAAGCTATCCAGGTGAGTGGCCATCACCACCTCCTGTGGCAGCATATTCCAAACACCAATCACACGTTGCGTGAAGAAGTGTTTCATTTTATCAGTCCTAATTCTCCCCCCCAGCATTTTCAATGTATGCCCCCTGGTTCTAGTATTGTGAGAAAGAGAGAAAAATGTCTCTCTGTCAACATTTTCTACCCCATGCATAATTTTGTAGACTTCAATCCTATCCCCCCTCAGCCGCCTCCTCTCCAAACTAAAGAGTCCCAAACACTGCAGCCTCTCCTCATAAGGAAGGTGCTCCAGTCCCTCAATCATCCAATTGGCTATGCTGGAAGGGACTGATGGGAATTGTAGTCCATAACATCTGGAGTGCCAAAGGTTCACCACCACTGTCTTTGGGAGATAGCATCGGGGTTCCTATCTCAAAGTGTGGCCTGGGAGAGCTACAAGTTTGGAAACAGGCGATGGGAAGTCAAAAGAAGGGGGTTGCCAAGTAGCATCATAAAGGGAGGGGGTGCAAAATGAAGCTTTTGTTTTGGCAAAGATCACTGAAGTATATCCTGTCTGTACTCCACAATCAATAAATCGATTTTGTATCTACTGAGTCTGTTTGGGAGTTCCACGAGAGACGATGCAGGGTTGTTGTGAGGATCAAATGGAGAAATGAAGAATTATGTAAGCCACTGTGGGTCCCTATTGGGGGAAAGGTGAGGTGTAAATAAAAAAACCCCTTCAGCACATAGAAAACTTGGATAAGGATTTCTTGGATAAGAATTTCAGCTTTGTCTATTTCCTGGTGTGCTGTTTTCCCCCCCTGCATGCTGTGTGCAAAGACTTCTGCTGAGATATTGGTGCTGCCATTCCCACCCCACCCCAAGTTCAAATAAAACTGTTGGTGACCAGCTGAAAGCATTTGGGAAACTAACTTGAGCCAGCAACGGTGGCAAACCATGTCCAACACTTAGATATATGACGAGGAACAGAGCATAAGAACATAAGAACAAGCCAGCTGGATCAGACCAGAGTCCATCTAGTCCAGCTCTCTGCTACTCGCAGTGACCCACCAGGTGCCTTTGGGAGCTCAAGTGCAGGATGTGAAAGCAATGGCCTTCTGCGGCTGTTGCTCCTGAGCACCTGGTCTGTTAAGGCATTTGCAATCTCAGATCAAGGAGGATCAAGATTGGTAGCCATGAATCGACTTCTCCTCCATCAATCTGTCCAAGTCCCTTTTAAAGCTATCCAGGTGAGTGGCCATCACCACCTCCTGTGGCAGCATATTCCAAACACCAATCACACGTTGTGTGAAGAAGTGTTTCCTTTTATTAGTCCTAATTCTTCCCCCCAGCATTTTCAATGGATGCCCCCTGGTTCTAGTATTGTGAGAAAGAGAGAAAAATTTCTCTCTGTCAACATTTTCTACCCCATGCATAATTTTATAGACTTCAATCATATCCCCCCTCAGATGTCTCCTCTCCAAACTAAAGAGTCCCAAACGCTGCAGCCTCTCCTCATAAGGAAGGTGCTCCAGTCCCTCAATCATCCTGTTGAGCAGTTTTGCTTTTGAGAAGCTATAAAACAGCACCACAGAGTAAATGTAAGCTTTGTCTGTTGAAGATCTACCTGTTGTACAACCATTTTAAACTCAGAATTCCTTGTATATTTTTTGCATGTGTTAAATCAGGAGAATGTGTGGTGTGGTAGTACTTGGCATCTCAGACAAGGACTAAGTAGGACTAAGTAAGAGATTCCAACTCCTTGGAGAAAATGTCTTGTCCCTTTTATTTACCTCCATGCCATTAAAAGCTTCCAAGACTTATTTCACATGTACCGTATATACTCGTGTATAAGTTGACCCGCATATAAGTCGAGGCACTTAATTTTACCACAAAAAACTGGGAAAACTTATTGACCCGCGTATAAGTTGAGGGTGGGAAATGCAGCAGCTGCTGGTAAATTTCAAAAATAAAAATAGATACCAATAAAATTACATCAATTGAGGCATCAGTAGGTTAAATGTTTTTGAATATTTATTTCAAAGAAAAACAGTCCAGCACAGCTCTGTAAGTGGAAAAGAGGGTCAACAAGAACAATATGGTCTCAACAGTAACTTTAAAAGTACAAAAACCTTAGCTCAATCAGCAACCAAGCTAAAACACAGGAGTTAAAATCCTTCAAAACTGGATTCCTCGTCATCATCTGTATGTCCAAATGTAACCCAACTTAGATTTTAAGAGGGATATTATCAGAAATGGAAAATCTACTATTAGCTTCCATTGTAAACAATGAGGGATGGGGCACCCCCTTTGGGGGTCAATAACTTTGGATCCCCTGACCCAAACTTCACCAAACCTGGCTGGTATCATAAAGAGACTCTCCTGATGAGACCAGCCAGGTTTGGTGAAGTTTGGTTCAGAGGGTCCAAAGTTATGGACCCTCAAAAGGGTAGCCTCATCTACTGATAGCTCCCATTGAAAACAATGCGGAATGGGTGGGGGTCCATAACTTTGGACCCCCTGAACCAAACATTACCAAACTTGGCTGGTATAATCAGGAGTGTCTTCTGAGGGTACCCTGAAATTCTGGTGTCGCTAGCATAAAAATGCGCCCCCTGCTGGCCGGCAAAGTAAAAACACACAAAAAGTTTTAATGACCCGCATATAAGTCGAGGGGAGCTTTTTCAGCATTAAAAATGTGCTGAAAAATTCGACTTATACATGAGTATATACGGTGATATCAGTCCACGAATTTTTGTCAAGCGTGTTCAGCATTTCTGTTGAAATCATCAGCAATGCTCGCTGTTTCCAAAACTTGCTCTACTCTGACCTTTTTTGGAAGAACACAGTTCAGGTATCTTAGCGTATCATGGAAGGAGTGATGCGTATTTGCCACCTGTAAAGGTCCCACTCCAACAGCACCATTATCCACGAGGTTGGTGGCAAGAAGGCATCTTTCTAACATTTTTGCACACTTAAAAAAAATAAACTATAATTGCTGATTCAGTTAAGTGCCGTCATGACCTATCACCGCTTCTCTTTTTCCATTTCGAATTTGAGCTCTCCGAAATGCAGTTTTCAAAAAAAATGGAGTCTACGGCCCTTTTTATTGCGGAGGTATCTGAAAGGGAGCAGAGAAAGTTCTTGGTTCCGCATTATGTGTTTCTCAGGCTGAAAGTGCCTCCTCCTCTCTTGCTCCAGGGGCCGTCGAGCTGTCCCGCCAGAGTCCCTTGGCCTCCTGGGTGGTCGCCATGCTCTACTGCTTTGGCAGCTACATCCTGGCTGACCTGCTGCTTGGAGAAGCTCCCATCGACTACTTCAGCAACAATGCCAGCGTACTTCTGGCCACTGCAGTCTGGTGAGCCCATCTGCCTTGCTCTGTTCTGCATGCACCCGTTTCTGGCCCAGTGCTGTTACAACAGGGTAACGGGTTCAAAATATTTAAGCCAAAAAGCTTAAGCCGACAAAGGAATAAAATCAGATAAATATTTTATTCACGCCAACAAATGGGCAAAACAGCATCAGGGGAACCACGTAAAATGGCAGTGTGTTCTTACTTTTATAGGTTACATCAGAATAGCAGTAAAAAGAATACACCCCAAAGTTCATCATCATCAATCAATCATTTGAAAGGGTGGGGATGGGGCAAACTAGTGCCCTTATTGGAAGATGTCAGCACCTGGTCTTTGACGCAAGATGAACTAGAGCCCTGTTTCTTTCTAATCTATATTGTCTTTTGTTGCCCTTCTCCTTAGACAGCCTAAACATTTTCATGTTTCTCTCTTCTGTCACTAGAAGAAGGGCAAATTCAAGGTATCTGTCTGGGAGCCGTAAGACCTTAAAAACAGTTGAATTTGCACATTCTGTATAACTCTGAAAAAGGGGCATTCTGCTGGGCTATCAAGCTTGCCTAGTAACAGAAAAAGGATAGATTTTCAAGCTTGCATTTTTCTTTGTTCAGCTGCATCATGGTTGCCAACTACCCATTACAGAAAGAAAGTAATGGGGGGGCAAAAGAAAATCTGAGAATATTCCTCTTATGCCTTCTGCGCCTACAGTGCCATGTTTCTCTGGTTAGCTGAGAGCCTTCTACCCTATATTTTAAGAAAGAAGGCAGAGATATGGTCCAGGTTAAAGGGTCCCCATGAGCCATGAAGCACCGCTAACAGAACTGCTACTGACAAGCACTCCAGCCCTTGACCAACAGGCAAGTGACAGTAGATGGGGTGAAGGTGGTGGGGACCTTTGGTGGAAGTTGCCATATCTTCCAAAGACGTTTGTAGCCACACTTGTCAGATTTTAGCAGGGCAGGTTTTAATAAACTCCAGCTGGGTGACCTTGGGCTAGTCACAGCTTCTCGGAGCTCTCTGAGCCCCACTCACCTCACAGGGTGTTTGTTGTGGGGGGGGGGGAGGGCAAGGAGATTGTAAGCCCCTTTGAGTCTCCTACAGGAGAGAAAGGGGGGATATAAATCCAAACTCTTCTTCTCTTCTTAACAAGATGCAATTCAACAAGGATAAGTGCCGAGTTCTACATCTGGGTAGCAAAAATGAGGAACATGCATCCCGGATGAGGGATACACTACTGAGTAGCAGTGTGAGTGAACAAGATCTTAGAGTACGGGTAGACAGTAAGTGAATATGAGCAGCCAATATGATGCAGTGACAAAAAGGCTAATGTGATCTTGGAGTGTTATCAACAGAGGATTAACATCCAAATCACAAGATGTCATTGTCCTTATACACCAAATTGGTCAGATCTCACTTCAAAAAGGATGTGGACACAATGGAGTGGGTACTGGAGAGAGCACGAGGATGACCAAACCCCATGAGGCAAGGCTGAGGGATTTGGGAACATTTTGTCTGGATAATTTTGTCGTATCTTCGAGACCGCATCACCCCATATGTTCTTGTAAGGCCTCTTTGCTCAGTTGAGGCCAATCTATTGGTGGTCCCCGGCCCCTCAATGATGCGGCTGGCCTCCACACGGGCCAGGGCCTTTACAGCTCTGGCCCCGGCCCCTCAATGATGCGGCTGGCCTCCACACGGGCCAGGGCCTTTACAGCTCTGGCCCCAGCCTGGTGGAACGCTCTTCCTCCAGCTGTCCGGGCCCTGCGGGATCTCGGCGAGTTCTGCAGGGCCTGTAAGACAGAGCTGTTCCGCCGGGCCTTCGGAGGATCCGGCCGCTGATGGTGCCCCCCCCCTTTTCTTGGCCCCTTACACCTGGGCCTCTGTCATCTAACGGGACCTGCCGTCCCTCCCCCTTGGGAGAGGATTTTGAAAATGGGGTTGTCGGACGCCACTTATACCTATATTTATTATATTTACTATATTCAGTCCTTTATTGTTTTTATCGCTGCTTTTAAAGGTTTTAGTTATTTTATGACTGTACTATGTCTATATGTTGTACACCGCCCGGAGCCCCTTGGGGATAGGGCGGTATAAAAATCCAAAGAATGAATGAATGAATGAATGAATGAATGAATGAATGAATAAATAAATAAATAAATAAATAAATAAATAAATAAGAGGAGATTGATAGCTCCCTTTAAGTATTTGAAGAGCTGCCACTTAGAGCAGGGCAAGGAGCTGTTCCTGTTGGCAGCAAAGGATAGGATTCACAATAATGTGTTCTAATTAAATTAATAAAGTTTCAACTGGATATTAGGAAAAAATATAAGAAGATGTTGTGGGTTTTCCGGGTTGTATGGCTGTGTTCCAGTAGTATTTTCTCCTGACATTATGTGTGCATATGTGGCTGGCATTTTCAGAGGATCTGGTAGCAGTAGAGCAAGTGGAGTGTATATACCTGTGAAATACCCAGGGTGGGAGAAAGAACCATTTGCAATTGTTAAAAGGCAAACTGCTGTGTAAATGCCCTTACTAATTGATTTGGCAACTTCAGTGTTACATACAAATGCTAAAATGGGGAAATTTCATTTCACATTCAAATCACACTTGAAAACTGCACCTTTAACACTTAACAATGAAAGTGCTTCTTTCTCCCACCCTGGGTATTTCACAGGTATATACACTCCACTTGCTCTACTGCTACCAGATCCTCTGAAGATGCCAGCCACAGATGCAGGCGAAACATCAGGAGAAAATACTACTGGAACACGGCCATACAACCCTGAAAAACACACAACATCCTAGTGATTTCATCTGTGAAAGCCTTCGACAATACATTTATAGTAAGAGTTGTGCAACAGTGGAATCAGCTGCCCAGGAAGGTGGTGAACTCCCCTACACTGGCAATCTTTAAGCAGAGGCTGGACAAATACTTGTCAGAGATGCTCTGGATTGATCCCAAATTGAGCAGGGGGTTGGACTAGATGGGCTGTATGATCCCTTCCAACTCTAAGAACATAAGAACAAGACCAGAGTCCATCTAGTTCAGCTCTCTGCTACTCGCAGTGGCCCACCAGGTGCCATTGGGAGCTCACGTGCAGGATGTGAAAGCAATGGCCTTCTGCGGCTGTTGCTCCCAATCACCTGGTCTGTTAAGGCATTTGCAATCTCACATCAAGGAGGATCAAGATTGGTAGCCATAAATCGACTTCTCCTCTTCCATAAATCTGTCCAAGCCCCTTTTAAAGCTATCCAGGTGAGTGGCCATCACCACCTCCTGTGGCAGCATATTCCAAACACCAATCACACGTTGCGTGAAGAAGTGTTTCCTTTTATTAGTCCTAATTCTTTCCCCCGGCATTTTCAATGAATGCCCCCTGGTTCTAGTATTGTGGGAAATGTCTCTCTGTCAACATTTTCTACCCCATGCATAATTTTATAGACTTCAATCATATCCCCCCTCAGTCATCTCCTCTCCAAACTAAAGAGTCCCAAACGCTGCAGCCTCTCCTCATAGGGAAGGTGCTCCAGTCCCTCAATCATCCTCGTTGCCCTTCTCTGCACTTTTTCTATCTCTTCAATATCCTTTTTGAGATGTGGCAATCAGAACTGAACACAGTACTCCAAGTGCGGTCGCACCACGGCTTTATATAAGGGCATGACAATCTTTGCAGTTTTATTCTCAATTCCTTTCCTAATGATCCCCAGCATAGAATTTGCCTTTTTCACAGCTGCCATGCATTGAGTTGACATTCCCATGGAACTATCCACTAAGACGCCCAAATCCCTTTCCTGGTCTGTGACTGATAGCACTGACCCTTGTTGCTTGTTGATTCCCCCACCTTCCGAGGTTCCCATCCCCCCCACTCCCAGAGGTGCACAAGGAGGATAGATGCTGTTGTTGCTCCTCACTTTGCTTGTGCACAAAATCAGCATCTTTTCCCTCACAGTGCCAGCGTGTGGGGCAGCCACAGCTCCTGACATGCCTTTTCCCTCAATGAACTCCAACAGGGAAAGCAACAGAAGAATGAGGAAAGGGAAGACAGACAAAATGTGTTTTGTTTTTTCTTCCAGGTACCTGACTTTCTACTGTCCCCTGAACCTCTACTACAAGTGTGTGGCTTTCCTTCCGGTAAAACTGGTTTTTGTGGCATTGAAGGAGGTTGTCCGAACGCGGAAGATTGCTGCTGGGGTCCACCACGCCCACCACCACTACCATGAGGGCTGGCTCATCATGGTTGTCATTGGGTTTGTCAAAGGTAGGCCTCTGTTTTTGGAACCTGATTCCAGATGTGTGTGTTTCTGTCTGACTGCCCTCCTGTTGATCAGGGATATCAAACTGTGAGATATGGAAGCTGGCCGGCTGCAGACGGCTCAAGCTGTAAATAGCCCCTCCGATAAGATCTGCCTGAAAAGGAGGAAAAGCAGATGTGTCTGCAACCCATGGCATTGTCGGGAGGGATGCTAAAACAGATGAGGAGTAGATATGTTCTCTGAGCTCAGCCAGAAGAGCTGTCCTTTCCACAGCATTCGCCCAACTGGCAGGCAGAATTCTGGAATTTTCACACTTGACCTTGGGGCTTTCCGCACTACAGAAGGGAGCTAAGGTCAACTCGGTTCCCTTCAGTGGGGGGCGATTCCAGGCTGTCCGCACAACAACTTACTTGGCCCTCTGGAACCGAGCTAAGTGGGCGGGATCATCTTGGTGCCTGTTTCGCTCCTCGATCGTGATTGGAGCTTGTGTTACCATGGGAACACAGTTTACAGTTACATGCCCGCCACAACTCTCCCGTTCTGCGCATGCCACAAAAGCGGCTCCTGGTTGGTTGAACGGATGAGGTGTCGTTTCGATGCATCCGCACTTCGAAGCTTCGAAGCGGTATCGACCTTGTTCCAGCAGAAAGGTGCAGTTCATAACTGCGACAGGGATGTCACAGATCTGAGGGGGGGGGAACTGAGACAAAACAACGTTGAGCTCAGTTGCAGTGCGGATACACTGAGGTGAACCTAGATAGAAACCAGTACAACTCTGTCAGTGCGGAAAGCCCCCTTGTGACCTGAGGCTTAGGAACTCCACCCTGCATTTTAAAAAGTACTGTGGCTCCCACAGTTGTAAAAGAAGTCCTGGGCTGAGGATGGCAAACACCTGCCCATGGCACGATCAGTCATGTCCGGTGAAGTGGGGCTTCCCTGCTTCTGGGCGGGTGGTAACGTTCTTTCCTTTCCCAGGTTCCGGAGTGGCTCTGATGTCAAATTTTGAGCAGCTGCTGCGTGGAGTCTGGAAGCCGGAAACGAATGAGCTCCTGCACATGACTTTGTGAGTAGAAAGGCTGGACCACAGCTGGACCTGCCACACCACTGGCTTGTTCAGCTGCGTTCTTTGCATCTTCTGTTTGCATCTGGGAAGTCTTGGGAGGCGTTTGTAGATCAGTGATGGCGAACCTGTGGCACGAGTGCCAGAGGTGGCACTCAGAGCCCTCTCTGTGGGCACGCGGGCACAGGGTTCATCATGTGGGGGGGGGGGGAGAAAATCACCCACCCACACACACACATCTAGGCTGGCTTGGGCCGCTTGGCACGATGCCCCGCGGAGAGCAGGGAGGACTCGACTGGCGGGTCTGGTGCCTGTGCTCCAAATGGCTGCTGCCCGAGGGGGGCAGAGGCAGAGTAAGCGGAGATGCTAGAGAGGTGCAGAGCAGTGTGTGCGGGACTTGCTGGAGGCTAGAGCAGGCTGGCCCCTGCTCAAGCGGGTGGGGTGGAGGCAGAGGGGTGAGGTGGAGGCACTGGAGCAGTGCAGGGCAGAGCGGTGGGTGCACGCAGGACTAAAACCTCAGTATTCAGGTTAAATTGCCGTGTTGGCACTTGGCGATAAATACGTGAGTTTTGGGTTGCAATTTGGGCACTCGGTCTCGAAAAGGTTTGCCATCACTGTTGTAGATGGCCCTCTTGGGACTGCTTGAAAGAGGCAGAATATGGGCCTTCCAGGAGAGGCATCAGGGAGGCATGAACATGAAGAAGAACCTTAGCTTGTGAGGTGGCACACTGTGAGGTTTGCAGTCCTGTGCGCACTTACTTGAACCTAGAGCCGTGGTGGCGAACCTTTGGCACTCCAGATGTTATGGACTACAATTCCCATCAGCCCCTGCCAGCATGGCCAATTGGTCATGAAGAAGAAGAAGAGGAGGAGGAGGAGTTTGGATTTATATCCCCCCTTTCTCTCCTGCAGGAGACTCAAAGGGGCTTACAATCTCCTTGCCCTTCCCCCCTCACAACAAACATCCTGTGAGGTGGGTGGGGCTGAGAGAGCTCCGAGAAGCTGTGACTAGCCCAGGGGTCGGGAACCTTTTCCCCTCAAAGAGCCATTTGGCTCACCCTCCCCCGCTCACCCCCCCCACTCGCTGGCACGCCCCGCCTCCCCCCCCCCGCTTCCACCCGCTTCGCTACTTTCGCTCGCGCCCCATCCCCCCCCCCCCACCTGCAAGGCAGGCGTAGATAGGCCCGGCGGCTCGGCCTTACCGGCCGCCGGGGGAATGATGCGCCCGCCCTGCTCCTACGCCACTGCTGGCAGGGGCTGATGGGAATTGTAGTCCATAACATCTGGAGTGCCAAAGGTTCGCCACCACTGACCTAGAGGGACTGGGCTTTCCGGAGGCGTGGCTCCTCCACAGCTGACTGGAAGTGGCTCTAGAGTCAGTGCTGAACATAATGTTGTTTTCCACCTAACAATCCACAACTCATTCACCTGGGCAGGAAGCTAAGGAAGTACCATTTGATTCTGTAGGACTTACCTGTGTTCAGTCACCTCTTTGGAGGTACTCAAAAGCATTTCCTGCTTCTGCTCAAGTCAGTTCTTATCTGACCAGCCGTGAGCAGCCCTTTCAGCTCTTCCTGTAGGCTCTGCTGCAAAGTGAGAAAGCCATCCAAGAGAGAGAGGCACCTGCCATGTGAATGTGCATTGGCTCAGACACACTGGGCCAAAAGTTGCGAGGGGGGGGCACTTTGAAGTATATGAAACCCCCTCAGTCTGACTTTGGCTCTCCCGAGCCAAGAAGTCACAAAGATGCACCCGTACGTGGTTCTGAACTGGAGATTCCTGTTTGGAAATTGGTTCCATTCATTCCAGGGAAAGGGCAGCTCGCCCTGGTAGGCTTATACCCCACTAAACATTCCCTACTCACTGGACACAGTGTGTACTCTGTGATACACCTCTGAAGATGCCAGCCACAGATGCAGGTGAAACATTAGGAGCAAGATCTACCAGACCACGGCCACACAGCCCGGAAAACCCATCACATCCAGTTGAATCCGGCTGTGAAAAAGCCTTCAACAAATGCTGGCTTGTTTGGGGTGGTGATTGGGAGGGAGGGAGGGAGGGAATGCACTCAGGTAAGATGCAAGCCTGAGTCTGACCCTTGCTTGCATCCCCCACTTATCTTGCAGCCCATCCAAAGCCAGTCTGTATGGAGCCATACTCTTCACTCTGCAGCAGACACACTGGCTGCCCATCTCCAAAGACATCCTCATCTTCTTCTTCACACTCTTCATGATCACCTGCAAGGTGAGCCTCTCTTTTTGGCTTTCTACCGTGTTTCCCCGAATATAAGACAGTGTCTTATATTAATTTTTGCTCCCAAAGATGCGCTATGTCTTATGTTCAGGTGATGTCTTATATTTCTGTGTTCTGTTTGTCGGGCATGCTTCCAAACAAAAACTTTGCTACGTCTTACTTTTGGGGGATGCCTTCTATTTCGCACTTCAGCAAAACCTCTACTACGTCTTATTTTCAGGGGATGTCTTATTTTTCCGGGCTCCACAGCTGCATGCATGTCTGGTGTTCTGGTTGTGACGGGCGCAAGCTTCCAAAACCAAAAAACTTCTGCTACGCCTTATTTTCGGAGGGATGCCTTATATTTCTCGCGACCTTCAAGCCAAAACCTCCTGGGTTTTTTTTCTCCAAGAGACTCCCAGAAACTCCAAGTACTCTCACTCAGGACTCGCCAGACCCTGCTCGGCTGATCCTGGATCTGACGTGATCAGGCCATCCCTGTCAAAGTCCAGGTGGTCTTTCATACTTTAAAACTATGGGACCCATGATAATCTAGTACAGGGGTCTTCAAACTACGGCCCTCCAGATGTTCATGGACTACAATTCCCATCAGCCCCTGCCAGCATGGCCAAGTGGCAGGGCTGATGGGAATTGTAGTTCACGAACATCTGGGGGGGCATAGTTTGAAGACCCCTAATCTAGTAAAAACTGTTTCCCATGGTCAGCAAAAGCTGACCACAAAAACACCACAATGCAGTTTTGACCAGTGTCCTAACCCTATTTTAAAGCAGTGGTGGCGCACCTTTGGCACTCCAGATGTTATGGACTACAATTCCCATCAGCCCCATCAGCATGGCCATGCTGACAGGGGCTGATGGGAATTGTAGTCCATAACATCTGGAGTGCCAAAGGTGCGCCACCACAGTTTTAAAGCATCAGGGATTAAATCTGTGGGGTTCATAACTGGTCAAGTGAGGACTGAGGCAGAGAATTTTAGAGAAGAAGAAGAAGAGTTTGGATTTATATCCCCCCTTTCTTTCCTGCAGGAGACTCAAAGGGGCTGACAATCTCCTTGCCCTTCCCCCCTCACAACAAACACCCTGTGAGGTAGGCGGGGCTGAGAGAGCTCAGAAGAACTGTGACTAGCCCAAGGTCACCCAGCTGGCATGTGTAGGAGTGTACAGGCTAATCTGAATTCCCCAGATAAGCCTCCACAGCTCAGGTGGCAGAGCAGGGAATCAAACCCGGTTCCTCCAGATAAGAGTGCACCTGCTCTTTAACCACTACGCCACTGCTGCTCCAGCCAAATAACAAGCAGTTATTTGGCTGGAAGACAACTATGTAAGGGAAACCCCCTGTTTCTGAGTGTGTTCCTGGCTGCAGGAATCCAACCAAAGTTGACTTGGACTAGAAAGGTCAGCGTGGCGTTCCCTTTTTTTTTCCATGAAATTTTATATTATTTTTTCTACTAAAAAAACATAATACCGGAAAAGAAATAAAAAAGAACAAAGTAGCATTCCAATCTTCATTCATAACCCAATATACTAAAGAAACACCGATTACAATTCAAAGTGCAATGATAAGCAGAGGCGTAGGCTGGGCCAATCTGCGCCCAGTGCGCATTCTAATTTTCCGCCCCCTATGGCCCCCTCGTGGCACCTCCCCGTGGCGCTCCCCCCCAGCCCCCCCCAGCCCCCCCTTTCCACACTTACCTTAGTTCCTTTCCTTTTTCAGAACTTTTTCAGGCTGCAAAAGGACTGTTCTCAGTAAAAACGGCCTGATGGGAACTATACTTCCCAGGAGAACTTGTGTGTCCCAAGGTCTCCTGGGAACTGTAGTTCCTCAGGCCGTTTTAACTGCAAACAGGCCTTTTGCAGCCTGAAAAAGGAAAGGAACTAAGGGAAGTGTGGGAAGGGGGGTGGGGGTGCCGTGGGGGGAGGGGCCTGGGGTGATTTTCCGCACACCCCCAGGTGTGCGCCTGGTGCACGGCACACGCCCCCGTCCCCTTGTAGCTCTGCGACTGATGATAAGAGAAAAGAAAAGGAAGTGAAAAGCGTAATACATAACTTAAACAGCTTCTTCATATTATCATGTTCATATAGTTAACGCAGAATTGTTTGCCTCTGTCTGTCTGTCTATCTATCCCAGGGGTCTGCAACCTGTGGCTCTGGAGCCGCATGAGGCTCTTTCAGCCTTATACTTCAGCTCCACGTGGCCTGGAGGTCGGAGGGTAGTGTGGGCGTGTCCCTCCAGCTGGAAGGAAAGGTGAATGGAGGGCAGAACCGGAGGCGGCTCTGTGCGTGAGGGTGCTGCTTTTCGCGTCCCCTCCACTCTCCTTCCAGCACTGCTCCGGAGGGACATGCCCACGCTGCCCTCTGACCCCTGGAGGTCGGAGGGTAGCATGGGCATGTCCCTCCAGAGCAGCCGCCATCCCCCCTCTGCCATCCCCACAGCCGCCATCCCCCCTCTGCCCCACGGAGCAGGCAGCTGCCTGCTCCATCGGGCAGAAGGAGTTTCCTTGCTCGGTACCGCTGCCTCCTGCAGCGCGAGAGGCAGCAGCACTAGGCAGACTGCAGCCACCATCCCCCCTCTGCCCCACGGAGCAGGCGGCTGCCTGCTCCATCGGGCAGAGGGGGTTTCCCTGCCTGGCGCCTCCGCCTCCCAGGGCTGGAAGGAAAGGTGAGTGGAGGGGCCAAATCGGAGCGGAGCCGCCTCTCTGGCTCGGTAGATCTTCGGGGCCATGGAAAATGGGGCCAAACGGCTCTTTGGGTGGTAAAGGTTGCCGACCCCTGATCTATCCCAAGTAAGTATACATTAGGTAATGCTCTTGCACTTTAACCCCATAATAACAAAATATATAATTGAAATAAAACTTCCAGATTTGGAAATGAAAAGTTGTTACTGTGGTTTGACCGGACTATCAGTAATATTTCATCTGTTCATAGGATTGACACTGTTGGCTTCAGGCTTTACAGGAGTGCAGAAGGGAATTCTGTCTCAGAGCGTTCAGCAGTGTGTGTCTCTTAGTCTCACCAATGGCAAATGGCCCATGTGAGCTGTGGTGGATCATAAATTACTGTTGCTCCATAGATAAAATCTAAAAATAAAAGTTTATTTACACAATGTATACCCCAGCTTTCTCCTAAATCCTGGCCACAAAGGCGGGTAACAGATTAAAAACGTACCATATATACTTGTGTATAAGTTGACCCGCATATAAGTCAAGGCACCTAATTTTACCACAAAAAATTGGGAAAACTTATTGACTCACATATAAGTCGAGGGTGAGAAATGCAGCAGCTACTGGTAAATTTCAAAAATTAGATACCAGTAAAATTACATTAATTGAGGCATCAGTAGGTTAGATGTTTTTGAATATTTATTTCAAAGAAAAACAGTAAACTAGCTCTGTAAGTGGAAAAGGGAGTCAACAAAAACAATATGGTCTCAACAATAACTTTAAAAGTACAAAAACCTTAGCTCAACCAGCAACACAAGAGTTGAAATCCTTCAAAACTGGATTTTTGGTCAGGGGAGGAATGTTTATGTTAGCAGTACAAACATTTCAGAGTATCTTTAGGAGACCCTCCTGATGATACCACCCAGGTTTGGTGAGGTTTGGTTCAAGGGGCCTGAGATGTCGTTCTGGCCTCTCGGTAGCTTTGCATGCCAGATAACAAATGGCTTCTCTAGCAAGCTTTCTCCCAGGCTTCCAAAGAAATAATCTCCTCTGTAGGAGTTTCCTCCTCCAGACAGAATAAAACAACACAAGAAAGCTCCCGGCTGCAAGATGTTAAGAAAGTCCAATAGCTTTTTTATTCAGGAACCAAAGGAAGTCTCTTTAGGTGATCAAGAGAGACTGGATAATAGTCCTTAAGAAGCCAAACCTCTAAGCACATTTTAGCAAAGATGATCTCAAGCCTTGATGTCCTCCTCAGTTATCTGATCCCCCTAGCCCACAGCTGGTGCTTGTTATATCAGCCATTAATCACCCTCAGGTGTTTGCATTCTAGGAGATAACCTCCTTTCCTACAGGCAGCGTCCCAACTGGTAGTGCTCAAGGCTGCCATGCAACTCCTACATACAGGGTCGAAAGTTATGGACCCTCAAAACGTAGCCCCATCTACTATTAGCTCCCATTGGAAACAATGGGGGATGGGGCACCCCCTTTGGGGGTCCATAACTTTGGACCCCCTAAACTAAACATCACCAAATCTGGCTGGTATCAGCAAGAGACTATCCTGATGATACCACCCAGGTTTGGTGAAGTTTGGTTCAAGGGGTCCAAAGTTATGGGCCCTCAAAACGTAGCCCCATCTACTATTAGCTCCCATTGGAAACAATGGCGGATGGGGGCACCCACTTTGGGGATCCACAACTTTGGACCCTCTAAACTAAACATCACCAAACCTGGCTGGTATCAGCAAGAGACTATCCTGATGATACCACCCAGTTTGGGTGAAGTTTGGTTCAAGGGGTCCAAAGTTATGGGCCCTCAAAATGTAGCCCCATCTACTGTTAGCTCCCATTGGAAATAATGGGGGATGAGGGCACCCTCTTTGGGGGTCCATAACTTTGGACCCCTTGAATAAGACTTTACTAAACTTGGGTGGAGTGTCACCTGATGATATCCTGAAATTGTGGTGCCGCTGGCTTAAAAACTGCGCCCCCTGGAGGCCAACAAAGTAAAAACCCTAAAATATTTTTTAAAATTCAGCTGACTTGTGTATAAGTCGAGGGGGGATTTTTCGACTTCTAAAAACTCGACTTATACACGAGTATATACGGTAATAAAATGTGCCACTCAGAGAAGCATATCTCACCGTGACATGCCTCTGAAGATGCCAGCCATAAATTCTGTAAAAGGTTGGGTGCAAAAACTACCAGACCACGGCCATCAACCCAGAAAACCTACAACAGCCGGCTGATTTTGTCTGTGAGGACCTTTGGTAATAAAATGCCTCTGAAAACCCATTCAAACCAAATAAAAACACCCACTGAAACAATTTTCTATTCACAGTTGATTTTACGCTGCAAAAGTATTTGCTCAGTTCTTATGTATATGAACTCTTTCTAATTTCCATTAACCTTTGTTACAGTTGATAAGTATTAAATTGATTCTTATCATTTTGATAAGTATTTTATGGAGGAAAATATCTGATATCCTAATTATACCATAACACCAATGAATTTAAGACCCATTTAAAATTGATCCTTGTTCTGATTTTTTTTTTTTGCATTTCAGTATAAACTAATATCCAGAAATTTTCATATCATTTTACAAATTCGGAAAAACAGAAAATTGAACCAGGTTTTTTTAAACATTTCTTACATATACTCTTGTGTTTTTACTTCATTTTCTTGATGTCTTCTAGACAGTAGATCCTTAAGGTTTTACTAGTTATACTAGAGAAGTACCAATTACAATTCATAATACCATAAAAGAAAAAAAACTTAGTAAATAAGTTTGACCGCTCCTTCACATTAGCCAACTCTCATAATTGGTTCATTTAAAATTATTTATTATCTATGTATGTAGAAAAATATACATTAATTGGTGCCCTTATACCTAAAATCACATTAACAGGTTGTAAACTTGACAGTGCTGTTATGTGTGAATATGAAAATGACTCTTATTATTTTGATAGATTTTCCCTTAAAAGAGGAAAAACAGAAAAAAGAAAGCAAACCCTGACAGCATAATTATACCTTAGCAACAATTCTGAACCTATTTAAATTTAATCTTTCTCATGCACACACCAGTATGAATTAATATCCTGAATTATCATATCATTTTACAAATCCACTACGTATAAACCAGCTCTTTCTTAACCTTTCCAGCGTATGATCCAATGTTTTTTAACCATTTTCTTGATTTTTTGGGGGTGATTGATCTTTAGGATTTTCTGGTGGATTTTCTGGAGTTTGGTTTTAGATCTTCAAATGAATCTTCCCCTGTTAGATGCATTGCCAGTTGTTCGGCCTGGTTTGCTGTTTTTATAGTTATTTTTCGTGAAAATAAAAACACTTCTAGTGCAAAGGGAATTCTCCAATGGTATTTTACTTCTCAGAAGAATTTGTCTTAGAAAATTGAGTTCATTTATTTTCATCAACTAAATATTCAGCTAATCTTGGAAGATTGCTATCTCAGACTTTTCTAGAAATGGCACTTTCCACCACCCGCTGTGGAGCTAGCAAAGGTGAAGGCTGTCTTGGGCACTGTGGGCTGCTGCTGAGTGGCTAGTCTCTAACAGAGCCCTTTTCCTCATCTTGCCCAACAGGTGTTCATGACGGCGACTCATTCTCACGGTTCACCATTTGCACCTGTGGAAGGAGTGTTGTGTCCAGTCCTCTTTGGCTCTGTGCCTTCTGGCCATGACGATCACCCTCATGACCACCACCACGGAGGCTCCCATGAACCAATCCCTCCCCCCGCGTCCCTGCTGCCGGCTAAAACACGGGACGAGCTGAACGAAGGCACCCGGAAGCGGAAAGCCAAGAAGGCTGAATGAGCAGTGGGCTGGAACCGTCTGACCCTCCCGGGGTGTTGTGCTGCTCCTTACTGGGCCTTCGGAGGATATTGTCTGGGAGAGGGCCAGACAGCTTCACGGCTGCCCAGATTTCCTTGCCTCCCATGCCTGGAGTACAAAACAGACTCCCAGGCGATCCTTCTCTTTGTCTTCTTAATCCTGATCAGTGGAGGAGCTGGAAACTACTGTTGAAATCCCACTGCATTCTAAATGGCACGGAGCAGCCGCCACAGCCCTCGGCAGCCTCTCTGCACCAGCACGAACTGTGCCTCTGCTCCCAGACATAAGCCAGCAACTCAGGGAGCCAGCCCAGCCCACTGCCATCTTTCACGCACGTTGTTGGGGTGCAAAGTCAGGGGTCTGCCCGGTCCCCCATTCAGGCAGCAGCATTTTGTTCTGCCACGTGACAGAGTGGGGTGGGTGGGGAGAATCCCCCATTGCACGCAAGGCCTCCCACACCAGAAGGAAGTGCATGAAGCCCTGCCTGGTAGTGCTGCTACTGCTGCTGTGTGTGTTAGTGTGTTTGAACAGCAGCAGCTTCGGACTTAGATCCAGTATAGTATTTAGTTAGGTTTCTGTGCAAAGCACGTTGGGGCATCAGGTCCCTGAGCCTGAGTAAACTATTTACTGATTGATTGATTGTGATAGTTGTAATGATCGAAAGATTTTCTAGGCAGGCATTGGTAGAATTATGGCTGGCATTTTTGCATTTCAAGCTCCCCAAACCCACTATTCCTGCTGTGCTGTCGGTACTGAAGAGCCTGTGTCTTTTTTTCTCCTATGACGAACAGACTGGAGAATCCCAAGCTGGCCACTCCAAAAACCCCTTGAACCGTCTCACCCCATATGTCCCTGGTAGGCCTCTGCGTTCTGCTGAGGGCAACTTGCTGATGATCCCCGGCCCCTCTGTGATGCGGCTGGCCTCTACCTCTGTGATGCGGCTTTTACGGCCCTGGCCCCTGCCTGGTGGAACGCACTTCCACCAGCGGTGCGGGCCCTGCGGGATCTCAGTGATTTCCGCAGGGCCTGTAAGACCGAATTGTTCCACCGGGCTTTTGGGGAGGCCAGCCGCAGATTGGATGTCCCTGTGTTGCGTGCTGTACCATCATTGGCACTACCGGTGTGACATCTTTTGGTATTGTCTGTCCCCTCCCGGCCTTGGGACCGGGAGCCATCATTAGTATCATTAATATTGTTTTTCTGGGTTTTAAAATGCTGCTTATTCTGAGTTATGTGTTTTAACTATTTATCACTTATTTATTGTGCACATTGTTTTAGTTGTGGTTTTGCTGTACACCGCCCAGAGGCCTTCGGGGGTGGGCGGTTTATCAAATTTAATAAATAAATAAATAAATAAATAAATAATAATAAATCTCTTCAGGGCACTTGAGTGGCTGGCCTACAGGCAGTGGCGGAAAGTGGACTCGCGGGCAGTGCTGGTTCTGCCAGCCGCGCGTCCCTCCAGGAGGGCCTCAGTAGATCCCCTGCAAAGGGCCCCCTTGCCAGCTTGGGGTGAGAGCCACGGAGTGGCCTTGGGCTTCTGCATCCAACCTTATGTGGAAAGCAGGTGGGCTGGTGTCTGCATGTGTGCCAAAAGCAGAGAAAGAAGCCCTGCTCACTCGGTCTGTGCCCCAGTGGCAAAGGGTGCAAGCACAAGAGCGTATCTCATACAGAGGGGCATTTGGTAAATTGCAAATTGAACCCACCACAGTGAAAACAAATGTGACAAGCAAATTATTTATATACCGCCCGTGGGCACAAGGGGGGGAGGGGGGTAGCCAGATGCCATCCACGTTTTTTTTTAATGGGTTCTGTTTTTATGTAATTGGTATTTAAATTATGTTTTAATGTATGTTTTAACCTGTTGTGAACTGCCCTGAGCCCTCAGGGGGAGGGTGGTATATAAAACTAATAACTAACTAACTAACTAACTAACTAACTAACTAACTATAAATAATAGTCAATAACAACTGTGCAAATTGGCTGCCTGGGGAGGTGGTGGTCACTTCAAGTGACAGCTGGACAGATACTTGTCTTTGATGCTCTAGGCCAGTGGTGGCGAGCCTTTGGCACTCCAGATGGTATGGACTACAATTCCCATCAGCCCCTGCCAGCATGGCCAATTGGTCATGCTGGCAGGGGCTGATGGGAATTGTATTCCATAGCATCTGGAGTGCCAAAGGTTCGCCACCCCGGCTCTAGGCTGATCCTGCATTGAGCAGGCAGTCGGACTAGATGGCCTCTATGGCCCCTTCCAACTCTGTGATTCTAAATTACAGTCAGAAGGCTACTGGCTGGATACTGTGTGGGGTGTGTGTGTGTGTGTAGGATTTGCAATAAGAATAGTTCACCAGTGGACCAGGCTCCCCTCCCTGGCAGTCTTCAAGTAGCAGCTGGAGAAACACTTGTCAGGGATACTCTAAGCTAATCCTGCATTGACCAGGGGGCTGGACTAGATGGCCTCTAGGGTCCCCTTCCAACTTGATGATTCTCTTATTCTAAAAACACAGAAAAATAAACAGTATAAATGTAGGAATATGTAATATGTCAAAAAGGAGCTAACACAGATGACAAACTGTAGGTTGCCAGCCAAATTCTATTTCATATAGATCTTCATTAGGTCATTTCTGTGTTACTCTGTCTATTTGATACGTGGCTTTGCATCTCACACGGCAGGGATATGTGACCTTTTCTTCTGGATCTTTGTTTTGAAATATGTTTCAGAGGGTAACTGTGTTGGTCTGCAGTAGATGAGCTGGATTCGAGTCCAGCAGCACCTTAAAGACACACCAGGTTTCTGGGGTATGAGCTTCCTGGTGTCAGCGCTCCCCTAATTGTTTTGAATTGCTAAACGCTGTTTTAAAACTAAATGAACAAGATAGCCCAGAAATGATTGACAAAGATCTACTCAAGATAAAATTTGGCTAACAAACCCATAGTTTGTCACCTGTGTTAGCTCCTTTTGGACACATGTTGTTTGGTATTTGTACTGTTGGGGGTTTTGTGTTATGAGTAAATGGAATGCTGTGTGGTTTCTGGGCTGTATGGCCGTGTTCTAGCAGCATTCTCTCCTGTTGCCGCCTGCATCTGTGGCTGGCATCTTCAGGGGATCTGATCAGATCCTCTGAAGATGCCAGCTACAGTATTTTTGGCAGGCTCTGAAACGCCAGGAGAGAATGCTGCTAGGAACATGGCCATACAGCGCCTCAGTAAAGTACATTAAAGCACCCCAGTTGGATTCCGACTGTGAAATAGTTTCGACAATGTAAATGGAATGTTTGCAATTATACACTTGTCATATGGGTTCTCGTGATGTTTTCTGTTTGCAATACCGCCCTCTTTTTTGACCTATGCTCTTGTCCTTGTATACTTCATTTTTGCATTTCTTGAGGGTTCCCCTCTTCTTTTTCTCCATTGAGCCTCCAGGATGGCCAGGTTCACAGTGCGGGAAGTGGGTGGGTGGGCTCACCCCCGCCCTCTCAGGTCAAAGGGACAGAGACTTAGCTCCCCGTTAAGAAGGAATCTCCCTCCTACTCTCAACTACCCTACAGCCAGCATACCAGTAACCACGCTGGCTCACTAGGAGTGTTGTGTGGCTGCAAAGTGCTTTTTCTCCAATGCCCTCCTCCCCCCCCCCCCCCCAGCAAAGTGCAAAATGTGAGTTGTAATTTTGCTGAAATAAAGAGTTTCTCTGCAGTGAAACGTTTGGAGGATTCTGTGCATTTCTGTCTCATTCTCCACAAAACTGGGGAGCATGCGCATGTTTTATGTGCGCATATGTGCACATCACTAGCCCCAATTCTTTTGAGCCTCTTGGGTGCTGACTTGCAAGGTACAGAATTTAGGGGGCTTGTGATGTGCATGGTAGTAGTGGGAAGTGCTTTCAAGTCACAGCTGCCTTATGGTCACCCTTCAAGGCAAGGTTTGCCGTTACCTGCCTCTGGATCATGACCCGGGCTTGCTTGGTCTCCCATCTAAGTCCTAACCAGGGCAGGCCTTTCTTAGCTTCCAAGATCTGGCTAGCCTGGGCCATCTAGATCAGTGGTGGCGAACCTTTGGCACTCCAGATGTTATGGGCTACAATTCCCATCAGCCCCTGTCAGCATGGCCAATTGGGTCGGGAACCCGCGGCTCTTCCGCCACTGTTCTGTGGCTCCATCAGCCGAGCCGCGGGCCCCCTCTTCACTAATTCGCCGCCCTGCAAGGAGCAGGGCGGGCGCATCATTCCCCCGGCGGCCGGTAAGGCCGAGCCGCCGGGCACCTCTTTCACCCGGCCTCTGCAAGGAGCAGGGCCATGGCGCGATCACTCGCCCGGCAGCCCGGTCGAGGCGTCGATAAATTTTTCCGCCGGGTTTCCTATCTACGCCTGCCTTGCGGGCTGGGGGGTAAGAGTATGTGTGAGCGGCCGGCGAAGCGAGCAAGTGGGCGGGGAGCTGGAGGGGCGGCGAAGCGAGTGGGTGAGCGGCGGGAGTGGTGATGTTTCAAATGGCTCTTTGGGGGGAAGAGGTTTCCGCCCCCTGGGCTAGTCACAGCTTCACCGGAGCTTCCTCTCCAGCCCGCCCAACCCACCTCACAGGTGATGTTTGTTGTGAGGGGGGAAGGGCAAGGAGATTGTAAGCCCCTTTGAGTCTCCTGCAGGAGAGAAAGGGGGATATAAATCCAAACTCCTCCTCCTCCTCCTCCTCTTCTTCTTCTTCATGACCAATTGGCCATGCTGGCAGGGGCTGATGGGAATTGTAGTCCACAACATCTGGAGTGCCAAAGGTTCGCCACCACTGATCTAGATCAAGGCAAGCCAAGACATAAGAACATAAGAACTAGCCTGCTGGTTCCAAAATTTTCTTCCAAATTTTTCAGAATGAGGTCAGCATGCTTAATTTGTTGCCCTGCCACTGTTAGCAAACCTCGTTGATGCCAGAGCTCTGCATAAGCGTGAACTACCCCAAACACGTAACGTGAGTCAGTAAAAATGTTTACACACAATTCATTGGCAATATGCAGAGCCCTTAACAAAGCAACCAACTCTGCGGCTTGCGCTGACCTATGAGCAGGAAGGGGGATTGCTTCAAGCACCTTGTCTTGCGTAACAACTGCACAACCAGAGTACCATTTCCCTTCTACCATAAGAACATAAGAACAAGCCAGCTGGATCAGACCAGAGTCCATCTAGTCCAGCACTCTGCTACTCGCAGTGGCCCACCAGGTGCCTTTGGGAGCTCACATGCAGGATGTGAAAGCAATGGCCTTCTGCGCCTGCTGCTCCCGTGCACCTGGACTGTTAAGGCATTTGCAATCTCAGATCAAAGAGGATCAAGATTGGTAGCCATAAATCGACTTCTCCATCAATCTGTCCAAGCCCCTTTTAAAGCTATCCAGGTTGACAGTGGCTGTCAAATTCACCACCTCCTGTCGCAGCATATTCCAAACACCAATCATACGTTGTGTGAAAAAGTGTTTCCTTTGATTAGTCCTAATTCTTCCCCCCAGCATTTTCAATGAATGCCCCCTGGTTCTAGTACTGTGAGAAAGAGAGAAAAATTTCTCCTCTCTTGGTCAACATTTTCTACCCCATGTCCCATAATTTTATAACTTCAATCCATGATCCCCCCCCTCAGTCCGTCTTCTCTCCAAACTAAAGAGTGCCAAACGCTGCAGCCTCTCCTCATAAGGAAGGGGTGCTCCAGTCCCTCAATCATCCTTGTTGCCCTTCTCTGCACTTTTTCTATCTCCTCAATATCCTTTTTGAGATGCGGCGACCAGAACTGGACACAGTACTCCAAGTGCGGTCGCACCACTGCTTTATATAAAGGCATGACAATCATAAAACATAAAACTGCTGCCATCGGTCCAGACCTCCAATTGCGGGGACTCAAGAGGAGTGTCTTGGAGGTCCTTTCGGGCAGCGAACGTAATGTCCATTGTTTCAATGCAATCATGCTCGAGGGGACCCTCATCTATAGGAAGAAGGGTGGCTGGATTTAACCTGTTTGAGACTGCGCATTTCACCCCGGGGCTGTCTATGAAGATGGATTGATATTTAGCTATGGGCTGTTGGGTCAGCCAATGCCCTCCCTTCTGTTCCAGTCCTGCTTAGACTGCATGAGGCACGAAAATGGTCATCCTTCCACCCAGGCTAAATTTTAAAGTGTCTTCTACTAGCGTGCAAGCGGCTGCTACGGCTCTCAGGCACGCCGGCCAACCCTGGGCTACTAAATCTAATTGTTTGGACAAATAGGCTACTGGGCGTTGTGTATCGGCAAATTCCTGGGTAAGCACACCTTTTGCAATGCCATCTTGCTCACGCACAAATAGGAAAAAGTCCTTTCGTGCATCTGGCAAGCCGAGATCTGGGGCACTCGCTAGAGTGCATTTTATACCCTGAAAAGCCTCTATTGCTGATTGTTCCCATTCTAAGGTAGTCAATTCGGGACCAGACAGCATTTCATAGAGGGGTTTTGCCAATGCAGCATAGTTTGGAATCCAATTCCTTGTGTATCCCACAATTCCCAGGAATTTCCGCAAGGCCTTACGGTTTACCGGAAGCTGTATTTTGGCCGCAGCCTCTTTTCTGTCACTTGTCAGGGCCCTCTCCCCCCTTTTCAATTTGTAGCCAAGATACACGGATCCTGTGATCCATGGGCAGAGAAAGCTGGGTGGGGGTGGGGGTGGGGGTGGATGGATCAAAGGAGACTGGAGCGCCACTCTCTCTCTCTGAGAGGTAGCCTCTAGAGCAGTGATGGCGAACCTTCTCGAGACCGAGTGCCCAAATTGTAACCCAAAACCCACTTATTTATCGCAATGTGGCTCTTAATATCAGCTGCTACAAGCTGCTGCTTTCTCCAACAGATACAGATATCTAAAATAAAATTTCTAAACTTGAACATTAGAGGAAATAACCTCCAATACAGTACAAGCACATATACATATAAGCAAGAGTATCCTAAATTAACAGTATCTGGCAAACCTAGCTAAAGTATAATCCTAGACGTTGGGCAAATAATAATTCCAGCTTGGGTGCTGTGTGGTTTCCAATGTATGGCACGTGTTCACAACTAACAATCTCTCCTGGCGTTTAGCCTGCATCTGTGCCGGTATCCACAGGGATGATGAAGCAATATTAGGCAGCCCGATAGAAATTCTTCCGGGATGGAAGGCTTCGACGGGCTGGTGGCGGCCTCGTGATGGTTTAAAGCCACGCCACAGATGGTGGCTTTTAAAACCGTCAGTGATCGAGAATGCTGCTAGAACACGGCCATGCAGCCCGGAAACCACACAGCACCCAAGTGATTCCGGCCGTGAAAGCCTTCGACAATAATTCCAGCGCTAAGGGGCTTATATTAAACCTTAAAAGGGATAAAAGCAAGAAGGAAACCATGTAAAACATTGACACAATCACATATATACATCCTTTCCAGGCCCTATGGAGACTTTTGGACAACACTGGTCTCTTTGCTCTGCTCCTTAGCCCGTGTAGTTCAGCAATGGGCTCAGGAAAATATTTTTCCTATTTTTCCTGTCGGTAACACCCCAGTGATTCCGGCATCGTCAGAACTGGTTTTACCAGCGTGGTGCTTGGATGCCTACTCAATAACCGCTGCTGATCGATACTTCGGCGTCTGCTCATTGGCTGAAGGGTCCTGCCGTCATCGCCAGGAGCTGACCAGCCAGGACAGGCGGGCACAGAAGCCAGCCCGCCTCCCACTCCCAGCCCCGCCCTCGCGAAGCCAGGCCGACACCGCTTCCGCCTACTTCCCGTCACCGGAAGCCCGCGGGCTTCCGTAGGCGCCTGCGCGCCGCTCTACCCTGTCCCCCACGGCTCCTCGCGGTCCCCTCCCTTTCCTGTCCGGCTCTCCTCCGCCCCGCCCCTCGCGAAGGTTCCGGGCGCCGCCAGCAGCGACGTGCGCGGTGACGCAAGGCGCCAGTGGGCTCGGTGCGCGCGGCCGCGGCGGGCGGGAGTCGGAGCGGATCCGAAGAGGGGTCCCAACATGGCGGCCGGGGGAGGCGGAGGAGGGGGTCGGGGCGGCGGCGCGGCTGCCAGGCTGGGGAGCCGCTCTGGGGCGGCGGCGGGAGGCGGAGGGGCGGCGGCGGCGGCGGCGACCACCCCGGAGAAGCTCCCGGTGCACGTGAGTCCCGAGGGGGGGCGGCCCTGGGACGGATCACCCCTTTGCAGACACCAAAGGGACCCCGGGTTTCCTGACGAAAGATGCGGCCCGTTTTCCCTGCCTGGGCGGGCTCCTTGCATCCCCAAGGTGAACGTGGACCCCCCCCCCCCCCATTGCGGCTGCAACGGACTCGGCCACGAAGCCCTCCGCAGCTCCTCGCCCTTCCCCCCCTTTGCAGGCTTCTCCTAATCATTATTGCCCCCCCCCCTTCTGCTTTCAAAGTGTGTTCGGATTTCCTCCAAGTTCCCTTTAAAAGGGGGGGGGGTGTTGAAGAGCTCTGCAGGGCAGTTTTGAACGCGAGTAGTTGGCATAACTTTGCATTCAACACGCGGTTCCCGTTTTTAACCCGGGCCGTCTATCCAGGGGCTAAGTTCGGCTTGCCTGGCTCTTTGCCCCCATTTGAGGGAGAGTCAAAGCCGCCCCCCCACCCCAGCCTCAGGCCCAGAACCAGTCGGCCTGCTTTGGAACTCCCCGTGGCCTGACACCCGCGGGGGCTTCGTGCAAGGGTGGCGGTGGCTCCCATGAAGGGCTGCAGTTGGTGCCCGGGGTGTGTGTGCATGCGCCCAAAACTGGGGAACGGGAGAGCAGAGGTTTCCTTGCCCTGTGGCAGCCAAGGGAGGGTTTGTCGCTTGCGCAGTTGGGGGTGTCTTGGCCTCATTTCTTTAGGCCCCGTTGACTGCATGTCAAGCCTGTCATAAGAACATAAGAGCAAGCCAGCTGGATCACTGTGACTTCAGAGTCCACTTCTCCTAGTCCCAGCCTCCTCCTGCTACTTCTTGCAGTGGCCCACCAGGTGCCTGCCTTGGGGGGAGCCTCACCTGCGATGGAAACGGAAGGCCCTAAGAACATAAGCAGAGCGATGCTGGATCAGACCAGAGTCTGACTGGTTCCAGTTTTCATTTCAGAGTGGCCCACCAGGTGCCTTGGGGAGCTCACCTGCAGGAGGTGAAAGCAATGGCCTTCTGCGGCTGTTGCTCCCGAGCACCTGGTCTGTTAAGGCATTTGCAATCTGATATCAAAGAGGATCAAGATTGGTAGCCAGAGATCGACTTCTCCTCCATAAATTTGTCCAAGCCCCTTTCAAAGCTATCCAGGTTAGTGGCCATCAGCACCTCCTGTCACCTGCTTGTATCTGCTGATCCAGTGGATTCCGAATGTTTTTGGTATGCGAGCGGAGCAAACCTGTGCAGAGTTACTTCAGTCTTAAGTCTGCTTTTGTTGGATTAGGCAGGGGTAAGTTTGCATAGGTCAGCTCAGTTGATTTGCTCCTCTGGGTGTAGTGTGAATGCGCCTGAGTGGGATGTGAATATGGGGTGACAAGTGTATACTTGTGGGGTATAAATTGCCATGTCCCCAGGTGGGGAACCAATCAGTAAATGTTTGGGTGGAACTTGCTATGCAAACTTGCTATGTTCCACCCAAACTGGTTGGTTCCCCACCTGGGAACATGATAATTTATACCCCACTAAAACATTCCCTTCTCACTGGACAAAATGTGTAACAGACTTCTCTCTGTGATACACCTCTGAAGATGCCAGCCACAGAAGCAGGTGAAACGTTAGGAACAAGATCCACCAGACCACAGCCACATAGCCCGGAAAACCCACCACAGCTAGTTGAATCTGGCTGTGAAAGCCTTCGACAGTTCCTATAGCGTCCACTTCCCATTTACCCTCCAGATTCTATCAGGATTTAGGGGGATATCTAAGGCATAATGAAGCTGGCCCCGGGCATCCTTCAAAATGGCACCTGTGTTCTGGGAAACTGGGTGGTGGCTAGTGGGGAGGGGGTACTCTTTGGCCGCATCTTATCTGAGGGTCAAGTCCCCAGATGGGTGCAAATGGAGATTTTAATCACCAGTGGTAGCTCGGAACAATCTTTCAATTCATAAGTACTGGGGACCAAACTTATGATTTCCTGCAGGTAGAGGATGCCCTCTCCTACCTGGATCAGGTGAAGATCCGCTTTGGCAGTGACCCGGCCACCTACAATGGATTCCTGGAAATCATGAAAGAGTTCAAGAGTCAAAGGTAATGTGAGTAAAGGGGAGCCCATCTTCTTGACTGTGCAGACAGTCTGCAATGCTTATTGATAGATTTCATAGAATCATAGAGTTGGAAGAGACCACAAGGGCCATCCAGCCCAACTCCCTGCCATGCAGGAAGACACAATCAAAGCACTCCTGACCTGTGGTCATTCAGCCTGTCTAAAAACCTCCAAAGTAAGAGACTCCACTGCCCTCTGAGGAAGTGGATTCCACTGTCTAACTAAACATACTCAGTTCCCTAAGTCTTTCCTCATAGCGCATGCATTCCAGACCTTGTATCATTTTGGTTGCCCTCCTCTGGACATGCTCCAGCTTGTCAATATTCTTCTTGCATCGCGGTGCCCAGAACTATACACAATATTCCAGTGCGTGGAGGGTCTGACTTCACGACACTTGGTTCATTTGGGATCAGGAGGGCTTCCAGATGTTCAGGAACTATCCCCTATCAGTCTTCTACCAGCATGGCCAATTGGCCATGCTGAAAGAGGCTGATGGGAATTGTAGTTCCTGAACATCTGGAGAGCCGCAGGTTCCCTACCCCTGATCTAGACACTACACTCTTATGGATGCATCCCAGAATTGCATTGGCTGTCTTGGCTGCCACATCGTACTTCTGATTTATGTTCAGTTTGTGGTCTACTAAAACTCTCAAATCCCTTTTACATGTACTGCTGTCAAGCCAGAGGTCAACCACGCAGCCGTGGCGTAGGAGGTTAAGAGCTCGTGTATCTAATCTGGAGGAACCGGGTTTGATTCCCAGCTCTGCCACCTGAGCTGTGGAGGCTTATCTGGGGAATTCAGATTAGCCTGTACACTCCCCCACACGCCAGCTGGGTGACCTTGGGCTAGTCACAGCTTCTCGGAGCTCTCTCAGCCCCACCCACCTCACAGGGTGTTTGTTGTGAGAGGGGAAGGGCAAGGAGATTGTCAGCCCCTTTGAGTCTCCTTCAGGAGAGAAAGGGGGGATATAAATCCAAACTCCTCTTCTCTTCTTCATCTGTGCAGTTCATTTTTTCTGCCTAAGTGTAGTATCTTACATATATCTCTATTGAAATTTATTTTGTTAGTTTTGGCCCAACTCTCTAATCTGTCCAGGTAATTTTGAATTCTGACTCTGTCCTCTGGGGTATTAGCTACCCCTCCTATTTTGGTGTCATCTGCAAATTTGATTAGCATGCCCCCTATTCCATCAGTTAAGTCATTGATAAAAATATTGAATAGCACTGGGCCCAGGACAGAATCCTGCGGCACCCCACTAGTCACTTCTCCCCGGATGAAGATGAGCCATTGATGTCATCCAGTTATAAATCCATCAAACGGTAGCATTGGCCAGCCCACATTTTACTAGCCTGCTTGCAAGAATGTCAAGGGGGACCTTGACTTACTGAAGGCATTCCCTTCATCTTTCAAGCTTGTCACTCTGTCGAAAAAAGAGACAAGGTCAGTCTGGCATGACCTGTTTTTGAGAAACCCAAGTTGACTTTTAGTGGTCACGGCATTCCCTTCTAAGTGCTCACGCACTGCGTAATGATCCACTCTAGAATCTTTCCTGGTGTCGATGTCAGACTGACTGGGCAGTAGTTGTTTGGATCCTCTTTTTTGCCTTTTTGAAGATGGGGACAACATTGGCACTATTTCTGGAGAGGGAGAGAATTTGGGAGGAAGAATGCAAGCCTTTGTTCATGTTGGCTGGGCTGGGTGTTTAAGAACATAAGAACAAGCCAGCTGGATCAGACCAGAGTCCATCTAGTCCAGCTCTCTGCTACTCGCAATGGCCCACCAGGTGCCTTTGGGAGCTCACGTGCAGGATGTGAAAGCAATGGCCTTCTGCGGCTACTCCCGATCACCTGGTCTGTTAAGACATTTGCCATCTCAGATCAAGGAGAATCAAGATTGGTAGCCATAAATCGACTTCTCCATCAATCTGTCCAAGCCCCTTTTAAAGCTATCCAGGTGAGTGGCCATCACCACCTCCTGTGGCAGCATATTCCAAACACCAATCACACGTTGTATGAAGAAGTGTTTCCTTTTATTAGTCCTAATTCTTCCCCCCAGCATTTTCAATGGATGCCCCCTGGTTCTAGTATTGTGAGAGAGAGAGAAAAAATTCTCTCTGTAGACATTTTCTACCCCATTCATAATTTTATAGACTTCAATCATATCCCCCTCAGCCGTCTCCTCTCCAAACTAAAGAGTCCCAAATGCTGCAGCCTCTCCTCAGGGAAGGTGCTCCAGTCCCTCAATCATCCTTGTTGCCCTTCTCTGCACTTTTTCTATCTCCTCAATATGTTTAGTCCCCAGGGCTCTTCTGGGCCCCCTCGTTGACTTCTCCTGCCACTAAAGGTCCAGCTTGCCCTTAGTCGCTTTCTTTTGCTTCCAGCATTGATACCCCTGGCGTAATACGGCGTGTCTCCCAGCTGTTCCATGAACATCATGACCTCATTGTGGGCTTCAATGCTTTCCTGCCTTTGGGTTACAGAATAGAGATTCCAAAGAATGGGAAACTCAGCCTTCAGTCCCCTCTGGCTGGCCAGGTACAAAGAAATAGTGGCTTTTCCTTCGCTTAGCCCCCACTGGTTGGTCTGCCCTGCCTTCAGAGGTGGAGTTGGGAAGCACTGTGATTTGTTCCAGGGTAGAGGGGGGCGGGGAATGTCTTATTTGGACTGAGCCCAGGGGTCTGTAGGCTGCTGCTTGGACAGGACTCCCCTAAGGTCAGCAGCGAGGAGCAGCTTGATTGCATGTGGCCATCGAAAAATCACGCAGTCTTGGGCAGGAAGGCAGACCACCGAGAGAGGCCTTAGATGAGCGAGGCGTGGGCTGCATTCCAGCCCCACTGTGTGCCTGACTGACTCCTCCCCTTTTGTGACCCTGCCAGGTCTCTCTGGAGCCAGTTCAGAGTCCCTTCTTGCTCCATTATTGCCAGGATAAGGTCCACCACCACAGCAGCTGTCCTGAAGAGTTCCGGCAGCAGCTGCCCTGCAAGGACGACAAACTTCAGGTGCCGCTGGAATCGGATTCGGTGGAATTCAACAATGCTATTAGTTACGTAAACAAGATTAAGACCCGCTTCCTTGACCATCCCGAAATCTACCGGTCCTTCCTGGAGATCCTCCATACGTACCAGGTAAACACGAGCCAGAGCTTTTTCCTAGAGGAACTTCTTTCTTCAAAAGGAGAGCATGGCTGCATTGCCAGGGAATGTTCAGGAATTGTCTGTTTGGAAGCCGTGCGTTAATCAAGACGATATGTGTGTTCATGCAATGGTTTGCGGTGTGTGTGTCGCCCCCCCCCCCCCCCGGGAAAACTGTGTCCCTTTTCTTTTCACAAACAGATTTTTCTGCATGCAACAGGTCAGGTCCAGCTCTGCTGGAGGGAAGATTCAAGAATATGGAACGTGCTAAAAGAGTTTGTTCATGTGATATGACTACGGTTGAAACACTTGACCATTCTCTGTTTCTATGCCCTAAATACAATCAGATACGCATGAAATACGTGAATTCCATTTTCTTGCAATGTTCTCAGTGGCAAGAGTGTTATAAGATACCCGATCTCCTGAACAGCTCTGATGTGCTCTTTTGTGAAACTGTTGCAAATTTTATGTGGGAAATTAGTAATTTTAACTGCACTTCTTAACCTTGTTTTGTTTTAAAATTTTGTCCTGTTTTGTATGCCAATAAAGCAGAAGCAAGCCTTTATTGGCATAGACCGCAGTACAACAATAATAAAAACAGATTAAAAAGCATATACAAAACAGGATATACATGTTAGGACGAAGGAAATCTACTGGCATTTAGTAATTTCCAGGAGAAAGTCTGCCACTATCATACAGAGAGAAGGATCAGGGTTGTCCAACAAGTAGTGTAATCTAAATAAATCGGGGAGATCGGGTGAATGTAAAGGAGTGAGATTCACATACTTGGATCTGATTTCCTTGTGGTGTAATTAAAAAACAGGTCAGGTCAACAGGTTGACAGATTCGCAACAATCCAAATTGTTAAGCGTAGAGGACAAAAAAACAATGAAAAGAGAGAGACCTGGTCAAATAGAAGGCCCAAACGGTTAGGCACCAGGCAAGCCACTGAAAGGAGACTGTTCTGGAGTGGAGAAGACCTCCACGGAAAAGACCTTGTCTCTAGGTGCTGTCTTGTTTCAGAAGGTGGGGACCTGCAGAGCGTGGCTTCAGTCGTCATCAGGTTTTGTTTGGAAGCCTTTCTCCCCTCCTCCTGATTGGGCAGTGTTTGCCTTCTAGGGTTTGGAGGAGGTGAGCCTCACCTCTTTCTCGGGTCAGTAATCAGGGACCGTGAGTCGGCACCAGGCTGAGTAGGGTGCTGTTTTCACTGCTGACTCGGCACGGCGAGCACAACGTCTCCCTCCTCAACTTGCAGAAGGAGCAGCTGAGTTCCAAAGGCCGGCACTTCCGAGGCATGTCTGAAGAAGAGGTGTTCACCGAAGTAGCCAATCTCTTCCGGGGCCAGGAAGATCTTCTCTCTGAGTTTGGACAGTTCCTTCCTGAAGCAAAGCGGTCTTTGGTATGTGTCTGATTAGGGAGCGGGATGGATGAGGCAGAGTTTCCTGGAGCCTGCCCGGGTGGGCAGCTGCATGGAATAGGCCCTATGTCAGTGACGGCGAACCTTTTCGAGACCGAGTGCCCAGATTGCAACCCAAAACCCACTCATTTATCGCAAAGTGCCAACACGGCAATTGAACCTGAATGTTGAGGTTTTAGTTTAGAAAAAACGGTTGGCTCAGAGGCGTGTGTTACTCGTGAGTAAACATGGTGGTATTTGGTGGCTTTGCTTTGAAGCAACCGTGCAACACTTTGATTGGTGAGTCACGACCCTAGGAGGGTTTACTCAGAAGCAAGCCCCATTGCCAGCAACCGAGCTTACTCCCAGGTAAAGGATCGCGCTTTACTTCTTTGCATGAAAATCAGTGGGGTTTAACAGCGCTTAACAGGGTTACCCACACTGCTTCCCCAAAACTAGGTCTTAGGTTTAATGCTAATAATCGAGCCCAGCAGCCTAGGCCCAGCTCCTTGTAGATGTGGCGCGGGAGGGGGGTCAAGTGCTTCACGGAGAGGGCTCCTCTTGAGTGCCAAATTCCTCTTGGCACCCGTGCCAATACAGGTCTCCGCCACCACTGCCCTATGTGTTTATTGAAGGCCTGAGTTGAGAGATTCATTATGCACTTTTACGGGAGTGTACCCCCATCTCTTCTCTGACCTGGATAGTACAGGCTGGCCCAATCTCCTGAGGTCGCAGAAGCGAAGCAGGTTTGGCCCTGGTTAGTACTTGGATGGGAGACCACCAAGGAAGTCCAGGATTGCATTGCAGAGCCAGGTGTTGGCAAGCCACCTGTGAGCATCTCTGAGCTTGAAAACCCCATTGTGACTTGCTCTTGATCACAATCCCCCCCCCCCAATCCCCATTCCAGGAGGATCTGCTGGTAGGCTTTGTATGCCCAACCTCCCCCCAGAAAGCCCCTATAGCAGTGATGGCGAACCTTTTCGAGACCGAGTGCCCAAACTGCAACCCAAAACCCACTTATTTATCGCAAAGTGCCAACACAGCAGTTTGAATCCTTTGAATACTGGAGGGTTTTAATTTCAGAAAATCGGCTGGCTCCAAGGCGTGCGTTACCTTCGGGAGTGTTTGCAATGGTAGAAAGTTGTTTGGCTTTGCTTTTGAAGCAACCGTGGGTAACTCTTTCCAACGGGTGAATCACTGCCCTAGAGGAAAGTTTACTTCCAAAGAAGCGTAAGCCCCCCATTTGCCAGCAAGCAACCGAGCTTACTCCCAGGTAAAGGATCACGCTTTAATTCTTTGCATGGAAATCAGTGGGGTTTAACAGCGCTTAACAGGGTTACCTACACTGCTTCCCCAAAACTAGGTCTTAGGTTTAATGCTAATAATCGAGCCCAGCACAGCAGCAAAAGCCCAGATGTGTGGGGGGGCAATTTCCTCCCCACATGATGAACTCTGTTTGTGCGTGCCCACAGAGAGGGCTCTGAGTGCCACCTCTGGCACCCGTGCCATAGGTTCGCCATCACTGCCCTATAGTCTTTCATGTGCCTCCTGTTTGGCTTGTGGAACACGCCCTCTCTTGTGCCAGAAGGAAGCTGCTGCCCCTGTGCATCGACGCCCCTCCTGGCCGAGAGCCCTGCTCCCGACCCTCCTTTGCGACCACCCGCAGGGACTGGCATGTGAGGTCTTGGAATCCTTTGTCTTTGTCTTAGTTCATGGGCAACGGGCCGTGCGATGCCCACAGCATTCCCAGGATGGAACACGAGAAGCCCTTGGAGCACAGCAAGAAGCGGGCGAGGCCTTTGCTGCTGCGTCCCGTTCCTGGCCCAGCAAAGGTATTGGAACAGTGTGGCTGTGGACAGGGTGGGGTGCGTGCGTGGGCTGCTACCGTGTTTCCCCGAATATAAGACAGCGTCTTATATTAATTTTTGCTCCCGAAGATGCGCTTTGTCTTATTTTCAGGGGATGTCTTATATTTCTGTGTTCTGTTTGTCGGGCATGCTTCCAAACAAAAAATCCTTTTGTTACTGCCTTTTACTTTCGGGATGCCTTATATTTCCTCGCGACTCTCAGCAAAACCTCTACTACATCTTTATTTTCAGGATGTCTTTATTTTCCGCTCCACAGCTGCATACCTGGTGTTCTGTATGTCGGGCATGCTTCCAAACAAAAACTTTGCTACGTCTTACTTTCGGGGGATGCCTTATATTTCGCACTTCAGCAAAACCTCTACTACATCTTATTTTCAGGGGATGTCTTATTTTCCGGCTCCACAGCTGCATACTCTGGTGTTCTGTATGTCGGGCATGCTTCCAAACAAAAACTTTGCTACGTCTTACTTTTGGGGGATGCCTTATATTTCGCACTTCAGCAAAACCTCTACGACGTCTTATTTTCCGGGGATGTCTTATATTCGGGGAAACTGGGTAGCTGAGCACTTGTTTCTGACTTTGGGGGGAAAAACTCAGCAGTGAAACTGATTGTCATTGTGAATTTCTCAAAAGGATTAATTGGTGGGGAAGCCAGTTGCCACCCCACTGGCACCGGGGCAGATGCTGTCCCTCAGGCTAACTGGGGGGGGGGGGGTGGAGCTCCTCTGGGCAGTGCCTTGTGCACCTGAGGTTGTGGGGCTGCCCCATGAGTGGAAGTTCTGGCAAAGCTTTGGTGCTGCCATAAAGAATCCTTTCCTTCTGTTCTGGCAGGATGCTCTGGGGAAGGGAGGCTTCTGAAAAGTGCTTGAATGGGAAAACGTTCTGGTTCACGGCTACCTTTTATTCTGTGTTGCTGTCAAGGGGGCAGTGGGGTGCCTAACGCCCAGCCGGGAACCCCTTTGGGATTTTGGGGGCGGACACTGATTCAAGCCGCTAACTTTCTCTCCACAGAAGAAGATGAAACTGCGAGGGACTAAAGACCTGTCGGTTGCCACAGTGGGAAAATATGGAACTCTGCAGGAGTTCTCTTTCTTTGACAAGGTTTGTCATCAGAAGGGAACCGCAGCCCAATGGTAGATCCCGACTTTGGAGGTTGAAGGGCCCCGGTTCAGCCCTAGGCATGAAGGCGTGATTTAATTTATTAACCTAAGAACCTGAGATCCCTGTCAAGCGGTCACCTGGTTGCCCTGGAGGAACAATCAACCACATAGGAGCAGCGGTGGCATAGGAGGTTAAGAGCTCGTGTATCTAATCTGGAGGAACCGGGTTTGATTCCCCGCTCTGCCGCCTGAGCTGTGGAGGCTTATCTGGGGAATTCAGATTAGCCTGTGCACTCCCACACACGCCAGCTGGGTGACCTTGGGCTAGTCACAGCTTCTCGGAGTCACAGCCTTCTGCGGCTGTTGCTCCTGAGCACCTGGTCTGTTAAGGCATTTGCAATCTCAGATCAAAGAGGATCAAGATTGGCAGCCATAAATCGACTTCTCCTCCATAAATCTGTCCAAGCCCGTTTTAAAGCTATCCAGGTGAGTGGCCATCACCGCCTCCTGTGGCAGCATATTCCATACACCAATCATACATTGCGATTGGTGGCCTTGTGTCTTGCCAGGTCTTCCAGATGGTGCAGAAAAGAACATCCAATGAAAGCAGGCCCTGGGGGTGCAGGGTGGAGCTTTGACAGGAAGTAGGGAGTGCCTGGGAAGAGGTTGTTGGGCATAGTGCCACCAGTCGCGGCTGAGAGTACTGCGGGCCAAAGGGATCCGAGCTCATTGATTCTAGTCTAGGTCCCCGGCTGTTCGGGGTGCATGATTGCACTGCTGCCTGGCCAAGCAAAGGCGCCACATTCTTCCCGATCTCATCCGGGGGAGGGCGGTTTATAAATACAACCATAAAATAAATAAATAAATAAATAAATTGGCAGGTGCGCAGAGTCCTTAAGAGCCAGGAGGTCTATGAGAACTTCCTCCGCTGCATCGCTCTCTTCAACCAAGAACTGGTGTCAGGTTCTGAACTTCTCCAGCTGGTCACACCTTTTTTGGGGTAAGGAAGTTTCTTTCTCTTCCTTTGGACGAGCCAAAGTGTCTATTACCGTGGTGGCGAACCTTTGGCACGCCAGATGTTATGGACTACTATTCCCATCAGCCCCTGCCAGCATGGCCTTGGGGGGGGGGGGGGGTGGGGGGGGGGGGGGGTGGGGGGGGGGGGGGGTGGGGGGGGGGGGGGGTGGGGGGGGGGGGGGGTGGGGGGGGGGGGGGGTGGGGGGGGGGGGGGGTGGGGGGGGGGGGGGGTGGGGGGGGGGGGGGGTGGGGGGGGGGGGGGGTGGGGGGGGGGGGGGGTGGGGGGGGGGGGGGGTGGGGGGGGGGGGGGGTGGGGGGGGGGGGGGGTGGGGGGGGGGGGGGGTGGGGGGGGGGGGGGGTGGGGGGGGGGGGGGGTGGGGGGGGGGGGGGGTGGGGGGGGGGGGGGGTGGGGGGGGGGGGGGGTGGGGGGGGGGGGGGGTGGGGGGGGGGGGGGGTGGGGGGGGGGGGGGGTGGGGGGGGGGGGGGGTGGGGGGGGGGGGGGGTGGGGGGGGGGGGGGGTGGGGGGGGGGGGGGGTGGGGGGGGGGGGGGGTGGGGGGGGGGGGGGGTGGGGGGGGGGGGGGGTGGGGGGGGGGGGGGGTGGGGGGGGGGGGGGGTGGGGGGGGGGGGGGGTGGGGGGGGGGGGGGGTGGGGGGGGGGGGGGGTGGGGGGGGGGGGGGGTGGGGGGGGGGGGGGGTGGGGGGGGGGGGGGGTGGGGGGGGGGGGGGGTGGGGGGGGGGGGGGGTGGGGGGGGGGGGGGGTGGGGGGGGGGGGGGGTGGGGGGGGGGGGGGGTGGGGGGGGGGGGGGGTGGGGGGGGGGGGGGGTGGGGGGGGGGGGGGGTGGGGGGGGGGGGGGGTGGGGGGGGGGGGGGGTGGGGGGGGGGGGGGGTGGGGGGGGGGGGGGGTGGGGGGGGGGGGGGGTGGGGGGGGGGGGGGGTGGGGGGGGGGGGGGGTGGGGGGGGGGGGGGGTGGGGGGGGGGGGGGGTGGGGGGGGGGGGGGGTGGGGGGGGGGGGGGGTGGGGGGGGGGGGGGGTGGGGGGGGGGGGGGGTGGGGGGGGGGGGGGGTGGGGGGGGGGGGGGGTGGGGGGGGGGGGGGGTGGGGGGGGGGGGGGGTGGGGGGGGGGGGGGGTGGGGGGGGGGGGGGGTGGGGGGGGGGGGGGGTGGGGGGGGGGGGGGGTGGGGGGGGGGGGGGGTGGGGGGGGGGGGGGGTGGGGGGGGGGGGGGGTGGGGGGGGGGGGGGGTGGGGGGGGGGGGGGGTGGGGGGGGGGGGGGGTGGGGGGGGGGGGGGGTGGGGGGGGGGGGGGGTGGGGGGGGGGGGGGGTGGGGGGGGGGGGGGGTGGGGGGGGGGGGGGGTGGGGGGGGGGGGGGGTGGGGGGGGGGGGGGGTGGGGGGGGGGGGGGGTGGGGGGGGGGGGGGGTGGGGGGGGGGGGGGGTGGGGGGGGGGGGGGGTGGGGGGGGGGGGGGGTGGGGGGGGGGGGGGGTGGGGGGGGGGGGGGGTGGGGGGGGGGGGGGGTGGGGGGGGGGGGGGGTGGGGGGGGGGGGGGGTGGGGGGGGGGGGGGGTGGGGGGGGGGGGGGGTGGGGGGGGGGGGGGGTGGGGGGGGGGGGGGGTGGGGGGGGGGGGGGGTGGGGGGGGGGGGGGGTGGGGGGGGGGGGGGGTGGGGGGGGGGGGGGGTGGGGGGGGGGGGGGGTGGGGGGGGGGGGGGGTGGGGGGGGGGGGGGGTGGGGGGGGGGGGGGGTGGGGGGGGGGGGGGGTGGGGGGGGGGGGGGGTGGGGGGGGGGGGGGGTGGGGGGGGGGGGGGGTGGGGGGGGGGGGGGGTGGGGGGGGGGGGGGGTGGGGGGGGGGGGGGGTGGGGGGGGGGGGGGGTGGGGGGGGGGGGGGGTGGGGGGGGGGGGGGGTGGGGGGGGGGGGGGGTGGGGGGGGGGGGGGGTGGGGGGGGGGGGGGGTGGGGGGGGGGGGGGGTGGGGGGGGGGGGGGGTGGGGGGGGGGGGGGGTGGGGGGGGGGGGGGGTGGGGGGGGGGGGGGGTGGGGGGGGGGGGGGGTGGGGGGGGGGGGGGGTGGGGGGGGGGGGGGGTGGGGGGGGGGGGGGGTGGGGGGGGGGGGGGGTGGGGGGGGGGGGGGGTGGGGGGGGGGGGGGGTGGGGGGGGGGGGGGGTGGGGGGGGGGGGGGGTGGGGGGGGGGGGGGGTGGGGGGGGGGGGGGGTGGGGGGGGGGGGGGGTGGGGGGGGGGGGGGGTGGGGGGGGGGGGGGGTGGGGGGGGGGGGGGGTGGGGGGGGGGGGGGGTGGGGGGGGGGGGGGGTGGGGGGGGGGGGGGGTGGGGGGGGGGGGGGGTGGGGGGGGGGGGGGGTGGGGGGGGGGGGGGGTGGGGGGGGGGGGGGGTGGGGGGGGGGGGGGGTGGGGGGGGGGGGGGGTGGGGGGGGGGGGGGGTGGGGGGGGGGGGGGGTGGGGGGGGGGGGGGGTGGGGGGGGGGGGGGGTGGGGGGGGGGGGGGGTGGGGGGGGGGGGGGGTGGGGGGGGGGGGGGGTGGGGGGGGGGGGGGGTGGGGGGGGGGGGGGGTGGGGGGGGGGGGGGGTGGGGGGGGGGGGGGGTGGGGGGGGGGGGGGGTGGGGGGGGGGGGGGGTGGGGGGGGGGGGGGGTGGGGGGGGGGGGGGGTGGGGGGGGGGGGGGGTGGGGGGGGGGGGGGGTGGGGGGGGGGGGGGGTGGGGGGGGGGGGGGGTGGGGGGGGGGGGGGGTGGGGGGGGGGGGGGGTGGGGGGGGGGGGGGGTGGGGGGGGGGGGGGGTGGGGGGGGGGGGGGGTGGGGGGGGGGGGGGGTGGGGGGGGGGGGGGGTGGGGGGGGGGGGGGGTGGGGGGGGGGGGGGGTGGGGGGGGGGGGGGGTGGGGGGGGGGGGGGGTGGGGGGGGGGGGGGGTGGGGGGGGGGGGGGGTGGGGGGGGGGGGGGGTGGGGGGGGGGGGGGGTGGGGGGGGGGGGGGGTGGGGGGGGGGGGGGGTGGGGGGGGGGGGGGGTGGGGGGGGGGGGGGGTGGGGGGGGGGGGGGGTGGGGGGGGGGGGGGGTGGGGGGGGGGGGGGGTGGGGGGGGGGGGGGGTGGGGGGGGGGGGGGGTGGGGGGGGGGGGGGGTGGGGGGGGGGGGGGGTGGGGGGGGGGGGGGGTGGGGGGGGGGGGGGGTGGGGGGGGGGGGGGGTGGGGGGGGGGGGGGGTGGGGGGGGGGGGGGGTGGGGGGGGGGGGGGGTGGGGGGGGGGGGGGGTGGGGGGGGGGGGGGGTGGGGGGGGGGGGGGGTGGGGGGGGGGGGGGGTGGGGGGGGGGGGGGGTGGGGGGGGGGGGGGGTGGGGGGGGGGGGGGGTGGGGGGGGGGGGGGGTGGGGGGGGGGGGGGGTGGGGGGGGGGGGGGGTGGGGGGGGGGGGGGGTGGGGGGGGGGGGGGGTGGGGGGGGGGGGGGGTGGGGGGGGGGGGGGGTGGGGGGGGGGGGGGGTGGGGGGGGGGGGGGGTGGGGGGGGGGGGGGGTGGGGGGGGGGGGGGGTGGGGGGGGGGGGGGGTGGGGGGGGGGGGGGGTGGGGGGGGGGGGGGGTGGGGGGGGGGGGGGGTGGGGGGGGGGGGGGGTGGGGGGGGGGGGGGGTGGGGGGGGGGGGGGGTGGGGGGGGGGGGGGGTGGGGGGGGGGGGGGGTGGGGGGGGGGGGGGGTGGGGGGGGGGGGGGGTGGGGGGGGGGGGGGGTGGGGGGGGGGGGGGGTGGGGGGGGGGGGGGGTGGGGGGGGGGGGGGGTGGGGGGGGGGGGGGGTGGGGGGGGGGGGGGGTGGGGGGGGGGGGGGGTGGGGGGGGGGGGGGGTGGGGGGGGGGGGGGGTGGGGGGGGGGGGGGGTGGGGGGGGGGGGGGGTGGGGGGGGGGGGGGGTGGGGGGGGGGGGGGGTGGGGGGGGGGGGGGGTGGGGGGGGGGGGGGGTGGGGGGGGGGGGGGGTGGGGGGGGGGGGGGGTGGGGGGGGGGGGGGGTGGGGGGGGGGGGGGGTGGGGGGGGGGGGGGGTGGGGGGGGGGGGGGGTGGGGGGGGGGGGGGGTGGGGGGGGGGGGGGGTGGGGGGGGGGGGGGGTGGGGGGGGGGGGGGGTGGGGGGGGGGGGGGGTGGGGGGGGGGGGGGGTGGGGGGGGGGGGGGGTGGGGGGGGGGGGGGGTGGGGGGGGGGGGGGGTGGGGGGGGGGGGGGGTGGGGGGGGGGGGGGGTGGGGGGGGGGGGGGGTGGGGGGGGGGGGGGGTGGGGGGGGGGGGGGGTGGGGGGGGGGGGGGGTGGGGGGGGGGGGGGGTGGGGGGGGGGGGGGGTGGGGGGGGGGGGGGGTGGGGGGGGGGGGGGGTGGGGGGGGGGGGGGGTGGGGGGGGGGGGGGGTGGGGGGGGGGGGGGGTGGGGGGGGGGGGGGGTGGGGGGGGGGGGGGGTGGGGGGGGGGGGGGGTGGGGGGGGGGGGGGGTGGGGGGGGGGGGGGGTGGGGGGGGGGGGGGGTGGGGGGGGGGGGGGGTGGGGGGGGGGGGGGGTGGGGGGGGGGGGGGGTGGGGGGGGGGGGGGGTGGGGGGGGGGGGGGGTGGGGGGGGGGGGGGGTGGGGGGGGGGGGGGGTGGGGGGGGGGGGGGGTGGGGGGGGGGGGGGGTGGGGGGGGGGGGGGGTGGGGGGGGGGGGGGGTGGGGGGGGGGGGGGGTGGGGGGGGGGGGGGGTGGGGGGGGGGGGGGGTGGGGGGGGGGGGGGGTGGGGGGGGGGGGGGGTGGGGGGGGGGGGGGGTGGGGGGGGGGGGGGGTGGGGGGGGGGGGGGGTGGGGGGGGGGGGGGGTGGGGGGGGGGGGGGGTGGGGGGGGGGGGGGGTGGGGGGGGGGGGGGGTGGGGGGGGGGGGGGGTGGGGGGGGGGGGGGGTGGGGGGGGGGGGGGGTGGGGGGGGGGGGGGGTGGGGGGGGGGGGGGGTGGGGGGGGGGGGGGGTGGGGGGGGGGGGGGGTGGGGGGGGGGGGGGGTGGGGGGGGGGGGGGGTGGGGGGGGGGGGGGGTGGGGGGGGGGGGGGGTGGGGGGGGGGGGGGGTGGGGGGGGGGGGGGGTGGGGGGGGGGGGGGGTGGGGGGGGGGGGGGGTGGGGGGGGGGGGGGGTGGGGGGGGGGGGGGGTGGGGGGGGGGGGGGGTGGGGGGGGGGGGGGGTGGGGGGGGGGGGGGGTGGGGGGGGGGGGGGGTGGGGGGGGGGGGGGGTGGGGGGGGGGGGGGGTGGGGGGGGGGGGGGGTGGGGGGGGGGGGGGGTGGGGGGGGGGGGGGGTGGGGGGGGGGGGGGGTGGGGGGGGGGGGGGGTGGGGGGGGGGGGGGGTGGGGGGGGGGGGGGGTGGGGGGGGGGGGGGGTGGGGGGGGGGGGGGGTGGGGGGGGGGGGGGGTGGGGGGGGGGGGGGGTGGGGGGGGGGGGGGGTGGGGGGGGGGGGGGGTGGGGGGGGGGGGGGGTGGGGGGGGGGGGGGGTGGGGGGGGGGGGGGGTGGGGGGGGGGGGGGGTGGGGGGGGGGGGGGGTGGGGGGGGGGGGGGGTGGGGGGGGGGGGGGGTGGGGGGGGGGGGGGGTGGGGGGGGGGGGGGGTGGGGGGGGGGGGGGGTGGGGGGGGGGGGGGGTGGGGGGGGGGGGGGGTGGGGGGGGGGGGGGGTGGGGGGGGGGGGGGGTGGGGGGGGGGGGGGGTGGGGGGGGGGGGGGGTGGGGGGGGGGGGGGGTGGGGGGGGGGGGGGGTGGGGGGGGGGGGGGGTGGGGGGGGGGGGGGGTGGGGGGGGGGGGGGGTGGGGGGGGGGGGGGGTGGGGGGGGGGGGGGGTGGGGGGGGGGGGGGGTGGGGGGGGGGGGGGGTGGGGGGGGGGGGGGGTGGGGGGGGGGGGGGGTGGGGGGGGGGGGGGGTGGGGGGGGGGGGGGGTGGGGGGGGGGGGGGGTGGGGGGGGGGGGGGGTGGGGGGGGGGGGGGGTGGGGGGGGGGGGGGGTGGGGGGGGGGGGGGGTGGGGGGGGGGGGGGGTGGGGGGGGGGGGGGGTGGGGGGGGGGGGGGGTGGGGGGGGGGGGGGGTGGGGGGGGGGGGGGGTGGGGGGGGGGGGGGGTGGGGGGGGGGGGGGGTGGGGGGGGGGGGGGGTGGGGGGGGGGGGGGGTGGGGGGGGGGGGGGGTGGGGGGGGGGGGGGGTGGGGGGGGGGGGGGGTGGGGGGGGGGGGGGGTGGGGGGGGGGGGGGGTGGGGGGGGGGGGGGGTGGGGGGGGGGGGGGGTGGGGGGGGGGGGGGGTGGGGGGGGGGGGGGGTGGGGGGGGGGGGGGGTGGGGGGGGGGGGGGGTGGGGGGGGGGGGGGGTGGGGGGGGGGGGGGGTGGGGGGGGGGGGGGGTGGGGGGGGGGGGGGGTGGGGGGGGGGGGGGGTGGGGGGGGGGGGGGGTGGGGGGGGGGGGGGGTGGGGGGGGGGGGGGGTGGGGGGGGGGGGGGGTGGGGGGGGGGGGGGGTGGGGGGGGGGGGGGGTGGGGGGGGGGGGGGGTGGGGGGGGGGGGGGGTGGGGGGGGGGGGGGGTGGGGGGGGGGGGGGGTGGGGGGGGGGGGGGGTGGGGGGGGGGGGGGGTGGGGGGGGGGGGGGGTGGGGGGGGGGGGGGGTGGGGGGGGGGGGGGGTGGGGGGGGGGGGGGGTGGGGGGGGGGGGGGGTGGGGGGGGGGGGGGGTGGGGGGGGGGGGGGGTGGGGGGGGGGGGGGGTGGGGGGGGGGGGGGGTGGGGGGGGGGGGGGGTGGGGGGGGGGGGGGGTGGGGGGGGGGGGGGGTGGGGGGGGGGGGGGGTGGGGGGGGGGGGGGGTGGGGGGGGGGGGGGGTGGGGGGGGGGGGGGGTGGGGGGGGGGGGGGGTGGGGGGGGGGGGGGGTGGGGGGGGGGGGGGGTGGGGGGGGGGGGGGGTGGGGGGGGGGGGGGGTGGGGGGGGGGGGGGGTGGGGGGGGGGGGGGGTGGGGGGGGGGGGGGGTGGGGGGGGGGGGGGGTGGGGGGGGGGGGGGGTGGGGGGGGGGGGGGGTGGGGGGGGGGGGGGGTGGGGGGGGGGGGGGGTGGGGGGGGGGGGGGGTGGGGGGGGGGGGGGGTGGGGGGGGGGGGGGGTGGGGGGGGGGGGGGGTGGGGGGGGGGGGGGGTGGGGGGGGGGGGGGGTGGGGGGGGGGGGGGGTGGGGGGGGGGGGGGGTGGGGGGGGGGGGGGGTGGGGGGGGGGGGGGGTGGGGGGGGGGGGGGGTGGGGGGGGGGGGGGGTGGGGGGGGGGGGGGGTGGGGGGGGGGGGGGGTGGGGGGGGGGGGGGGTGGGGGGGGGGGGGGGTGGGGGGGGGGGGGGGTGGGGGGGGGGGGGGGTGGGGGGGGGGGGGGGTGGGGGGGGGGGGGGGTGGGGGGGGGGGGGGGTGGGGGGGGGGGGGGGTGGGGGGGGGGGGGGGTGGGGGGGGGGGGGGGTGGGGGGGGGGGGGGGTGGGGGGGGGGGGGGGTGGGGGGGGGGGGGGGTGGGGGGGGGGGGGGGTGGGGGGGGGGGGGGGTGGGGGGGGGGGGGGGTGGGGGGGGGGGGGGGTGGGGGGGGGGGGGGGTGGGGGGGGGGGGGGGTGGGGGGGGGGGGGGGTGGGGGGGGGGGGGGGTGGGGGGGGGGGGGGGTGGGGGGGGGGGGGGGTGGGGGGGGGGGGGGGTGGGGGGGGGGGGGGGTGGGGGGGGGGGGGGGTGGGGGGGGGGGGGGGTGGGGGGGGGGGGGGGTGGGGGGGGGGGGGGGTGGGGGGGGGGGGGGGTGGGGGGGGGGGGGGGTGGGGGGGGGGGGGGGTGGGGGGGGGGGGGGGTGGGGGGGGGGGGGGGTGGGGGGGGGGGGGGGTGGGGGGGGGGGGGGGTGGGGGGGGGGGGGGGTGGGGGGGGGGGGGGGTGGGGGGGGGGGGGGGTGGGGGGGGGGGGGGGTGGGGGGGGGGGGGGGTGGGGGGGGGGGGGGGTGGGGGGGGGGGGGGGTGGGGGGGGGGGGGGGTGGGGGGGGGGGGGGGTGGGGGGGGGGGGGGGTGGGGGGGGGGGGGGGTGGGGGGGGGGGGGGGTGGGGGGGGGGGGGGGTGGGGGGGGGGGGGGGTGGGGGGGGGGGGGGGTGGGGGGGGGGGGGGGTGGGGGGGGGGGGGGGTGGGGGGGGGGGGGGGTGGGGGGGGGGGGGGGTGGGGGGGGGGGGGGGTGGGGGGGGGGGGGGGTGGGGGGGGGGGGGGGTGGGGGGGGGGGGGGGTGGGGGGGGGGGGGGGTGGGGGGGGGGGGGGGTGGGGGGGGGGGGGGGTGGGGGGGGGGGGGGGTGGGGGGGGGGGGGGGTGGGGGGGGGGGGGGGTGGGGGGGGGGGGGGGTGGGGGGGGGGGGGGGTGGGGGGGGGGGGGGGTGGGGGGGGGGGGGGGTGGGGGGGGGGGGGGGTGGGGGGGGGGGGGGGTGGGGGGGGGGGGGGGTGGGGGGGGGGGGGGGTGGGGGGGGGGGGGGGTGGGGGGGGGGGGGGGTGGGGGGGGGGGGGGGTGGGGGGGGGGGGGGGTGGGGGGGGGGGGGGGTGGGGGGGGGGGGGGGTGGGGGGGGGGGGGGGTGGGGGGGGGGGGGGGTGGGGGGGGGGGGGGGTGGGGGGGGGGGGGGGTGGGGGGGGGGGGGGGTGGGGGGGGGGGGGGGTGGGGGGGGGGGGGGGTGGGGGGGGGGGGGGGTGGGGGGGGGGGGGGGTGGGGGGGGGGGGGGGTGGGGGGGGGGGGGGGTGGGGGGGGGGGGGGGTGGGGGGGGGGGGGGGTGGGGGGGGGGGGGGGTGGGGGGGGGGGGGGGTGGGGGGGGGGGGGGGTGGGGGGGGGGGGGGGTGGGGGGGGGGGGGGGTGGGGGGGGGGGGGGGTGGGGGGGGGGGGGGGTGGGGGGGGGGGGGGGTGGGGGGGGGGGGGGGTGGGGGGGGGGGGGGGTGGGGGGGGGGGGGGGTGGGGGGGGGGGGGGGTGGGGGGGGGGGGGGGTGGGGGGGGGGGGGGGTGGGGGGGGGGGGGGGTGGGGGGGGGGGGGGGTGGGGGGGGGGGGGGGTGGGGGGGGGGGGGGGTGGGGGGGGGGGGGGGTGGGGGGGGGGGGGGGTGGGGGGGGGGGGGGGTGGGGGGGGGGGGGGGTGGGGGGGGGGGGGGGTGGGGGGGGGGGGGGGTGGGGGGGGGGGGGGGTGGGGGGGGGGGGGGGTGGGGGGGGGGGGGGGTGGGGGGGGGGGGGGGTGGGGGGGGGGGGGGGTGGGGGGGGGGGGGGGTGGGGGGGGGGGGGGGTGGGGGGGGGGGGGGGTGGGGGGGGGGGGGGGTGGGGGGGGGGGGGGGTGGGGGGGGGGGGGGGTGGGGGGGGGGGGGGGTGGGGGGGGGGGGGGGTGGGGGGGGGGGGGGGTGGGGGGGGGGGGGGGTGGGGGGGGGGGGGGGTGGGGGGGGGGGGGGGTGGGGGGGGGGGGGGGTGGGGGGGGGGGGGGGTGGGGGGGGGGGGGGGTGGGGGGGGGGGGGGGTGGGGGGGGGGGGGGGTGGGGGGGGGGGGGGGTGGGGGGGGGGGGGGGTGGGGGGGGGGGGGGGTGGGGGGGGGGGGGGGTGGGGGGGGGGGGGGGTGGGGGGGGGGGGGGGTGGGGGGGGGGGGGGGTGGGGGGGGGGGGGGGTGGGGGGGGGGGGGGGTGGGGGGGGGGGGGGGTGGGGGGGGGGGGGGGTGGGGGGGGGGGGGGGTGGGGGGGGGGGGGGGTGGGGGGGGGGGGGGGTGGGGGGGGGGGGGGGTGGGGGGGGGGGGGGGTGGGGGGGGGGGGGGGTGGGGGGGGGGGGGGGTGGGGGGGGGGGGGGGTGGGGGGGGGGGGGGGTGGGGGGGGGGGGGGGTGGGGGGGGGGGGGGGTGGGGGGGGGGGGGGGTGGGGGGGGGGGGGGGTGGGGGGGGGGGGGGGTGGGGGGGGGGGGGGGTGGGGGGGGGGGGGGGTGGGGGGGGGGGGGGGTGGGGGGGGGGGGGGGTGGGGGGGGGGGGGGGTGGGGGGGGGGGGGGGTGGGGGGGGGGGGGGGTGGGGGGGGGGGGGGGTGGGGGGGGGGGGGGGTGGGGGGGGGGGGGGGTGGGGGGGGGGGGGGGTGGGGGGGGGGGGGGGTGGGGGGGGGGGGGGGTGGGGGGGGGGGGGGGTGGGGGGGGGGGGGGGTGGGGGGGGGGGGGGGTGGGGGGGGGGGGGGGTGGGGGGGGGGGGGGGTGGGGGGGGGGGGGGGTGGGGGGGGGGGGGGGTGGGGGGGGGGGGGGGTGGGGGGGGGGGGGGGTGGGGGGGGGGGGGGGTGGGGGGGGGGGGGGGTGGGGGGGGGGGGGGGTGGGGGGGGGGGGGGGTGGGGGGGGGGGGGGGTGGGGGGGGGGGGGGGTGGGGGGGGGGGGGGGTGGGGGGGGGGGGGGGTGGGGGGGGGGGGGGGTGGGGGGGGGGGGGGGTGGGGGGGGGGGGGGGTGGGGGGGGGGGGGGGTGGGGGGGGGGGGGGGTGGGGGGGGGGGGGGGTGGGGGGGGGGGGGGGTGGGGGGGGGGGGGGGTGGGGGGGGGGGGGGGTGGGGGGGGGGGGGGGTGGGGGGGGGGGGGGGTGGGGGGGGGGGGGGGTGGGGGGGGGGGGGGGTGGGGGGGGGGGGGGGTGGGGGGGGGGGGGGGTGGGGGGGGGGGGGGGTGGGGGGGGGGGGGGGTGGGGGGGGGGGGGGGTGGGGGGGGGGGGGGGTGGGGGGGGGGGGGGGTGGGGGGGGGGGGGGGTGGGGGGGGGGGGGGGTGGGGGGGGGGGGGGGTGGGGGGGGGGGGGGGTGGGGGGGGGGGGGGGTGGGGGGGGGGGGGGGTGGGGGGGGGGGGGGGTGGGGGGGGGGGGGGGTGGGGGGGGGGGGGGGTGGGGGGGGGGGGGGGTGGGGGGGGGGGGGGGTGGGGGGGGGGGGGGGTGGGGGGGGGGGGGGGTGGGGGGGGGGGGGGGTGGGGGGGGGGGGGGGTGGGGGGGGGGGGGGGTGGGGGGGGGGGGGGGTGGGGGGGGGGGGGGGTGGGGGGGGGGGGGGGTGGGGGGGGGGGGGGGTGGGGGGGGGGGGGGGTGGGGGGGGGGGGGGGTGGGGGGGGGGGGGGGTGGGGGGGGGGGGGGGTGGGGGGGGGGGGGGGTGGGGGGGGGGGGGGGTGGGGGGGGGGGGGGGTGGGGGGGGGGGGGGGTGGGGGGGGGGGGGGGTGGGGGGGGGGGGGGGTGGGGGGGGGGGGGGGTGGGGGGGGGGGGGGGTGGGGGGGGGGGGGGGTGGGGGGGGGGGGGGGTGGGGGGGGGGGGGGGTGGGGGGGGGGGGGGGTGGGGGGGGGGGGGGGTGGGGGGGGGGGGGGGTGGGGGGGGGGGGGGGTGGGGGGGGGGGGGGGTGGGGGGGGGGGGGGGTGGGGGGGGGGGGGGGTGGGGGGGGGGGGGGGTGGGGGGGGGGGGGGGTGGGGGGGGGGGGGGGTGGGGGGGGGGGGGGGTGGGGGGGGGGGGGGGTGGGGGGGGGGGGGGGTGGGGGGGGGGGGGGGTGGGGGGGGGGGGGGGTGGGGGGGGGGGGGGGTGGGGGGGGGGGGGGGTGGGGGGGGGGGGGGGTGGGGGGGGGGGGGGGTGGGGGGGGGGGGGGGTGGGGGGGGGGGGGGGTGGGGGGGGGGGGGGGTGGGGGGGGGGGGGGGTGGGGGGGGGGGGGGGTGGGGGGGGGGGGGGGTGGGGGGGGGGGGGGGTGGGGGGGGGGGGGGGTGGGGGGGGGGGGGGGTGGGGGGGGGGGGGGGTGGGGGGGGGGGGGGGTGGGGGGGGGGGGGGGTGGGGGGGGGGGGGGGTGGGGGGGGGGGGGGGTGGGGGGGGGGGGGGGTGGGGGGGGGGGGGGGTGGGGGGGGGGGGGGGTGGGGGGGGGGGGGGGTGGGGGGGGGGGGGGGTGGGGGGGGGGGGGGGTGGGGGGGGGGGGGGGTGGGGGGGGGGGGGGGTGGGGGGGGGGGGGGGTGGGGGGGGGGGGGGGTGGGGGGGGGGGGGGGTGGGGGGGGGGGGGGGTGGGGGGGGGGGGGGGTGGGGGGGGGGGGGGGTGGGGGGGGGGGGGGGTGGGGGGGGGGGGGGGTGGGGGGGGGGGGGGGTGGGGGGGGGGGGGGGTGGGGGGGGGGGGGGGTGGGGGGGGGGGGGGGTGGGGGGGGGGGGGGGTGGGGGGGGGGGGGGGTGGGGGGGGGGGGGGGTGGGGGGGGGGGGGGGTGGGGGGGGGGGGGGGTGGGGGGGGGGGGGGGTGGGGGGGGGGGGGGGTGGGGGGGGGGGGGGGTGGGGGGGGGGGGGGGTGGGGGGGGGGGGGGGTGGGGGGGGGGGGGGGTGGGGGGGGGGGGGGGTGGGGGGGGGGGGGGGTGGGGGGGGGGGGGGGTGGGGGGGGGGGGGGGTGGGGGGGGGGGGGGGTGGGGGGGGGGGGGGGTGGGGGGGGGGGGGGGTGGGGGGGGGGGGGGGTGGGGGGGGGGGGGGGTGGGGGGGGGGGGGGGTGGGGGGGGGGGGGGGTGGGGGGGGGGGGGGGTGGGGGGGGGGGGGGGTGGGGGGGGGGGGGGGTGGGGGGGGGGGGGGGTGGGGGGGGGGGGGGGTGGGGGGGGGGGGGGGTGGGGGGGGGGGGGGGTGGGGGGGGGGGGGGGTGGGGGGGGGGGGGGGTGGGGGGGGGGGGGGGTGGGGGGGGGGGGGGGTGGGGGGGGGGGGGGGTGGGGGGGGGGGGGGGTGGGGGGGGGGGGGGGTGGGGGGGGGGGGGGGTGGGGGGGGGGGGGGGTGGGGGGGGGGGGGGGTGGGGGGGGGGGGGGGTGGGGGGGGGGGGGGGTGGGGGGGGGGGGGGGTGGGGGGGGGGGGGGGTGGGGGGGGGGGGGGGTGGGGGGGGGGGGGGGTGGGGGGGGGGGGGGGTGGGGGGGGGGGGGGGTGGGGGGGGGGGGGGGTGGGGGGGGGGGGGGGTGGGGGGGGGGGGGGGTGGGGGGGGGGGGGGGTGGGGGGGGGGGGGGGTGGGGGGGGGGGGGGGTGGGGGGGGGGGGGGGTGGGGGGGGGGGGGGGTGGGGGGGGGGGGGGGTGGGGGGGGGGGGGGGTGGGGGGGGGGGGGGGTGGGGGGGGGGGGGGGTGGGGGGGGGGGGGGGTGGGGGGGGGGGGGGGTGGGGGGGGGGGGGGGTGGGGGGGGGGGGGGGTGGGGGGGGGGGGGGGTGGGGGGGGGGGGGGGTGGGGGGGGGGGGGGGTGGGGGGGGGGGGGGGTGGGGGGGGGGGGGGGTGGGGGGGGGGGGGGGTGGGGGGGGGGGGGGGTGGGGGGGGGGGGGGGTGGGGGGGGGGGGGGGTGGGGGGGGGGGGGGGTGGGGGGGGGGGGGGGTGGGGGGGGGGGGGGGTGGGGGGGGGGGGGGGTGGGGGGGGGGGGGGGTGGGGGGGGGGGGGGGTGGGGGGGGGGGGGGGTGGGGGGGGGGGGGGGTGGGGGGGGGGGGGGGTGGGGGGGGGGGGGGGTGGGGGGGGGGGGGGGTGGGGGGGGGGGGGGGTGGGGGGGGGGGGGGGTGGGGGGGGGGGGGGGTGGGGGGGGGGGGGGGTGGGGGGGGGGGGGGGTGGGGGGGGGGGGGGGTGGGGGGGGGGGGGGGTGGGGGGGGGGGGGGGTGGGGGGGGGGGGGGGTGGGGGGGGGGGGGGGTGGGGGGGGGGGGGGGTGGGGGGGGGGGGGGGTGGGGGGGGGGGGGGGTGGGGGGGGGGGGGGGTGGGGGGGGGGGGGGGTGGGGGGGGGGGGGGGTGGGGGGGGGGGGGGGTGGGGGGGGGGGGGGGTGGGGGGGGGGGGGGGTGGGGGGGGGGGGGGGTGGGGGGGGGGGGGGGTGGGGGGGGGGGGGGGTGGGGGGGGGGGGGGGTGGGGGGGGGGGGGGGTGGGGGGGGGGGGGGGTGGGGGGGGGGGGGGGTGGGGGGGGGGGGGGGTGGGGGGGGGGGGGGGTGGGGGGGGGGGGGGGTGGGGGGGGGGGGGGGTGGGGGGGGGGGGGGGTGGGGGGGGGGGGGGGTGGGGGGGGGGGGGGGTGGGGGGGGGGGGGGGTGGGGGGGGGGGGGGGTGGGGGGGGGGGGGGGTGGGGGGGGGGGGGGGTGGGGGGGGGGGGGGGTGGGGGGGGGGGGGGGTGGGGGGGGGGGGGGGTGGGGGGGGGGGGGGGTGGGGGGGGGGGGGGGTGGGGGGGGGGGGGGGTGGGGGGGGGGGGGGGTGGGGGGGGGGGGGGGTGGGGGGGGGGGGGGGTGGGGGGGGGGGGGGGTGGGGGGGGGGGGGGGTGGGGGGGGGGGGGGGTGGGGGGGGGGGGGGGTGGGGGGGGGGGGGGGTGGGGGGGGGGGGGGGTGGGGGGGGGGGGGGGTGGGGGGGGGGGGGGGTGGGGGGGGGGGGGGGTGGGGGGGGGGGGGGGTGGGGGGGGGGGGGGGTGGGGGGGGGGGGGGGTGGGGGGGGGGGGGGGTGGGGGGGGGGGGGGGTGGGGGGGGGGGGGGGTGGGGGGGGGGGGGGGTGGGGGGGGGGGGGGGTGGGGGGGGGGGGGGGTGGGGGGGGGGGGGGGTGGGGGGGGGGGGGGGTGGGGGGGGGGGGGGGTGGGGGGGGGGGGGGGTGGGGGGGGGGGGGGGTGGGGGGGGGGGGGGGTGGGGGGGGGGGGGGGTGGGGGGGGGGGGGGGTGGGGGGGGGGGGGGGTGGGGGGGGGGGGGGGTGGGGGGGGGGGGGGGTGGGGGGGGGGGGGGGTGGGGGGGGGGGGGGGTGGGGGGGGGGGGGGGTGGGGGGGGGGGGGGGTGGGGGGGGGGGGGGGTGGGGGGGGGGGGGGGTGGGGGGGGGGGGGGGTGGGGGGGGGGGGGGGTGGGGGGGGGGGGGGGTGGGGGGGGGGGGGGGTGGGGGGGGGGGGGGGTGGGGGGGGGGGGGGGTGGGGGGGGGGGGGGGTGGGGGGGGGGGGGGGTGGGGGGGGGGGGGGGTGGGGGGGGGGGGGGGTGGGGGGGGGGGGGGGTGGGGGGGGGGGGGGGTGGGGGGGGGGGGGGGTGGGGGGGGGGGGGGGTGGGGGGGGGGGGGGGTGGGGGGGGGGGGGGGTGGGGGGGGGGGGGGGTGGGGGGGGGGGGGGGTGGGGGGGGGGGGGGGTGGGGGGGGGGGGGGGTGGGGGGGGGGGGGGGTGGGGGGGGGGGGGGGTGGGGGGGGGGGGGGGTGGGGGGGGGGGGGGGTGGGGGGGGGGGGGGGTGGGGGGGGGGGGGGGTGGGGGGGGGGGGGGGTGGGGGGGGGGGGGGGTGGGGGGGGGGGGGGGTGGGGGGGGGGGGGGGTGGGGGGGGGGGGGGGTGGGGGGGGGGGGGGGTGGGGGGGGGGGGGGGTGGGGGGGGGGGGGGGTGGGGGGGGGGGGGGGTGGGGGGGGGGGGGGGTGGGGGGGGGGGGGGGTGGGGGGGGGGGGGGGTGGGGGGGGGGGGGGGTGGGGGGGGGGGGGGGTGGGGGGGGGGGGGGGTGGGGGGGGGGGGGGGTGGGGGGGGGGGGGGGTGGGGGGGGGGGGGGGTGGGGGGGGGGGGGGGTGGGGGGGGGGGGGGGTGGGGGGGGGGGGGGGTGGGGGGGGGGGGGGGTGGGGGGGGGGGGGGGTGGGGGGGGGGGGGGGTGGGGGGGGGGGGGGGTGGGGGGGGGGGGGGGTGGGGGGGGGGGGGGGTGGGGGGGGGGGGGGGTGGGGGGGGGGGGGGGTGGGGGGGGGGGGGGGTGGGGGGGGGGGGGGGTGGGGGGGGGGGGGGGTGGGGGGGGGGGGGGGTGGGGGGGGGGGGGGGTGGGGGGGGGGGGGGGTGGGGGGGGGGGGGGGTGGGGGGGGGGGGGGGTGGGGGGGGGGGGGGGTGGGGGGGGGGGGGGGTGGGGGGGGGGGGGGGTGGGGGGGGGGGGGGGTGGGGGGGGGGGGGGGTGGGGGGGGGGGGGGGTGGGGGGGGGGGGGGGTGGGGGGGGGGGGGGGTGGGGGGGGGGGGGGGTGGGGGGGGGGGGGGGTGGGGGGGGGGGGGGGTGGGGGGGGGGGGGGGTGGGGGGGGGGGGGGGTGGGGGGGGGGGGGGGTGGGGGGGGGGGGGGGTGGGGGGGGGGGGGGGTGGGGGGGGGGGGGGGTGGGGGGGGGGGGGGGTGGGGGGGGGGGGGGGTGGGGGGGGGGGGGGGTGGGGGGGGGGGGGGGTGGGGGGGGGGGGGGGTGGGGGGGGGGGGGGGTGGGGGGGGGGGGGGGTGGGGGGGGGGGGGGGTGGGGGGGGGGGGGGGTGGGGGGGGGGGGGGGTGGGGGGGGGGGGGGGTGGGGGGGGGGGGGGGTGGGGGGGGGGGGGGGTGGGGGGGGGGGGGGGTGGGGGGGGGGGGGGGTGGGGGGGGGGGGGGGTGGGGGGGGGGGGGGGTGGGGGGGGGGGGGGGTGGGGGGGGGGGGGGGTGGGGGGGGGGGGGGGTGGGGGGGGGGGGGGGTGGGGGGGGGGGGGGGTGGGGGGGGGGGGGGGTGGGGGGGGGGGGGGGTGGGGGGGGGGGGGGGTGGGGGGGGGGGGGGGTGGGGGGGGGGGGGGGTGGGGGGGGGGGGGGGTGGGGGGGGGGGGGGGTGGGGGGGGGGGGGGGTGGGGGGGGGGGGGGGTGGGGGGGGGGGGGGGTGGGGGGGGGGGGGGGTGGGGGGGGGGGGGGGTGGGGGGGGGGGGGGGTGGGGGGGGGGGGGGGTGGGGGGGGGGGGGGGTGGGGGGGGGGGGGGGTGGGGGGGGGGGGGGGTGGGGGGGGGGGGGGGTGGGGGGGGGGGGGGGTGGGGGGGGGGGGGGGTGGGGGGGGGGGGGGGTGGGGGGGGGGGGGGGTGGGGGGGGGGGGGGGTGGGGGGGGGGGGGGGTGGGGGGGGGGGGGGGTGGGGGGGGGGGGGGGTGGGGGGGGGGGGGGGTGGGGGGGGGGGGGGGTGGGGGGGGGGGGGGGTGGGGGGGGGGGGGGGTGGGGGGGGGGGGGGGTGGGGGGGGGGGGGGGTGGGGGGGGGGGGGGGTGGGGGGGGGGGGGGGTGGGGGGGGGGGGGGGTGGGGGGGGGGGGGGGTGGGGGGGGGGGGGGGTGGGGGGGGGGGGGGGTGGGGGGGGGGGGGGGTGGGGGGGGGGGGGGGTGGGGGGGGGGGGGGGTGGGGGGGGGGGGGGGTGGGGGGGGGGGGGGGTGGGGGGGGGGGGGGGTGGGGGGGGGGGGGGGTGGGGGGGGGGGGGGGTGGGGGGGGGGGGGGGTGGGGGGGGGGGGGGGTGGGGGGGGGGGGGGGTGGGGGGGGGGGGGGGTGGGGGGGGGGGGGGGTGGGGGGGGGGGGGGGTGGGGGGGGGGGGGGGTGGGGGGGGGGGGGGGTGGGGGGGGGGGGGGGTGGGGGGGGGGGGGGGTGGGGGGGGGGGGGGGTGGGGGGGGGGGGGGGTGGGGGGGGGGGGGGGTGGGGGGGGGGGGGGGTGGGGGGGGGGGGGGGTGGGGGGGGGGGGGGGTGGGGGGGGGGGGGGGTGGGGGGGGGGGGGGGTGGGGGGGGGGGGGGGTGGGGGGGGGGGGGGGTGGGGGGGGGGGGGGGTGGGGGGGGGGGGGGGTGGGGGGGGGGGGGGGTGGGGGGGGGGGGGGGTGGGGGGGGGGGGGGGTGGGGGGGGGGGGGGGTGGGGGGGGGGGGGGGTGGGGGGGGGGGGGGGTGGGGGGGGGGGGGGGTGGGGGGGGGGGGGGGTGGGGGGGGGGGGGGGTGGGGGGGGGGGGGGGTGGGGGGGGGGGGGGGTGGGGGGGGGGGGGGGTGGGGGGGGGGGGGGGTGGGGGGGGGGGGGGGTGGGGGGGGGGGGGGGTGGGGGGGGGGGGGGGTGGGGGGGGGGGGGGGTGGGGGGGGGGGGGGGTGGGGGGGGGGGGGGGTGGGGGGGGGGGGGGGTGGGGGGGGGGGGGGGTGGGGGGGGGGGGGGGTGGGGGGGGGGGGGGGTGGGGGGGGGGGGGGGTGGGGGGGGGGGGGGGTGGGGGGGGGGGGGGGTGGGGGGGGGGGGGGGTGGGGGGGGGGGGGGGTGGGGGGGGGGGGGGGTGGGGGGGGGGGGGGGTGGGGGGGGGGGGGGGTGGGGGGGGGGGGGGGTGGGGGGGGGGGGGGGTGGGGGGGGGGGGGGGTGGGGGGGGGGGGGGGTGGGGGGGGGGGGGGGTGGGGGGGGGGGGGGGTGGGGGGGGGGGGGGGTGGGGGGGGGGGGGGGTGGGGGGGGGGGGGGGTGGGGGGGGGGGGGGGTGGGGGGGGGGGGGGGTGGGGGGGGGGGGGGGTGGGGGGGGGGGGGGGTGGGGGGGGGGGGGGGTGGGGGGGGGGGGGGGTGGGGGGGGGGGGGGGTGGGGGGGGGGGGGGGTGGGGGGGGGGGGGGGTGGGGGGGGGGGGGGGTGGGGGGGGGGGGGGGTGGGGGGGGGGGGGGGTGGGGGGGGGGGGGGGTGGGGGGGGGGGGGGGTGGGGGGGGGGGGGGGTGGGGGGGGGGGGGGGTGGGGGGGGGGGGGGGTGGGGGGGGGGGGGGGTGGGGGGGGGGGGGGGTGGGGGGGGGGGGGGGTGGGGGGGGGGGGGGGTGGGGGGGGGGGGGGGTGGGGGGGGGGGGGGGTGGGGGGGGGGGGGGGTGGGGGGGGGGGGGGGTGGGGGGGGGGGGGGGTGGGGGGGGGGGGGGGTGGGGGGGGGGGGGGGTGGGGGGGGGGGGGGGTGGGGGGGGGGGGGGGTGGGGGGGGGGGGGGGTGGGGGGGGGGGGGGGTGGGGGGGGGGGGGGGTGGGGGGGGGGGGGGGTGGGGGGGGGGGGGGGTGGGGGGGGGGGGGGGTGGGGGGGGGGGGGGGTGGGGGGGGGGGGGGGTGGGGGGGGGGGGGGGTGGGGGGGGGGGGGGGTGGGGGGGGGGGGGGGTGGGGGGGGGGGGGGGTGGGGGGGGGGGGGGGTGGGGGGGGGGGGGGGTGGGGGGGGGGGGGGGTGGGGGGGGGGGGGGGTGGGGGGGGGGGGGGGTGGGGGGGGGGGGGGGTGGGGGGGGGGGGGGGTGGGGGGGGGGGGGGGTGGGGGGGGGGGGGGGTGGGGGGGGGGGGGGGTGGGGGGGGGGGGGGGTGGGGGGGGGGGGGGGTGGGGGGGGGGGGGGGTGGGGGGGGGGGGGGGTGGGGGGGGGGGGGGGTGGGGGGGGGGGGGGGTGGGGGGGGGGGGGGGTGGGGGGGGGGGGGGGTGGGGGGGGGGGGGGGTGGGGGGGGGGGGGGGTGGGGGGGGGGGGGGGTGGGGGGGGGGGGGGGTGGGGGGGGGGGGGGGTGGGGGGGGGGGGGGGTGGGGGGGGGGGGGGGTGGGGGGGGGGGGGGGTGGGGGGGGGGGGGGGTGGGGGGGGGGGGGGGTGGGGGGGGGGGGGGGTGGGGGGGGGGGGGGGTGGGGGGGGGGGGGGGTGGGGGGGGGGGGGGGTGGGGGGGGGGGGGGGTGGGGGGGGGGGGGGGTGGGGGGGGGGGGGGGTGGGGGGGGGGGGGGGTGGGGGGGGGGGGGGGTGGGGGGGGGGGGGGGTGGGGGGGGGGGGGGGTGGGGGGGGGGGGGGGTGGGGGGGGGGGGGGGTGGGGGGGGGGGGGGGTGGGGGGGGGGGGGGGTGGGGGGGGGGGGGGGTGGGGGGGGGGGGGGGTGGGGGGGGGGGGGGGTGGGGGGGGGGGGGGGTGGGGGGGGGGGGGGGTGGGGGGGGGGGGGGGTGGGGGGGGGGGGGGGTGGGGGGGGGGGGGGGTGGGGGGGGGGGGGGGTGGGGGGGGGGGGGGGTGGGGGGGGGGGGGGGTGGGGGGGGGGGGGGGTGGGGGGGGGGGGGGGTGGGGGGGGGGGGGGGTGGGGGGGGGGGGGGGTGGGGGGGGGGGGGGGTGGGGGGGGGGGGGGGTGGGGGGGGGGGGGGGTGGGGGGGGGGGGGGGTGGGGGGGGGGGGGGGTGGGGGGGGGGGGGGGTGGGGGGGGGGGGGGGTGGGGGGGGGGGGGGGTGGGGGGGGGGGGGGGTGGGGGGGGGGGGGGGTGGGGGGGGGGGGGGGTGGGGGGGGGGGGGGGTGGGGGGGGGGGGGGGTGGGGGGGGGGGGGGGTGGGGGGGGGGGGGGGTGGGGGGGGGGGGGGGTGGGGGGGGGGGGGGGTGGGGGGGGGGGGGGGTGGGGGGGGGGGGGGGTGGGGGGGGGGGGGGGTGGGGGGGGGGGGGGGTGGGGGGGGGGGGGGGTGGGGGGGGGGGGGGGTGGGGGGGGGGGGGGGTGGGGGGGGGGGGGGGTGGGGGGGGGGGGGGGTGGGGGGGGGGGGGGGTGGGGGGGGGGGGGGGTGGGGGGGGGGGGGGGTGGGGGGGGGGGGGGGTGGGGGGGGGGGGGGGTGGGGGGGGGGGGGGGTGGGGGGGGGGGGGGGTGGGGGGGGGGGGGGGTGGGGGGGGGGGGGGGTGGGGGGGGGGGGGGGTGGGGGGGGGGGGGGGTGGGGGGGGGGGGGGGTGGGGGGGGGGGGGGGTGGGGGGGGGGGGGGGTGGGGGGGGGGGGGGGTGGGGGGGGGGGGGGGTGGGGGGGGGGGGGGGTGGGGGGGGGGGGGGGTGGGGGGGGGGGGGGGTGGGGGGGGGGGGGGGTGGGGGGGGGGGGGGGTGGGGGGGGGGGGGGGTGGGGGGGGGGGGGGGTGGGGGGGGGGGGGGGTGGGGGGGGGGGGGGGTGGGGGGGGGGGGGGGTGGGGGGGGGGGGGGGTGGGGGGGGGGGGGGGTGGGGGGGGGGGGGGGTGGGGGGGGGGGGGGGTGGGGGGGGGGGGGGGTGGGGGGGGGGGGGGGTGGGGGGGGGGGGGGGTGGGGGGGGGGGGGGGTGGGGGGGGGGGGGGGTGGGGGGGGGGGGGGGTGGGGGGGGGGGGGGGTGGGGGGGGGGGGGGGTGGGGGGGGGGGGGGGTGGGGGGGGGGGGGGGTGGGGGGGGGGGGGGGTGGGGGGGGGGGGGGGTGGGGGGGGGGGGGGGTGGGGGGGGGGGGGGGTGGGGGGGGGGGGGGGTGGGGGGGGGGGGGGGTGGGGGGGGGGGGGGGTGGGGGGGGGGGGGGGTGGGGGGGGGGGGGGGTGGGGGGGGGGGGGGGTGGGGGGGGGGGGGGGTGGGGGGGGGGGGGGGTGGGGGGGGGGGGGGGTGGGGGGGGGGGGGGGTGGGGGGGGGGGGGGGTGGGGGGGGGGGGGGGTGGGGGGGGGGGGGGGTGGGGGGGGGGGGGGGTGGGGGGGGGGGGGGGTGGGGGGGGGGGGGGGTGGGGGGGGGGGGGGGTGGGGGGGGGGGGGGGTGGGGGGGGGGGGGGGTGGGGGGGGGGGGGGGTGGGGGGGGGGGGGGGTGGGGGGGGGGGGGGGTGGGGGGGGGGGGGGGTGGGGGGGGGGGGGGGTGGGGGGGGGGGGGGGTGGGGGGGGGGGGGGGTGGGGGGGGGGGGGGGTGGGGGGGGGGGGGGGTGGGGGGGGGGGGGGGTGGGGGGGGGGGGGGGTGGGGGGGGGGGGGGGTGGGGGGGGGGGGGGGTGGGGGGGGGGGGGGGTGGGGGGGGGGGGGGGTGGGGGGGGGGGGGGGTGGGGGGGGGGGGGGGTGGGGGGGGGGGGGGGTGGGGGGGGGGGGGGGTGGGGGGGGGGGGGGGTGGGGGGGGGGGGGGGTGGGGGGGGGGGGGGGTGGGGGGGGGGGGGGGTGGGGGGGGGGGGGGGTGGGGGGGGGGGGGGGTGGGGGGGGGGGGGGGTGGGGGGGGGGGGGGGTGGGGGGGGGGGGGGGTGGGGGGGGGGGGGGGTGGGGGGGGGGGGGGGTGGGGGGGGGGGGGGGTGGGGGGGGGGGGGGGTGGGGGGGGGGGGGGGTGGGGGGGGGGGGGGGTGGGGGGGGGGGGGGGTGGGGGGGGGGGGGGGTGGGGGGGGGGGGGGGTGGGGGGGGGGGGGGGTGGGGGGGGGGGGGGGTGGGGGGGGGGGGGGGTGGGGGGGGGGGGGGGTGGGGGGGGGGGGGGGTGGGGGGGGGGGGGGGTGGGGGGGGGGGGGGGTGGGGGGGGGGGGGGGTGGGGGGGGGGGGGGGTGGGGGGGGGGGGGGGTGGGGGGGGGGGGGGGTGGGGGGGGGGGGGGGTGGGGGGGGGGGGGGGTGGGGGGGGGGGGGGGTGGGGGGGGGGGGGGGTGGGGGGGGGGGGGGGTGGGGGGGGGGGGGGGTGGGGGGGGGGGGGGGTGGGGGGGGGGGGGGGTGGGGGGGGGGGGGGGTGGGGGGGGGGGGGGGTGGGGGGGGGGGGGGGTGGGGGGGGGGGGGGGTGGGGGGGGGGGGGGGTGGGGGGGGGGGGGGGTGGGGGGGGGGGGGGGTGGGGGGGGGGGGGGGTGGGGGGGGGGGGGGGTGGGGGGGGGGGGGGGTGGGGGGGGGGGGGGGTGGGGGGGGGGGGGGGTGGGGGGGGGGGGGGGTGGGGGGGGGGGGGGGTGGGGGGGGGGGGGGGTGGGGGGGGGGGGGGGTGGGGGGGGGGGGGGGTGGGGGGGGGGGGGGGTGGGGGGGGGGGGGGGTGGGGGGGGGGGGGGGTGGGGGGGGGGGGGGGTGGGGGGGGGGGGGGGTGGGGGGGGGGGGGGGTGGGGGGGGGGGGGGGTGGGGGGGGGGGGGGGTGGGGGGGGGGGGGGGTGGGGGGGGGGGGGGGTGGGGGGGGGGGGGGGTGGGGGGGGGGGGGGGTGGGGGGGGGGGGGGGTGGGGGGGGGGGGGGGTGGGGGGGGGGGGGGGTGGGGGGGGGGGGGGGTGGGGGGGGGGGGGGGTGGGGGGGGGGGGGGGTGGGGGGGGGGGGGGGTGGGGGGGGGGGGGGGTGGGGGGGGGGGGGGGTGGGGGGGGGGGGGGGTGGGGGGGGGGGGGGGTGGGGGGGGGGGGGGGTGGGGGGGGGGGGGGGTGGGGGGGGGGGGGGGTGGGGGGGGGGGGGGGTGGGGGGGGGGGGGGGTGGGGGGGGGGGGGGGTGGGGGGGGGGGGGGGTGGGGGGGGGGGGGGGTGGGGGGGGGGGGGGGTGGGGGGGGGGGGGGGTGGGGGGGGGGGGGGGTGGGGGGGGGGGGGGGTGGGGGGGGGGGGGGGTGGGGGGGGGGGGGGGTGGGGGGGGGGGGGGGTGGGGGGGGGGGGGGGTGGGGGGGGGGGGGGGTGGGGGGGGGGGGGGGTGGGGGGGGGGGGGGGTGGGGGGGGGGGGGGGTGGGGGGGGGGGGGGGTGGGGGGGGGGGGGGGTGGGGGGGGGGGGGGGTGGGGGGGGGGGGGGGTGGGGGGGGGGGGGGGTGGGGGGGGGGGGGGGTGGGGGGGGGGGGGGGTGGGGGGGGGGGGGGGTGGGGGGGGGGGGGGGTGGGGGGGGGGGGGGGTGGGGGGGGGGGGGGGTGGGGGGGGGGGGGGGTGGGGGGGGGGGGGGGTGGGGGGGGGGGGGGGTGGGGGGGGGGGGGGGTGGGGGGGGGGGGGGGTGGGGGGGGGGGGGGGTGGGGGGGGGGGGGGGTGGGGGGGGGGGGGGGTGGGGGGGGGGGGGGGTGGGGGGGGGGGGGGGTGGGGGGGGGGGGGGGTGGGGGGGGGGGGGGGTGGGGGGGGGGGGGGGTGGGGGGGGGGGGGGGTGGGGGGGGGGGGGGGTGGGGGGGGGGGGGGGTGGGGGGGGGGGGGGGTGGGGGGGGGGGGGGGTGGGGGGGGGGGGGGGTGGGGGGGGGGGGGGGTGGGGGGGGGGGGGGGTGGGGGGGGGGGGGGGTGGGGGGGGGGGGGGGTGGGGGGGGGGGGGGGTGGGGGGGGGGGGGGGTGGGGGGGGGGGGGGGTGGGGGGGGGGGGGGGTGGGGGGGGGGGGGGGTGGGGGGGGGGGGGGGTGGGGGGGGGGGGGGGTGGGGGGGGGGGGGGGTGGGGGGGGGGGGGGGTGGGGGGGGGGGGGGGTGGGGGGGGGGGGGGGTGGGGGGGGGGGGGGGTGGGGGGGGGGGGGGGTGGGGGGGGGGGGGGGTGGGGGGGGGGGGGGGTGGGGGGGGGGGGGGGTGGGGGGGGGGGGGGGTGGGGGGGGGGGGGGGTGGGGGGGGGGGGGGGTGGGGGGGGGGGGGGGTGGGGGGGGGGGGGGGTGGGGGGGGGGGGGGGTGGGGGGGGGGGGGGGTGGGGGGGGGGGGGGGTGGGGGGGGGGGGGGGTGGGGGGGGGGGGGGGTGGGGGGGGGGGGGGGTGGGGGGGGGGGGGGGTGGGGGGGGGGGGGGGTGGGGGGGGGGGGGGGTGGGGGGGGGGGGGGGTGGGGGGGGGGGGGGGTGGGGGGGGGGGGGGGTGGGGGGGGGGGGGGGTGGGGGGGGGGGGGGGTGGGGGGGGGGGGGGGTGGGGGGGGGGGGGGGTGGGGGGGGGGGGGGGTGGGGGGGGGGGGGGGTGGGGGGGGGGGGGGGTGGGGGGGGGGGGGGGTGGGGGGGGGGGGGGGTGGGGGGGGGGGGGGGTGGGGGGGGGGGGGGGTGGGGGGGGGGGGGGGTGGGGGGGGGGGGGGGTGGGGGGGGGGGGGGGTGGGGGGGGGGGGGGGTGGGGGGGGGGGGGGGTGGGGGGGGGGGGGGGTGGGGGGGGGGGGGGGTGGGGGGGGGGGGGGGTGGGGGGGGGGGGGGGTGGGGGGGGGGGGGGGTGGGGGGGGGGGGGGGTGGGGGGGGGGGGGGGTGGGGGGGGGGGGGGGTGGGGGGGGGGGGGGGTGGGGGGGGGGGGGGGTGGGGGGGGGGGGGGGTGGGGGGGGGGGGGGGTGGGGGGGGGGGGGGGTGGGGGGGGGGGGGGGTGGGGGGGGGGGGGGGTGGGGGGGGGGGGGGGTGGGGGGGGGGGGGGGTGGGGGGGGGGGGGGGTGGGGGGGGGGGGGGGTGGGGGGGGGGGGGGGTGGGGGGGGGGGGGGGTGGGGGGGGGGGGGGGTGGGGGGGGGGGGGGGTGGGGGGGGGGGGGGGTGGGGGGGGGGGGGGGTGGGGGGGGGGGGGGGTGGGGGGGGGGGGGGGTGGGGGGGGGGGGGGGTGGGGGGGGGGGGGGGTGGGGGGGGGGGGGGGTGGGGGGGGGGGGGGGTGGGGGGGGGGGGGGGTGGGGGGGGGGGGGGGTGGGGGGGGGGGGGGGTGGGGGGGGGGGGGGGTGGGGGGGGGGGGGGGTGGGGGGGGGGGGGGGTGGGGGGGGGGGGGGGTGGGGGGGGGGGGGGGTGGGGGGGGGGGGGGGTGGGGGGGGGGGGGGGTGGGGGGGGGGGGGGGTGGGGGGGGGGGGGGGTGGGGGGGGGGGGGGGTGGGGGGGGGGGGGGGTGGGGGGGGGGGGGGGTGGGGGGGGGGGGGGGTGGGGGGGGGGGGGGGTGGGGGGGGGGGGGGGTGGGGGGGGGGGGGGGTGGGGGGGGGGGGGGGTGGGGGGGGGGGGGGGTGGGGGGGGGGGGGGGTGGGGGGAACAGCTGAAACCTTTAACAGCAGCGGTAAAAAGAAAAACTAAACCTAATATATAGGCTAAACATAGGTGGCGTCCAACAGCCCCATTTTAAAACTCCGGTTTAGAGTTTGCGGCTCACGTGGAGGGAGCAGGAATCAAACCCAGCTCTCCAGATTAATGTCCACTGCACTTAACCACTACCCCACGCTGCCTGGAAGCGGGATGTGCTACGGCTGAGGAGCAGACAGCATTTTAAAAGGCTCTTCCCTTTTTTTTTAACCGGTGTGTGTGTGTGTGCGTCAGAAATCTAGTCCTCGCTTTAGAAAGGCTATTTTGTAGGATGGGACCTTCTGCTCCCTACAGAGATGTGACCTACCTCATCAAAATAGAACAGGACTTTTCTGCCATCCACTTCATACCTCTTCAGGCCGGTCTGTTTGTTCAGGAGCAACTGGGAAGGAAAAAAAATGACCCCCACCAAGTCCCACAGCAGCAACCCAGGACAGCAGGGCACGGGGGTGGGACAGCCTCTTCCCACCCCCCCATGCAAGGATGCCCAGCAAGTTCTAGTCAACACAAGGCTGGTAAGCGGGAACAGAGAGGAGGAAAAGACTTGTGGGCTCGAGGTCCAGAGAGGTGCCCAAACTCTCGTCCCGTCTTTGGTAGGCGGCAGCCCGGGAGGAGGCAGGAATGGCCCAAGAACAGGCTGCAATGCTCCAGGGGCAGCCCAAGAGGGGGTTCTTACCTGCTCCAGACTCTCAATGTCTGCTTGGAAGCCCGACAGGAGTGGCACCTCTAGGACAGCCATGTTGGAAGAGCCGGAGTGCAGCCATCTTCCCAGGACAGGTTGGAGTGGGTGGGTGACAGAGAGACTGAATGAAGTGCCTGACGCCCCAACATCACGCGTGCACAAGAAATGGCTGAATCACATGACAAGACCATCTGCATCCCCTTTGCCACTGGGAGTTACAAGTGGGGCCCCCCAAAATCAAAGCTGCCACTGTGGGCTTGTGCCTCTAAGGAAGTAGGAGACAGAGCATCGGGACCAGCCAGACTGGGGGCTAGAGAGGCTTTTGCCACTGCAGCCAGTTCCTAGACTGCCCCTCTGTACAAGCGGCAGCTCCAACCTGCTGTGAAGAGCAGAAGACAAAAAGGCCGGCACTGAGCTAGGTCAGTGATGGCAAACCTATGGCACGGGTGCCAGAGGTGGCACTCGGAGCCTTCTCTGTGGGCACGTGCACACAGAGTTCATCATGTGGGGGGTGGAAAATCACCCCCCCACACACAAACACACACACATCTAGGCTGGCCTGGGCCACTGAACACGACGTACGCGCATCGCGGTGAGCAGGGAGGACTCGGCTGGCGGGCCTGGTGCCTGTGCTCCAGGTGGCTGTTGCCCGGGGGGTCAGGGGGGCGCAGAGGAGGCAGAGATGCTAGAAAGGCACAAGAGCAGTCTTGGCGCGCCGCAGGGACTCTTGCTGGAGGCTAGAGCAGGGCTTCTGCCCCTGCTTCGAGCAGGGTGAAGCCCCGGCCCGGAGGAAGAGGGAGCCAACCGGTTGGCCCTTTGCGATAAATAAGTGGGGTTTGGGTTGCAATTTGGGAACTCGGTCTCAAAAAGGTTTGCCATCACTGTCCTAGACTGCCCCTCTGTACAAGCAGCAGCTCCAACCTGCTGCGAAGAGCAGAACACAAAAAGGCCGGCACTGAGCCAGGTGAAGCATTTCTAACGGCACAATCCTTTGCCTAAAGCCCACTGACATGAAGGGACTTCGTCAGGAGGTGACTCTGCACAGGATTGCACTATAAAAATTATTATAAAACTGTCTTATTCTTAGAAAACCAATAAAATCAGGATGACATTACAAGCAGCAGCAGCAGCAGCAGCAAGCCCCAGAGTTGGCCATTCCCATACCCCCCAGGCCACGCTGCGGAGGGGCTAGCCAAGGGGCCAGGGCTCAGGAGGGAATCTTTGTGTCACTGGCCCAGGCATTCGCTTGGCTTTTGGGGCCTCACTGAATTGCTTGGCCATATTCTTTTCTGGCTGTTAGAATTTTGTGTACTTGTTTAGAATCTTTTTAAAATCATGTTTCAATTCTTATGATTTTATGGATTTTAGAAGAAGGAGGAGGAGGAGGAGGAGGAGGAGGAGGAGGAGGAGGAGGAGGAGGAGGAGTTTGGATTTATATCCCCCCTTTCTCTCCTGCAGGAGACTCAAAGGGGCTGACAATCTCCTTGCTCCCTCCCCCCTCTACAACAAACTTTCCCTGTGAGGTAGGTGGGGCTGAGAAAGCTCCGAGAAACTGTGACTAGCCCAAGGTCACCCAGCCGGCGTGTGTGGGAGTGCACAGGCTGATCTGAATTCCCCAGATAAGCCTCCACAGCTCAGGTGGCAGAGCTGGGAATCAAACCCGGTTCCTCCAGATTAGATACACGAGCTCTTAACCTCCTATGCCACTGCTGCTCCTTTTAGTTAGCTAATTATAATTTGGTGTGTTTGTGTGTTTCCGATTTCAGAATTTGGAAGCAATTGCAAGCTTGGGGCGGGGCGGGGGGGGGGGAAGGAGAGACATGTGCCCAGCTGCCTTCTAAACACACAGGCAAGGACCAGTTCGCCGAGGCCCACCTCATGCAAACCTCCACGGCCACTGTGTACTCCTGGTGATCTTGTTCCGAAGCGGGGTCGTCATCATCTCCCAACACCATCCCCCAGTGGGAGGCTTCCAAACGGTTCTTGTTTGGGGAGGGGGGTACGGGGGCCCCTGGGGCTCGCCGGTGGTGCTTGTGTTTTGGCTCCTGCAGGTTTACCAGAAGCTGGAAAGCTGGCTTGGCCACAGGGTCGGGGACATTGTAAGAGACGTCGATCTGCAAGCAGAATCAAGCACTGGGACCCCTTTCCCCAGGAAGAACTCAGACGAACTCAGACAAAATTCAGACGAAACTCAGACGAAACTCAGACGAAACTCAGACGAAACTCAGACGAACCTCAGACGAACCTTGCTAGATCTAGACCTCAAGAGCCGAACTCAAGGCGAACCTCAGGAGCCGAACTCACAGATCGAGCCGCCTTCAGATCAGAGCCTTCGAGGCGAGGCCCTCCTCAAGATGAACTCCAGCATAGACAGGAATCCCTCAGATCAGAACCTCAGTCGATCTAACTCAGACTTAACCTCAGGACTAACTCAGTATCTAACCTCACAGACTTCAAGGCTTCGCTCAGACGAACCTCAGACGAACTCAGACGAACTCAGACGAACTCAGACGAAACTCAGACGAACTCAGACGAACTCAGATGAAACTCTTCAGGAACAAACTCAGATCTAAACTCCAAGATCTAAACTCAGGCAGATCTAACTCAGACAGCACCTCAGACGAACCTCAGACGAACCTCAGACGAGACTCCCTCCAGGACAGGAACCTCCTCAGGATCTAACTCCTCTTCAGGGGCACTTAAGCTCAAGCAGACTCAGACGTAAAACTCAAATAGACTAACTCAGGAGCGAACCCTCCTCCAGATCTAACCCTTCAGTGAAGGCGAACTCAGAGCCGACCCCTTCAGATCTAGACTCTTCGGGAGACAGAAACTGAGAGGCGAACTCCTCAGACGAACTCCAGATCAGGTAACTCAGACGAACCTCAGACTAACTCAGACGAACCTCAGACTAACTCAGACGAAACTCAGAAGAACTCAGACAAACTCAGACAAACTCAGATGAAACTCAGACGAACTCAGACGAAACTCAGACAAACTCAGACGAAACTCAGACGAACCTCAGTGTTCTTAAACTCAGATCGAAACCTTCAGATCGCATTCCTCAGACGCACCTCAAGGAGCTAATTCCTCAGACGAACCTCAGGATCTAGACTCTCAGATCTAGACTCCTCAGATCTAACTCAAGGCAGAATCCTCAGAGCGAACTCCTTCAGATCTTGAAACTGAGATCGAACCTCAGACGTTAAGGCTCCTCAGAGCGAAATCCTCAGACTTAAGCCTCAAGACTAACTCATGCCAGACGAACCTCAGACGAACTCAGACGAAACTCAGACGAACTCAGACAAACTCAGACGAACTCAGATGAAACTCAGACAAACTCAGACGAAACTCAGACGAACCTCAGATCTAGACTCTCAGGACGCACCTCTAGTATTCCACTCTCTGTAGACGAACACTCCTCAGATCGAACTCAGACGGGAACCCTCAGGGCTAGGAGGGCCCTTTCAGAGGCCTAACCTCAGACAGAAACTCCAGAGCTTGAACTCAGATGAACTCAGATCGAATCCCTCAGTGATCTAACCTCAGAGCTAACCTCAGGATCCGAACCCTCAGACTAACTCCAAGATCTAACCTCAGGATCTAATCCCTCAGAGCTAAACCCCAGAGACGAACCTCAGACGAACCTCAGGATCTAACTCCCTCAGAGCTAAACTCAGAAGCTAACTCAGAGCGAACTCGGGATAGACAGAATCCTCAGACGAAGGCTCAGACAGAACTCCAGACGAAACTCTAGATCTAACTCAGAGCCCAGGGGAAAACTCAGAAGATAGGGCGGGAGGCTCAGATCAGAACCTCCCTAGACAGGAGGCTCAGACGAGTCTTTTATCTAACTCCAGACAAAACTCAGAGCTCTCGGGTGGAGAATCTCTAGACAAGAAACTCGAGACAAATCCCTAGACTAAAACTCAGATCGACTTAACTCCCTCCCAGACGAATCTTCAGGAGGCAGACCTCGAGGCAGAATCTAACTAGGAAAGCTAGACCTCCAGATCTAACTCCAGACCGAAACTCAGATTTAACTCAGACGAACTAGATCTAATCCCTCTCAGACAAACTCAAGAAGGCTGTGCAATCCTTCAGGCCAAACTGAGGAGCAGAGACTCTCAGACAGTCTAGACCTAAGAGCCAGAACTCAGTGATCTAAAGGCTCAGATCTTAGACTCAGATTTTAACTCCTCAGACAGCACAGCCTTCCCAGGTGAGAACTCAGACGAACTCAGATCTGAAAACTCCAGAAGAACTCAGGATCGAATCCCCTCAGACAGAGCTCCAGGTGACTTGAACTCAGGAACAAACTCAGAGCTGACAAACTCAAGGCTGAGGAACTCAGAGCCCGAACCTTCAGCCTTCAACCTCAGACGAGGCTTCCAGAGTCTTTGTGATTTAACTCCAGGAGACGAACTCCAGATCTAACTCAGACGAAACTCAGGAAGGGTGAACTCAGACTTAACGCTCAGATCGAACTCAGACTCTGGACTCCAGATCCAGGGGGAAACTTAGACGATTTGAGTTCAGACTCCTACTTTCGTGGCTCCTCTTCCTGTACAGCCTCCACTTCCCAACAGCAAAAAAACTCTCACCTTTAGGAGGCAGCAGCCGTCTCCCTTGGCACTGACAAACAGCCCCGTGGGGATGGAAGGGATCTGTGGAGGAAGAGGAACGGGGAGTCACGGTGAATTTCACTCTCCTTGGGGAGGGGCACCTGCAGCGAGGTCCTCTTACCCTGGTGGTCTGCAGGAGCTTCCGGTTGGCTTTGTTCAGCTCAAAGGTCTCTTGGTAGTCCAGGTTGGTGGAGGCCAAGGAAACAGTCAGGTTGACCCCTCCAGTGTAGGACAGGATGGCATATTCTGCCAGAGCCTGGAGGGCCACGCAAGTATCCTGCAGTTCAGGGAAACAGAAGCCGGAGTTCACAGAGGGTTGCGGCTGCGCACCACTTGGCGGGCTGCATCCGTCTTCTTGTCCCCTCTTCCCAGCGAGTGGAGACGAGAACGCCCAGCTGAGAAGCTGCTCCAGAACTGGCTTGCTACCAACCCAGGTCTTGCAAAGGGGACTTCTCCCCCTTCCTCACTCAACACACACACGTTGCATCAGCCGCTTTTATATTGTGCAAAACAAACATTCATAAAGAGACGTTGGCACAAAAGCGGTGAAATATGAAAGGTGGCAGAACAACTGCTTAAACATCTCACCATATAACGACATACAGCTGTTAACAATAAGAACATATAAGAACATAAAGGAATCCTCAGCTCTGCTGGATTATTAGGACTAGAGTCCATCATCAGTCCAAAGCACTCTGCTATCTCGCGAGTAGGCCCCACCAGGTGTCTTTGGGAGCTCACAGGCAGGAGGTGAAAGCAAGGGTCTTCTGCGGCTCCCGCTCCCGAGCACCTGGTCTGCTAAGGCATTTGCAATCTCAGATCAAGGAGGATCAAGATTGGGAGCCATAAATCGACTTCTCCTCCATAAATCTGTCCAAGTCCTTTTTAAAGCTATCCAGGTGAGTGGCCATCACCACCTCCTGTGGCAGCATATTCCAAACACCAATCACACGTTGCGTGAAAAAGTGTTTCCTTTTATTAGTCCTGATTCTTCCCCCCAGCATTTTCAATAAATGCCCCCTGGTTCTAGTATTGTGGGAAAGAGAGAAAAATGTCTCTCTGTCAACATTTTCTACTCCGTGCATAATTTTATAGACTTCAATCATATCCCCCCTCAGACGCCTCCTCTCCAAACTAAAGAGAATAACCCAGAATAACCCAGATAGCAGCATTCACTGGTTGTGTCTCCGATTTGTCTCAATCAAGTCCTCTTGTGTTGGTTACCACGGACCTCCGTCTCCGTAATTTCCAAAGGGACGCAAATTATTGTTCTCTAAGATGGCACATAAGCTTCAGTGTGCTGCATTTCAATTATATCAAGTCCATATATTGTAAGTCAATTTTCGTTTGGATTGGTAATGGAACCGGTCTGTACCTGATCCAGATATTGAGAATGAACGGATTGCGCTATTATGACCATTTCCGAAAAGTTCTTCTTCAGATCACACTCTTGCTTTGGAGTAGAAAAGGGAAAATGAATGGATGTGAGAATATCACCTTGAAGAATTATCCCTAATATGATTGATGAATGTTTGTTTTGCACAATATAAAAGCGGTTGGTGCAATGCGTGTTTGTTGAGTGAGGAATATTCACGTTGCATTAGACTAGTGATTGATACTTCTCCCCCTTCCCCACACTCCATTTGCTTATTAGTTCTTCTAACAGCCAGGCAAGATTTGCCAACCAACATAAAAAGCAGGGCCACAGACAAGAGGAAGATCCCACGGTGAGCACAGCAGTTCTATGGGACCCAACCCACAGCATAAGAACATAAAAAAGAGCCTGCTGGATTAGACCAGAGTCCATCTAGTCCAGCACTCTGCTACTCGCAGTGGCCCACCAGGTGCCTTGGGGAGCTCACATGCAGGAGGTGAAAGCAATGGCCTTCTGCAGCTGTTGCTCCCGAGCACCTGGTCTGTTAAGGCATTTGCAATCTCAGATCAAAGAGGATCAAAGGATCAAAGTTGGCAAATATTCCTACTTATTTTGAGTACAAGGACGAATTTTGAAAAACTCTCATTCATTTACCACATTTGTTCTCGCCTCACCTGGGTGGAAGAGAAGCCGCCCAGAGCGTTCCTTTGCTGAGAAAGCCACTTGACCACGGGCAGCGCTGATGCCACGTCCCCCAGCATGGCGTAGGTCAGTAGGGCGTAGGCCGTCATTTCCACTTCGGCAGACACCACTGGAGGCAGAAGGGAGGCAAGCAGAGGGGGCTGTTGGAGCAGCTGCTTCTCACAGATCTCCCCAGTGTCTTCCGTCTTTTCCCCCGAGGGCCAGGCCAAGTTTCAGGCATTCAATCTTGAGCTGTGGGGATCCTGAGGACTCAAACTGGAACCTTTAGAACACGGAGCAGCTGCTCTTCACATCCCATAAGAACATAAGAACAAGCCAGCTGGATCAGACCAGAGTCCATCTAGTCCAGCACTCTGCTACTCGCAGTGGCCCACCAGGTGCCTTTGGGAGCTCACGTGCAGGATGTGAAAGCAATGGCCTTCTGCGGCTGTTGCTCCCGAGCACCTGGACTGTTCAGGCATTTGCAATCTCAGATCAAGGAGGATCAAGATTGGTAGCCATAAATCGACTTCTCCTCTTCCATAAATCTGTCCAAGCCCCTCTTAAAGCTATCCAGGTGAGTGGCCATCACCACCTCCTGTGGCAGCACATTCCAAAACACCAATCACACGTTGTGTGAAGAAGTGTTTCCTTTGATTAGTCCTCATTCTTCCCCCCAGCATTTTCAATGGATGACCCCTGGTTCTAGTATTGTGAGAAAGAGAGGAAAAATTCTCTCTGTTAACGTTTTCTACCCCATGCATAATTTTATAGACTTCAATCATATCCCCCTCAGCCGTCTCCTCTCCAAGTCCAGTGGCAGCTACGTCTGCACACACACACCACAAGCCATGACCATCTGTCATCAATCCCCCCCTCCCCACACATGTACTTGAGTCCCACGCAGGAAACTGCACAAACCACTGCAGGTGTCCCAAATGCTGCAGCCTCTCCTCGTAAGGAAGGTGCTCCAGTCCCTCAATCATCCTTGTTGCCCTTCTCTGCACTTTTTCTATCTCCTCAATATCCTTTTTGAGATGTGGCGACCAGAACTGAACACAGTACTCCAAGTGCAGTAGCACCACGGCTTTATATAAGGGCATGACAATCTTTGCAGTTTTATTCTCAATTCCTTTCCTAATTATCCCCAGCATAGAGTTTGCCTTTTTCACAGCTCTGTGCAAGTCCTTGCATGCCAATACTTGACCTCTCCCACATGCCACCCAAGACGCCATCAGCAATAGCAACAGAGATTTTACCTGACCGAAAATGGCCATCATTAAATCCCACGAAGGTGTCCTCGTTGGCAGCCGGAGTCCCTGTGAAGCTCCAGTGGGTGATGCCATCTAGAAGAGGAATGGAAGGCAGACAAACAGGAGATGCCAGAAGAGATGCCACCTAGGAAAGAGGGGCACTCTAAGCCTGCCAGCTACCTTCTGGCTGTGACCCCTGACAGAGGGCAAAGGCAAAGAAGTCCAGTGGCAGCTACGTCTGCACACACACACCACAAGCCATGACCATCTGTCATCAATCCCCCCCTCCCCACACATGTACTTGAGTCCCACGCAGGAAACTGCACAAACCACTGCAGGTGACAGTGGCGTAACGCCCATGGGGAAGGGGGAAGGGGGGGACAGGATGCCCTGGGCAGAGCAGTGGTGGAGGCGTGGCCAGACTGTCAAGGGGGTGTGGTGGGATGTGGCAGAGCGTTCTGGGGCAGGTGATGCTGCGGCAGGGGCGCAGGGCGTGTGCGCCCCAGGCGCAGTTTCCCCTCGCTCCAGGTGACCAGTAGAGCCACACAACACCCCCCCCTCGAACGTGGAGAGAATTATTTTCCCATCCCAGCTTTACTGGCAGACAAGATATGGGTACTGTGTCTACCACCTGGCCCAAAGGCTTTACTGTCCTTCCACCTGGGGCACCAGTGGCTTCTTCTCTTGGGCGGGGACAACAGGCTGCCTCCAGTGAACACGTGAGCACATAAAGGTGCCTTTAGTGACCTATTTTCATATGTGGTGGCAATGTGGACAAGCCCAAATATACTGGAAAGAAATACATATAGTTATGACCAAAATTTTAGGATACCAGTTTAAATTCTTGCCAGAAATTTTTTTTATTAAATATGTTCGATTCTGTAAAGACCAGGAAAAATTACAAATTAATTTTATATATGCTTTCAGCTGCCAGAATTAATTATGCAAAAACATGGAAAGTAGGAAATGTTCCCTCAATTGAAGATTTTTTTTTCAAATTAATAAGAGTATATAAAAATGGACAAAATTTCAAATCTTATAGAACATCACAATTTAACTGATTTTTCACCAACATGGGAACCGTTAGTAAAATACTTGATGAGTATTCTTACAAAATGTAATAAATTGTTAAATCATCTTTTTTTCTCTTTTCCTCTCTATAGACAGCACGTTACGGAAGACTATCAGTTGTTTCTTTTATGTATAGATAATATGATGTATGTATTGATGTAACAAACCTTATTCAACCTCAATTATTAAGGAGGAAATATTAGATTTAAGTAACAAAGACCAAGTATATAAATATGATGGACTAGTTTATATGTATCTCAGGTCATCTAGTTAGAATTTAATATACAAATCTCTTTCTGTATAAAACAGCAACAAGTCTATATGCTAATTAGATAGATCAAAATTGAACTGAATTAAATGTATTAGATTATATGTATCCTAGCTGGAAGTATATTATTTTAAAAATTGAAGTGCATAAGTTAGAATGAGTTGCTTTTAAATGGATAGATTTTTTCATGTAATAACTTTATGTAAACACTTATATGTAACAATTGCTGTTAATCTTGCAATAACTGGAATTCAAATTGTCAATCTTTCTTATCCAATAAAATTATCAATTAAAAATAATAATAAAGGTGCCTTTAGTGGGTTAGACCGTTGATCCACCAAGGTCAGTATTGTGCGCTCAGTATTGTGCGCTCAGTATTGTGCGCTGGCAGCAGTGCTTGATCAACTGGGCCTGCCCCCCATCTCAGGGCAGGAGCCTGAGCTCTGGAGCCCCTGCTCCGACTGAGAAATGGAGGGGGGGGGGCCCAACAGTCTCTCCGTGATCTATTCAGAGCAATTTGGGGCCAGACCACTGAGGCTGTCCAAAGACCAAGGACGCTTTGCACCATTCATGGAAGACGTTTGCTGGATGGCAGCCCCCCCCCCCCCCTTGAGCCAGAAGGGAACAGGTTCTTCTCAGGAATTTATTTATTTATTACATTTTTAGACCAACCGCCCCCAAAGGGGGACGCCTCATGGGAGTCTCTTCATATGCTTACTGCCACGGAAATTTACCATCATCTAAAGATCAGACTGTACGACCAGGAAAACCAATCTCTCCTGAGTGCTGCACAAAGCTCCTGTTCCCCTCTATACTTTGGGATCACACCCCCGAAATCTAGCCCTGCTGTATACTTAGAACAGCTTGTTAATCATAAGTGCAGATGGGTCATGACCAGAGCAAGGTGCAACTCATTCCCCTCTGTCTATCTTCAAGGTCGTTTCCTTAACATCCCACAAAGTGAGTGTTGCTGTCGGTACTGTCCCAACAATATAGACTCAGTCCCTCATATCCTGCTTTACTGTTCGAGGTATAATGATATTAGAACCGATCTGGGAGCTTTACTACCTCTAGAATTTATGTTTCTCTCAGACAAACAAAAAATGTCTAAGCTATTGAACAGCCCTAATGTAGAAATTTCTGAAGCAGTTGCTACATTTTTAATCCATGTTCTACATGATATATAACTGTGGTGGCGAACCTTTGGCACTCCAGATGTTATGGACTACAATTCCCACCAGCCCCTGTCAGCATGGCCAATTGGCCATGCTGGCAGGGGCTGATGGGAATTGTAGTCCATAACATCTGGAGTGCCAAAGGTTCGCCACCACTGATATATAACAATGATCCTGTTTTTGTATTTGGAATGTATGGTACTTCTGGTTTTATGCCTGATAAAGGTTTTTGGATTGGATTGGATTGATTGCCTTTTCCTAGCATGTGAGACACACCTTTTGCCTGGCTTTTACTGCAGGACTTTGTCAGTGATGGGCAGTAGGTCTGAGATGGACAAATTTACAGGAAGTTACAGGCTAGTTTGGCCTAATATCTGTACTAGACAAAATAGTAGAATGTTATTAAAATAAAACCTGCTGAGGTTTTGCCACCTCGTGGAGTCCTTTGAGCAGGCTGACGAGCACGTAGATAAGGGAGACGCAGGAGATCGAAGGATTTCCAAGGGGATTTGACAAGGTCTCTCACAAAGAGTCCCGAGTAAGCTTAGAAGTCAGGGAATGAGGTTGGGCCCTCAGGGAATGAGGTTGAAGGGCAGGAAGACATTTCTCTCAGTGGAGGGAAGTGATCAGCAGGGTCTCACAAGGATTAGTACTGGCAACAGTGCTATCTAATTTCTTAACAGATCATTTGGAACCCAAAAAACCCTAATTTTAAATATGTGATGATAACATCTGAGCTAGCTAAAACGGAAAGAAATGAAAGTGTCAGCCCAGCAAGCAGCAGCAGGGAGAAAGACAATCTCCATGGTAGGAATGATTAGGAAAGGGGTTGAAAATAAAATGGCGAATGTCGCCATGTATAGAGTGATGCCGCTGCCTTGTTTAGAATGCTGTGTGCAGTTCTGGTCACCATCTCAAAAAGGACACGTGTCATCCCCTTGATGGTCCTGCCATATTGCTGCTTTCCTCAACTCTCGGGGGTCTGGGAGTCTTTGTATTGCTGCTGTTCCTGCGAGAAGTTTGGGAACTGATCTTGGTATCTGCATGTATGTATGTATGTGTGTGTGTGTGTGTATTTGCCTGCCTGCTTTCATACTCTTACTTCCTCATCTCACTCCGAGCCTCTTTCAGAGAAAACTGCTTGTTTGCATTCCATTTGCTTGGTGTAAGGATAACATAGCTCTCTTTGCTCTGAGAACCTAGCTTCACTGTTATGTAAACATCCAATTATATTATACTGTCTGCTTAAACCAGTTCCACCTGACACTGGAAAAGGAGGGAGGCTCTTATGTGTATATCAATGGGCAGGCAGATTGTAATCCAATTCCACATCTGTCTATGGTTTCCTACCTACAGTTCTGCAATAAAGAATATCATGTTCCAATTCGGAGTTCTTCAGTTGAGACTATAGTTATGCGGCATAACGACATGGCTGAGCTTGCAGAAGTACAGATGAGGGCAACTAAGATAATTAGGGGGTTGGAGCACCTCTGGTACCAGGAACGGTGAAACAATCTGGGACATTTTAGCGAAGAAAAGAGAGAACTAAGGAGGGCACGATGCACAGGAAAGGGATAGAGAGTGAACAAAGAGAACTCTCTCTCCCATGAGGAACAGAAGGAAGTATTCCTTTACTCAGTTCATTCCTTGGTGCTTTGTAGTTTGGGTAGAATGTGGGAACGGGGAAGGGGGAGGTGTTGGGGGATTGATATAGAATGTTCAAGAAAGCCCCACTGCAGCACCCACTGCTCAATCGAACTGGTCCCGGGGGCCCAACTTCCCAAGGGGAAACGGTATCAGATGAGCCCCTGCGAGCTGGCGGCGCTGCAGGAGTTCATCAACAAGAACTTGGCAAGAGGCTTCATTAGAACTTCTAAGTCTCGCATGGGGGGCCCCGTCCTTTTCCGCAAGAAGGACGGCTTCCTCCGCCTCTGTACAGACTACAGAGGCCTGAATGTAGTCCCTGAACAATAAATACCCCCTTCTCTTGATCAAAGACTTGTTGGGACACCTCTCCAAAGGCAAGGTGTTCACCAAACTGGATTTGCGGGAGGCATATTTTCGGGTCCGCATTACTGAGGGACAGGAACACCTCACTGCTTTCAATACCCCCTTAGGCCAGTTCGAGTACCTTGTGATGCCATTCAGCCTCAGTGGGGCCCCTGGGGTGTTCATGAACGTCATCAACGAGGTCTTCCATGACCTGCTGTTTAAGGGAGTTGTTGTTTATTTAGACGATGTGTCAATCTATTCTGAGAATGTCCAGGCACACATCAAGCTGGTTTGGGAGGTGCTGCGCCGTCTCATACGACACGAACTCTATGCAAAGCTTTCTAAATGTGAGTTCCACCAGGAACAGGTGGACTTTTTGGGCTACCGCATCTTGGGGCGAGGGGTTGAGATGGACCCGAGCAAGGTTCAGACTGTTGTAGACTGGCCGGCCCCACGCACATGCAGGCAGCTACAGTCCTTTTTGGGGTTTGTGAACTTCTACAGGGACTTCATCCCTGACTTTGCCAGGGTAGTCCTTCCCCTCACTGACCTTCTCCGCACCAAAAGTACTGGACCTGGGGGGGTCAGGCCGGGGTCGCCCCTTGCCTGGACAGCGGAGTGCCAGGGGGCGTTCCAGGCACTCAAGGGGATCTTCACCTCGGAACCACTGTTGGTGCATGCAAACCCAAGCAAACCATTTATTCTACATGTCGACGCTTCGGACGTTACTTTGGGGGCTGCTTTGCTTCAACGGGGGGAGGACAGGAAGCTGCATGCTTGTGCATACTAGTCCTGTAAGTTTTCCGGCCCAGAACTAAATTGGACAGTGGGTGACAAGGAAACATGTGCCATCCGCAGGACATTGGCGACCTGGAGACATTGGTTGGAGGGGGCCCAGCACCCCTTCGAGGTGTGGACTGACCATAAGAACCTACCTCAAAATGCCCAGCAAGCTCACCGCCAAACAAATAGGATGCTTAAAGTAGAGAACTGCATAATGAGTCTCATAATGACACCAAGGAGAGATCCCGAGACGGGTGAAGAAAAGAAAGAAGGAAGCTCAGGAGGTGCCTCGTCCGCCTCCTCTGTTTCTGTGGAGTAAAGCTTTTGCAAAGGCTGCCCAGGGGTGGGGCAGGCAGTCGTTTTTTTACCTTGCGTGATGGCCTGGCTGTTCATCTTGTGCAGCGCTGCAGGTGCCAAGGGACTGCGCAGCAGGGTGAGGGCGTAGGCCATCAGCACGGTGGTGTATGGGTCACCCACTGAGTACACGTTGGATTCCAAGAAGAGCTTTGCTTTGGCCACAGACATCTCGTCCTCCTACGCCAAAGGGAGGAAAGCCCAAATCAAAGCAGGAAGAAGCGGCAGAAAGCCCGGCACCCTGAGGAGGGGGCACGGCCACACCTGGCCAGCCGGACAGCAAGGCACCCCCCAGCCAGGGAGGGAGAAAAGGGGTCCCAAGAGACCCCTGTGAGAACAGCCACCCGCTTTCCCAGAAACCTCAGCATCCTGGGATGCAGCCCAGCAAATCTGCAGAAACCTCCTTGTGCAGCTCAGCACAGCTCAGACTCCTGCGGTGCCTCCGCCCGTTTGCTCCTGGGCAAAGGTGCTCACAGAAATACTGAGAACAGACCTGATACCGACAATGGAGGAGTGGCAAACAAAAGTACAGAACTTGTACATAATGGATAGAATATCTTTTCAGATCAGGGGAAGACCTTCAGATGAATATAGACAAACATGGCAACCGTGGACAAATGATCAGTCAAAAAGAAACAAGATTGTACTAGCTCCAGTAGAATATTAGTTTATTGTCGAAGGCTTTCATGGCCGGAATCACTTGGGTGCTGTGTGGTTTCCGGGCTGTATGGCCGTGTTCTAGCAGCATTCTCTCCTGACGTTTCGCCTGCATCTGTGGCTGGCATCTTCAGAGGATCATTTCCTCTGAAGATGCCAGCCACAGATGCAGGCGAAACGTCAGGAGAGAATGCTGCTAGAACACGGCCATACAGCCCGGAAACCACACAGCACCCAAGAATATTAGTTGAGTATTTTCTTTTTTTTTTAAGCTTACTAACTAAAGAACTTCGTTTCTGTTAATAATTGTTATGGGCATAAGGGTTACATATATAAGTTGATAATAGAAGGGACTTATAGAGATGATGAAAATGGGAAATGAAGACATAAAAGTTGTTGAAGACGTTAACAAGGACAGATTAGAGGGGAAGTCTTAAGGGGGGGAGGGGATTGAGTTGTTATTATAAACATAACAGTAAGAGGAGGTCTGGTGACCTTATGATTGTAACAAATTCATAACATGTCTGGTTTTTTATTATTATTATTATTATTATTATTATTATTATTATTATTATTATTATTATTATTATTATTATTATACACATAACAACACAGCACAAGTGTCTGGAATTCATCTCTGAATATCGAGTCCTTCCCAAGGACCTAGGATATTAGAGGTATTTGCGTAGAATGTGTGCAGTTCCTAGAAGTGCTGCTTTCTGCAGCATGTGGACTGGATGTTCTGGTCCAAGTTTGCAGAGGCTTTCCAGATGTTTTTCAAGATTTCTTGGGATTGCCCTCCCTTAGAGCTGCAAGAGCTTACACAGTGGGATTACTGTTGTTCTTACCTTTTTTTATTGCCAATCGTTCAACTTCAATCTTGTAGGTCCTTTGTATTTTGTGATCTTTTCCAGCTCTTTTTTGTCCTTTCACTACTCCTGTTGTCAACTGGCAATAAAGCAGCTTAGCATCTATAGATCCAAACATGCTTTTTTTTCTCTAACTTACTGTTATGTCTGGGGAGTGTTGTGTGCCAGGTGTCTGTCTGTCTCCATTTGTATTCTAAAAGTCCCAGAGTACTTTTGCTTCTTCATTTTCTATGTGAAGTCTTCTGCCTCTGGCTTGGTAGCTCTGCAGTACCTCAGGTCTTGCCACAGGGTGGCAGGTCAGACTTTTGCAAAGGTTCCAGTGCACCATTGCTTGCTAGCCTATTGGTGACGTTCAAGATAGTCAGTTTTGGGCTATTTTCTTACACAACAGCAGAGATGATGTGCTCCACAGTTTCATCAATACCCTCTTTGCAGAAAGAGACGGCACTTTGAGTCATTGTAAGACTTTTCGATCTCGCGGTCTTTGTATTGCATTTGTCCTGTAATGCTTTGCTCCTGGGCAGCAAAAAAATCAGGCCTTCAGTTTCCCTTCTTTAGAGTTCCCCTAGTCTGAGCCAATTCACTCCCATGTTTTCTTGCTGTCAACCTTCCCTTCAATGTTCTTAAAGAGTATTCGCCCATGGAGTGGCTTCTGTTTTAGCCACTGCTCCCTTTCATATGTTTTAAACTGTTGGACTCCTATACTCTTTTGATTCTTTATGGTTTCAGCATCCTCAGCCCAGTGGACTAATTTCAATGTTCTGGCTCTTTGACTCTCTTTGGATGTATTATTATTATTATTATTATTATTATTATTATTATTATTATTATTATTATTACTATTATTATTATTATTATTATTATTATTATTATTAATTTGTAGTTTTATAAACCTACTCTGCCTCAAGGGCCTGTATGCTAACAAAACAAATAGATAGAGCACAGATAAAAAATCATAGTAAATAATCATTAAATATGGCTCTATATGTTAAAATCAACCCCCATTAAAATGCAGCATCCTAATCGTAACAAATATACTCGATGATGCCCTACTAGGAAATCCCCTAACAAAAAGGGGAGAGGGAAGGGGAGAGAGGAAACAGCAGGGTCCACAGATGTTAAGTGAAGCGAGGAGGGGGCATCATGGTGATACCGATGGCTGCCCTACTAGGAAATCCCCTAACAAAAAGGGGGGGAGGGGAAGGGGAGAGAGGAAACAGCAGGGTCCACAGATGTTATGAAAAGGAGGGGGGGCATCAGCAGCCGGATTATTTTAATCAATGAACAACCTGGTTGTAAGAGTGAAGATAACTGCTTATAGAATGTATTTTATGAAACTTTAATAAAGTATTAAAAAAAAATACTGAACCCCAAGAAGACAGGGCAGCAACATTTAGAAGTCTCTGCTGAAGGAGGAGAGCTGCCTTTGGCGGCTTCCGGCATCTCCCAGGAAACTGAGCTTTTTACCAGGAGCAGCCATCTCCTGAATGGAGCCCCACCCTGGAAAGGTCAAGAAGGGCTGGGCTGGGCAGAGGCGCTAAAGGGCACAAGGCAGGATCCCAGCAGCAGTGGCATGGCCCCGCCGGGGGCACTGGCCCGGGGCAATCTCCGGGTCTCGACAAAATCCTAGGGTGCCACAGTGCCCTGCAGGCCCAATTCTCCATACACATTACGCACAAAGAGTCGCTTTCACCTGACCCCCTTGAGGCAAGAGTGCAGGATCTCGGGTGGAGCAAGAAAGAGCAAAGAAAACCACAGGCGAAAGGCAGGCAGGTGGGCTACTGACTGCGGCAACGGTTCTCTGTGCCAGCACCTGCCCCTCTGTGGTGTATTCTGTTGTGGACCAGCCCCTTTCTACCTTCAGGTGATCGCCACCTGTTTCCAGCAGAGCTGCCACCACGTACGCCGTCAGGGAAATTTTGCCTTGGATCCCTCCCTGGAGTGCAACACACAAACAGCCATGGGACACTCCTTGCATGCTGCTTCCCAAATAAGGAGTGCCCTTAGGGAGCTAGGAATGTTTAGTTAGGACAGCGATGGCGAACCTTTCTGAGACCGAGTGCCCAAATTGCAACCCAAAACCCACTTCTATTTTATCATCGCAGTGCCAACACAGCAATTTAACCTGAATATGGAGGTTTTAGTTTAGAAAACGTTGGTTCGGCGGCATGCGTTACTCGGGAGTAAGCTTGGTGGTAGTCGGTGGCTTTGCTTTGAAGCAACCGTGCATCTCTTCCAATGAGCGGATCATGACCCTAAGAGGGTTTACTCAGAAGCAAGCCCCATTGCCAGCAGCGTAAACCGAAGCTTACTCCTTCAGATAAAGTTGATCGTGGACCGTTTTTAGTTCTTCGCGATGAAAATCAGTGCGGGGCTTTAACAGTGCTTAACGAAGTTACCTACATAAGCACCGCTTCCCGCAAAACTAGGGTCTTAGGTTTACCGCTAATAATCGAGCCCAGTGGCCCAGGCCAGCCTAGATGCTGTGGGAGCACTCTGTTACGTGGTGTGCCCACAGAGAGGGTCTGAAGTGCCACCTCTGGCAACTCGCGTTTTCATAGGTTCCGCCACCGTTCCGCCATAACCGTTAAAGGAACGTCATGGCTGCTCATGACACAGAAGGACAATATGGGCACTCCCTTTAATCAATCAATCAATCGATCGCTCGATCGCTCGATCGCTCGATTGTATTTGTGCCCCACCCATAGTTAGGCTCAGGGCGGCTTCCAATGTAGAAAAAATAACAAATATTATAAAATTCACAATTAAGATTAAAACACTAAAATTAAAACGTACATCTCAGGATGGCAGAAATCGTAATTGTTACACTCAGCCTGCAAATATAATCCCCAATCTTCCAAAATCTGTATCCTGGGGGTAAAATGGACTGCAGGCCAGATACCAATTAAAAACAAATGAATGCAGAGGGGTAAAAACGAGTATATCAGTTGGTGTTGGTTTCCCTTTTCAGCAGTCAATCGCTGTACTATACTTTGTGGTTGGGAAGCCAGCAAGATAGTATAGGGACAGTGGTGGGACATCTCTGTTTCATACACCCTGCAGAACTGACAAAGATCCCACACGGCCTTGGTGCCAGTCAACAGACAGTTCCACCATGCTGGAGCCAGAGCCGAGAAAGCCTGGCTCTGGTTGAGGCCAGCCTAATGTCCTGAGGGCCAGGGACCAACAGCAGATTCCAGTCAAAGGGTCCTTGGTGGACAACAAGGAGAGATGCAATTCCGAAGGCCATAAGAACATAAGAACATAAGAACAAGCCAGCTGGATCAGACCAGAGTCCATCTAGTCCAGCACTCTGCTACTCGCAGTGGCCCACCAGATGCCTTTGGGAGCTCACATGCAAGATGTGAAAGCAAATTGGCCTTCTGCTGCTGCTGCTCCTGGAGCACCTTGGTCTGCTAAGGCATTTGCAATCTGGAGATCAAGGGAGGGATCAAGATTGGTAGCCATAAATCCGACTTCTCCTCCATAAATCTGTCCAAGCCCTTTTAAAAGCCTCTCCAGGGTGAGATGGCCATCACCACCTCCTGTGGTAGCATATTCCAAACACCAATCACATCGTTATGAAGAAGCAGTGTTCCTTCTCATTAATCCTAATTCTTTTCCCCAACATTTCTCTTCAATGTATGCCCCCTTTGGTTCAGTAGTATTGTGAGAGAAAGAGAGAAAATTTATCTCTGTCAACCATTTTCTACCACCGCGCATAATTTTATAGACTTCCAATCATATCCCCTCAGAGCCTCTCCAAACTAACAAGAGAGTTCCCAAAATGCTGCCGCAGCCTCCTCCCTCATAAGGAAGGTGCTCCAGTCCCTCAATCATCCTTTCGCTAGTTCTTCGTATCTCTGCACTTTTTTTTCTATCTCCTCAATATCCTTTTTGAGATGCGGCGCCACCAGAACTGGACACAGGTAATCTGCGCGATCGCATCTTCACGGCTTTATGAGTATAAAGGCATGACAATCTTGCAGTCTTTATTATCAATCTCCTTTCCTAATGATCCCCAGCATAGAGTTTGCCTCTTATGCCTGCGGTGGGCGAACTCTTTGGCGATCTTCCAGATGTTATGGACTACTACGCTTATCAGCCCCTGCCAGCATGCGCTTCAATTGGCCATGCTGGCAGGGTTGATGGGTTGATGGAAAATTGTGAAGTCCATAACATTGTGGAGTGCCCAAGCTAGTTCTATGATTGACTCCAATTGGCTGGCAGGTAGGCTGATGGGAATTTCGTAGTCCATAACATCTTGAGTGCCAAAGGTGTTGCCCGCCAAGTACCACTGGCCTATATATGCTGTCAGGAGGTCAGAGAGTATCCTGCAGACCACCTCAAGGCCCCCAAAAGTCAAAACTAACACCTTGAACATAACCCGGAATTCAACTGGCAACCAGTGCAGGAGCACCGGAGAAATATCCCAAGCCTTTCTGTGGGGCTCATGCCCACTGCCCCTTCGTACCTGGATATCCTTGTTCAGTATCCTGCCCACGGCTGGGAACAAGCCCTCCTCCTTCTGGTGCTGAATGATCCAGCTCTTGGCTGCCAGCAGCTCCTTGGGGTCGATGAAGATGAACCCCCGAGACTGGAGTTAAAAGGACTTCAGCACAAAGGCCGTCAGCCTGCAAGAAACGCAGGCGAGAGAGACTTCAGGTAGAAGGCAGAGTGGCAGCTTCCCAAGTCCAGCACCAGCCTTGCTGTGAAGCGGCCTTCGGGGGGGCCTCATAACTGTAAAAAATATCGACCCTCACAGAAGTGGATGAAAATAAGCTCACATCTGGGTGCTGTGTGGTTTCCGGGCTGTATGGCCGTGTTCTAGCAGCATTCTCTCCTGACGTTTCGCCTGCATCTGTGGCTGGCATCTTCAGAGGATCTGATGTTGGGAAAGCAAGTGGAGCAAATATACCTGTTGGAGAGTGTCCAGGTTGGGTGAAGAAACATTGTTCGTGAGTAATAAAGAAGACAGCCAGGTCAAGGTTTGTTAGGCAAGGAGATTCTGGAAGTATCCTGGCCTTTGTTTCCTTTGTCTATAGTCATCCTATGTTTGTGGAAGACTATAGACAAAGGAAACAAAGGCCAGGATACTTCTATTCAGATGCTCCCATTGACCTTGCTATCTCCATTGTTGCTCCCATGCTATAGACTTCATTGTTACTCATACTTCTATTTAGATGCCCTTACCTATTGACCTGGCTGTCTTCTTTGTTACTCACAGACAATGTTTCTTCACCCACCCTGGACACTCCAACAGGTATATTTGCTCCACTTGCTTTCCCAACATCAGATCCTCTGAAGATGCCAGCCACAGATGCAGGCGAAACGTCAGGAGAGAATGCTGCTAGAACACGGCCATACAGCCCGGAAACCGCACAGCACCCAAGTGATTCCGGCCGTGAAAGCCTTCGACAATACATTAAGCTCACATCATTTGCATCCACAGAGTGACAGGGTTGGAAGGGGCCATACAGGCCATCTAGTCCAACCCCCTGCTCAATGTGGGATCACCCTACAGTAGGAGTGGCCAACCTATGGTGCTCCAGATGTCCATGGACTACAATTCCCATCAGCCCCTGCCAGCATGGCCAATTGGAGCATCACAGATTGGCCACCCCTGCCCTAGAACTTCCCATCGTCCAGCTGCTGCTCAAAGACTGCCATGTGCATAATTCAATTGTGTGGAGATGTTTTTGGAATGAACAATTTAGCGCACTATTTGTGGTGTTTTTCAGGGAAAAGAAGTTAAAAAGACAGCCAATGCCCCGAGGAAAAGAAAGGCTCACTGGGTCCCCCCCCCCCTTCATTTGATGACCTACACCTGAAAAGGCCAGCAGGCTTCCAGACTTCTCTGTTTTGATCCTGGAGGTCTTGGAACTTGTTCACAGGTGGACAGCATCACAATCCCACTGTAGCACCTGGGATGTCACAGTAGAGGCCATTTTCGACAATCCTGCAAACTATCAGAAACCCCACCCCCGCCCAATTCTGCCTTCAGTCCAATGTCGGAGAACAGCCTCCACTACATTTGTCTGCCATCCCAGGAGACACTGGAACCCAGGGTCCCGGCCTTGTTTCTTGGCAACCTACCACATGCTCCCGGAAGAATCCCGTTCCCCAAAAGCACTGTAGGAGCCGTCTTGCCTCTTGTAGGTCAGCTGGCGCTGGTATCCTAGACAGCACGAGTCAGGAGAGGAGAAGAACAGAAGGCTTTTTTATTTATTTATTTATTTATTTATTTATTTATACATACATACATACATACATACATACATACATACATACATACATACATACATACATACTTTGGGCTTTTATACCGCCCCGTCCCTGAAGGGGTCCCTGAAAGGGTGTACAGCATACAATAAATACAATCATAAAACCATCAAAAATTGGCTAAAACTTATAAAAGCAGCGAAAACTAACTAAACATTAACACTTAGAATAAAAGCATAAATATAAGCGTAGGTGGCGCCCGATAACCTAACATTAAATCCTTCCCCCAAGGGAGGAACGGCAGGTCCCATCAGATGTTACAGGCCTGGATGTAGGAGCCAGAAAGGGGGGGGCACTATCAGCAGCTGGTCCCTCCAAAGGCCCGGCGGAACAGCTCCGTCTTACAGCCCCTGCAGAACTCACCAAGGTCCCGCAGGGCCCGGACAGCTGGCGGAAGAGCGTTCCACCAGGCCGGGGCCAGAGCTGTAAAGGCCCTGGCCCGTGTGGAGGCCAGCCGCATCATCGAGGGGCCGGGGACCACCAGTAAATTGGCCTCTACTGAACGAAGAGGCCGTGTGGGGACATATGGGGTGATGCGGTCTCGAAGATTTTTGTGTTTTGACCTGGACTGCTTTTGTTACAGATTATCTGAAGGCAACAGATAGCTGCTGTGGAGAAGTGCCCTCCCTCCACAGGCAACCGGCTTCTGCGGGGCTTTCAAAGACGCCTCGCTCCCCAGCACGGCAGGGGGGCCAGTCAGGGTCATCCGGCGGGCCGGATATGGCCCACGGGCCGTATAATGCCCAGGTCTGTACTAAGAGAAACTACCAATTCCCAGACCAGGGAAAGGAAGAAGCTTTCTTCCAATTTGATCTTCTCCTTGGACAGGCACAAGCCATGGAGAACTGAACTGAACTTTCTTAAGGGGCTTCATCTTGTCCTCATGGCAAGGCCTATATGAAGCTGTGCCAATTCTGCAAACGAAGGTAATGCTAAACTTCAAACGATTGCAGCCTCAAGTAAAATGTGGCTGTTTATATTTTCTTTCCTCTTCATAACATGGTATATAAATGATTGTTAGTGCGAACCACTGTCAGCATCTGAAGGACGATCTCCTTCTGTGTGCCAACAGCAGTGGATTCTTTGTTCTGTAGTGACTTAGCTGCATTGCTGTCAATGGGGAATTTCTGGTGGAGGGCTGTGGGGTGTACATTTCTGAAGGTACTGTCACAAAACTTTCAGGGTATCTTCAGGAGAGTCTCTGGATGACACCATCCAGGTTTGGGGAACTTTGCTTATGGGGGCAGTGGGAGATGGACTCTACCCTTCTGGGAGCCCATAACAATGAACCTCCTGAAGCAACGGTCACCAAACCTGGATGGTGTCATGAAGAGACTCTCCTGAAGACACCCTGAATGTTTTGTGGGTTTACCATGAGAAATGTGCACTCCACAGCCCTCCCACAGAAATTTCCCATTGGCCGCTGAAGAGCACAGAATCTGGGGAAATTTCTTTGGGTGACTGTGAGGGGAGCAGTTTTAGAGTTACTGTCACCAAAATTTCAGGGTATCATACGAGGACTGTCCTTATGATACTCCCCAAGTTTGGCGAAGTTTGGTTCAGGGGGTCCAAAGTTATGGACCCTCAAAAGTGTAGCCCCCATCTCCTATTAGCTCCCATTGGAAACAATGGGGGTGGGGCACCCTTTTGGTGGTCGATAACTTTGCTCCCCCTGAACCAAACTTCATCAAACTTGGGGAGAATCATCAGGACAGTCTCCGGATGATACCCTGAAAGTTTGGTGCCCCCAAAGGCCAAAACATGTAAAAACACCAAAAAATTCCAAAAAAATAAAACGGACCCAAATTTTTCGGATTTACCCGAATTTTCGGGCATATCCAAATTGGCTATTGTTTGGATTCAGGCCATACAAATCATTTTATGCCCCAAAACATCCGAATCTGAATTTTACCAAATTTTTTGAGTATTGACCAACCCTAGCTGCAAGGCCTGCCTGTCTGCCAGGTGTTTTAGGGAGTTTGAATGGCAGGTGTCTTTTAAGGGAGGAGCAGAGGAAATATTTAGGGTTTGCGATTCAATTTTTATCGTTTTAATGGGAAATGTTTTTAACTACTGTTGTAAGCCTCCCTGAACTATAAGGGAAAGGTGGGATATAAATGCTTAAATAAATAAATAAATAAATAAATTAACCTGTCCTACTAATCATTATTAAAGATAAGTATTGAGTATAAGGTGAGAGGATTGTTTTCACGTTTTCTTTACATCCTTACTCAGCCTGAAGCTTGAACAGACCATGTGTACACTTATTTGTTTTTATTAAGCTTTTAAATAGTTTGAATGCTCTTAGCTGTAAGGTTGTGGTGAGTGTGTGCGTTCCGACCTTGAGAGGTTCCCGCTGGAGGTTTCTGGCTCTCTGCCTGGGAAGGGGAATTTTGCTGTTTTAGGTTATCTCTTACTTGCTCGCTAGTCTGTGTGAAACTCTGCCTTGTTTACACTGTCTTGGCGGGAACCTGCTTTGACACTCTGTAAAAGCTGTTGACCGAGATCTGGGGCTCCAGATCTCGCGCATCGTCTGTATCTGACTAAGAATGCCAGCTCAATAAAGAACTAAGAACAGTTGCTTTTGCCTGGACGTTACTGGTTTGTTACATTCGCCTAATCTCAGAAAACATTCTGCACCTATTTGGTCTTGCTATCAAAACTGAGGTCAAAGGGGGTCAGCAGGTCTGCTTGTCATCCCTTGAGCGTGATAGCTTGAAACTGCAGAAGCGCCATTGATTGTCCTTGTATGAGCTTCAGGAAACACAGCAGGATATGTGGCAATGAGAGGGAGGGAGCCTTTAAACAGCAGCTTTAATGCAGCTGTAAATTGCGGAATGTGGCAAATCCACCTAGTGGAAGTTACCTTCAGATTTGCTAGTAATTATTACCCCGCTTCGTTTTTGCCCTCTCCCCTCCTTGGAAGAACTCTATAATTCCCGAAGCCTAAAGAAAGCCCAAAATATTCTGAGAGACCCGTCTCATCCAGCACACTCTCTTTTGGAACTGTTACCATCCGGCAGACGATACAGGTCTATCAAAACTAGGACAAAGAGGCTTAGAGACAGCTTCTGCTCTAGAGCTGTGGCGATGCTAAACTCTGCGGCTTCGTGTTGATGTGTTTGGGGCTGTGTAGGGATGGGTGGAGGAAGGGGAAAGCGAGGATGGGGTATGAGTTTGAAATTATGTGCATCGAGGAATGCTGCTGTGAATTTCGTTGTGCGTGCACAATGACAATAAAATGCTTACGCTTATGCTTAAAGGATGGGTGGCCTTATCAAGTGGAGACTTGGTATAGTCACAGGGTTTTCCAGCCAACTGCAGACTCAAAGGAGCACAACTTGCAAGCCAGTTCCTTCGCAATTCCTGTGTTGGGTTTTAATCGCCCCCCCTTCCCCTTCCCTTCCCTTCCCTTCCCTTCCCTTCCCTTCCCAGAGACACAGATTGTACCTTGAACAAGGTAGTCTGTGGCTTCATTCTCCACCTCCGGGCTCAGCTGCTTGGTCTTCTGCAGATACTTGAGAACAAAAACATTTGGTGCAAAGTGGATCATGTTCTGCTCCCCACAGCCAAAGGGAAGTTGCAGGAGATTGTCCAGGTTATTCAAGATGGGGCCCATCACTTCCCCTGGCAACAAGAAAGACGTCCAGCATCAGTCTGGACAATCTCTGCTACAAGGTGACTGCACTCTACTCCCACCAACGGGGCAAACAGGAGACAGCCCACCACTGGTTACTGGCCAGTTTCTTGGAGACTCTCAAAGGTCTACTGGTTGGCCAGGTTTCTCACAAAGAACATTGGACTTGGAAGTCCTTGTCTGATTCTGTAAAGGGATGCTTATGTTCTTCCACAAGAAGTAAAGCCATTCATAGTTAGATGAAGCCTTCATGTTCAGAAATACTATAATACTGAATACCAGACACTGGGAATAAGTCCGGCTTTGCCCTGCATTGGAACATCTGGCTAGCCACGTTGGGATATAAGCAAGAAGCAGACTTAAACTATCCCCCATTTTGCCAGACCCACGAGGCATTTCCTTGTGGTGCAGGCCCATTAAAAATCTTGTCCCAAGGGCCCATCCATCTTTGGTCCCTGTAGTCCCATTCCCCAGTACCAATCACAGAGGCAGTGGCTTTCTCTGATCCTGGGATCACATTGTGTGGGACGCCCAACGTAAAGGCTTCGTTATGGTTCTCATCCGCCTCTTCCTTCCTCCAGATTTTGAACTCGCCAACGGAGCCCCAGCCCGTGGAGAAGCCAATATACTTCACCTCAGGTGGCCGAGGGGCAGCCCACGACACGATGACGGACTCATTGAGGACTGAGGGCCCGTGGCCAACCTGTGGAGGAAGAGAGTTTTGCCTCAAATCAAAGCCAGAAATGTGTGCCGTCATGAATCGACTGAGAGCCAGCATCCAGAAGGCTCAGAGCTGGAGACTCGGTGAATATTCTCAGGGAACAACAATAGTCCTCTCCTCATCATTCTCCAAAGCACAGTGCTTCAAAAATACAGTTGATAATATTTTTCTATTAAACACACACACACACAAACACAGTTGCTGAGGATAGCATTCAAGCATATCATGACTCCCAAACACAAGGTAGCCTTTACTCTGGCCATCTTAATATCCTTGCATTTGCTTTATTACAACTGAGACACCACAGTGTGACACTTCCGGAGCACTTAACCCCTGGTGCTGCCGGGTCAACTGAAATGTCGAAGGGGAGGGAGGAAGCCAAACATCTCACCATCTCCAGGAAGACAAAAGCAACGGGGCTTTTGAGTTCGCCTCTTCCCATCCACTCTCACAAGCCAATCTTTTATTGTGTTGTTCACCACCCAGAGCCCTTCGGGGGAGGGGCGGTATATAAAATTAATTATAAATAAATATAAAAATAAATAAATCTGGCCAGCAACTTGTTTGCTGTGCCTCACCTGTTTTAAATGTAGGCTGGCATCACCAAAGGCATTTTGGGAGGGAGCAGAATAGGTTACAAAATGATGCAAGTACCAGATTTTGGGTACTGTCTGCCAGCACATACAACTAAAAGAGAACTGTACAGATATGATCCAAAATAAATTAAACTGTTAAAGTGTCAGATGACTTCATAGTAACTGGACTTACTATGAACACAGCTTTACATACATGACAAAAGTCAGTGGCGTAGGAGGTTAAGAGCTCGTGTATCTAATCTGGAGGAACCAGGTTTGATTCCCAACTCTGCCGCCTGAGCTGTGGAGGTTTATCTGGGGAATTCAGATTAGCTTGTGTACTCCCACACACACCAGCTGGGTGACCTTGGGCTAGTCACAGCTTCTCGGAGCTCTCTCAGCCCCACCCACCTCACAGGGTGTTTGTTGTGAGGGGGGAAGGGCAAGGAGATTGTCAGCCCCTTTGAGTCTCCTGCAGGAGAGAAAGGGGGGATATAAATCCAAACTCTTCTTCTTCTTATGCCTCAAAGCAAACATGTTTCCAACCAAAAATTAATCCAACCAGATTTTTACAGTGTAAAGATACCAGTACAAATATTTATTTTCTTAAAGTAACAATGAAAAGAAGTTTGCACTGAGCCAACGCAAAGTTGACAAGCTCGTAAGTCATGCTGGTTTCAACCGTTTGTTCATCAGAACGTTCCAAGCCTTTTAAGTTCAGTTCAGGGACTGGGTTTACACCTAAATATCCATTCAAGAGCATGACCCTTAACGACCTTCGCAGTGCTTTTTATCCGTGATAGAGCTGCAACTGCGCTGAGAGAGGACTTGGGACATTGCTTAGTCCCTGAATTGAACCTAAAAGTTTTGGAACCTTCTGATGAACAAATGGTTGAAACCAGCATGACTTATGAGCTTGTCAGCTTTGCGTTGGCTCAGTGCAAACTTCTTTTCATTGTTACTTTAAGAAAATAAAATATTTGTACTGGTATCTTTACACTGTAAAAATCCAGTTGGATTAATTTTTGGTTGGAAACATGTTTGCTTTGAAAGCATCACTTTCAATGGTATTTAAGCTAGGGAGCCCAGATTCTCCTTTCAAATCCACCTTAAAGGGAGAATCTGGGGTCCCCAGTTAAAACAACATTGAAAGTGATGCTGTTTTAGGGTGGATTCTCCCCTACCCTGAAACAGCATAACTTTCAATATTTAAACTGGGGACCTCAGATTCTCCCTTTAAGTCCATGCCGAAGGGGGTGGATTTAAAAGGAGAATCGGGGGGGGGGTGCCTGCTGTCAGGGGTGCAATAGTTAAGCTAGCAGCACCAAACTTTCAGGGTATCTTTAGGAGACTCTCCTGGATGATATTCAATCCAGGGTTTGTTTGTGAAGTTTGGTTTAGGTGGTCCAAAGTTATGGACCCTGAAAGTGTAGCCTCCATCTCCTATTAGCTCCCATTGGAAACAATAGGGGATGGGGGCACCATAACTTTGGACCCCATGAACCAAACCTCACCTAACTTGGGTGGTATCATCAGGAGAGTCTCCTGAAAAATCTCTGAAATTTTGGTGCTGCTAACCTAAAAACTGCTCACCCTGGAGACCAAAAACTGAAAAAACACTAAAAAATACCCAAATACCCACAAACGCTGCAATTTTTGTGTCCCCCACAAGAGGGCGCCCGGTGCAACACGCGCACCCTGGCTCCCTGGTAGCTTCGCCTCTGAAGTTTGCTTATTTAATTTAGTTGTCTACTAAAATATTCATGCCCCACCTTTCTCTTTGGATCTGTTCTGAAGCACTCAGTCTAAGGAGCCTTCCTCCAAATTAAGTGATTAGGAAAACCAACATAAGCTGGAGGAAGGTTCCTAGGAAGTGGATCCATCTCAGTATCCTTGTGTAATCCTTACAAGAGCCAGGATTATTCCCAGCCAGCAAAGAAGGGCTGGGAAGCAGCTGTCCTACAGATTGCTTTCCTAGATGGTAGCAAGTTCTTGTAGGCTCTCTGCCACATTGACCCGTGGAAAGAAAAGAGAATGGCCTCTCTGCGGCCTTCAAAAAGCCCAAGGGGGCTTTGTGCCATTTCTTCCAGACCAGCCATTCTCAAACAGGGTTCCGTGGTACCCTGGGGTGCCGTGAGCATGTCCCAGGGGTACCGCGGCAACACTACTGCCACCCCCCCCCCATTTTTGTGGTGTCTCCCACCGGCGCCAGCAAGGACATGGAGCTGGCCCATGGGGCAGGGCCTGCCACAAGGTCAGCAGCCACCACCACCCCCAGTGCTTCCCTTCACCCTGGGAGGGGAAGGTGGGGTGTGTGGCAAGCAGGGGCAATGGGAGGGGAAGGTGGAGGGTGGCGGCAGGGGTACCGTGAGATATGAAGAGTGAGGTCAAGGGTACCCTGACCTCGAAAAGGTTGGGAAACACTGCTCCCAGACCCTCACAAAAAGGAAGTCCAGGGGGCACCTCACCTGGATGACCCCGTTGGACCAGCTGATCCAAAAGCTCCGGAACTCCTCCCACGCAAGGAGGCCAGCTGTCTCCGCACTGGCCACTGGCTCCCCCATCTTGCTGCTGGAAATCCACGTCCTGGAGTTCTGATGCCCACCAATGACAATCTCCGTCATTTCTGCCGTGTCGTGGGGGCTACCAGACAAGGCAATGTGGGCGTTGTTGTGCGCCTTCACAGCAACGCTGAAGTGTGTCATATGGGAGGGTTTCTGCACATATTGGTACTCATACTTATTAGGAGTAGAAATATGAATTTTCTCTAGTCAAAAACAAAAAAATGCAAGTCATTAGAGGCCATTCTCACTCATAGAATCATAGAGTGGGAAGAGACCCCAAGGGCCATCAAGTCCAACCCCCTGCAATGCAGGAACACATAATCAAAGCACTCCCGACATATGCTGATCCAGCCTTTGTTTAAAAACTTCCAAAGAAGGAGACTCCACCACTCTCCGAGGCAGTGAATTCCACTGTCAAACAGCCCTGACAGTCAGGGAGTTCTTCCTAATGTTTAGGTGGAATCTCCTTTCCTGCACCTTGAATCCATGACTCCGTGTCCTAGTCTCTGAGGCAGCAGAAAACAAGCTTGCTCCCTCTTCGACATGACATCCCTTCAAATATTTAAACATGGTTATCATGTCACCCCTTAACCTACGCTTCTACAGACTAAACATCGCCAGCTCCCTGAACCTCTCTTCGTAGGCCATGGACTCCAGACCCTTTACCATTTTGGCTGCCCTCCTCTGGACCCGCTCCAGCCGGTCAGTATCCCTCCTGAACTGCGGTGCCCAGAACTGTACACAATATTCCAGGTGAGGTCTAACCAACGCAGAATAGAGAGGTACAGTTACATTCCTCGATCTTGACACTATACTCCTATTGATATAACCCAGAATCGCATTGGATTTCTTGGCTGCCGCATCACACTGCTGACTCATTTTCAGTTCATGGTCTACTAAGACTCCCAGATCTCTTTCGCAGGTAGTGTTGTCAAGCCAGGTGTCACCCATCCTATATCTGTGCATTTCATTTTTTCTGCCTATGTGTAGTATCTTACATTTATCTCTGTTGAAACTCATTTTGTTTGTTTTGGCCCAGCTGTCTAATCTGTCTAGGTCATTTTGAATTCTGACTCTGTCCTCTGGGGTATTAGCTACCCCTCCTAATTTGGTGTCATCTGCAAATTTTATTAGCATGCCCTCTATTCCATTATCCAAGTCGTTGATAAAAATATTGAATAGTGTTGGGCCCAGGACAGAACCCTGTGGCACCCCACTAGTCACTTCTTTCCAAGATGAAGATGAGCCATTAATTAGCACGCTTGAGTTCGATCAGACAACCAATTAGAAATCCATTTAATAGTAGCATTGTCTAGTCCACATTTCACTAGTTTACTTGTGAGAATATTATGGGGCACCTTGTCAAAAGCTTTACTAAAATCCAGATATGCTACATCCACAGGTCTACCAAGCTTGTCACTTTATTAAAAAAAGAGATAAGATTGGTCTGGCATGACTTAAGAACATAAGAATATAAGAAAGAGCTCGCTGGATCAGACCAGAGTCCATCTAGTCCAGCACTCTGCTAGTCGCAGTGGCCCACCAGGTGTCTTTGGGAGCTCACATGCAGGATGTGAAAGCAATGGCCTTCTGCTGCTGCTGCTGCTCCCAAGCACCTGGTCTGCTAAGGCATTTGCAATCTGAGATCAAGGAGGATCAAGATTGGTAGCCATAGATCGACTTCTCCTCCATAAATCTGTCCAAGCCCAGTTTAAAGCTCTCCAGGTTAGTGGCCATCATCACCTCCTGGGGCAGCATATTCCAAACACCAATCACACGTTGCGTGAAGAAGTGTTTCCTTTTATTAGTCCTTATTCTTCCCCCCAGCATTTTCAATGGATGCCCCCTGGTTCTAGTATTGTGAGAAAGAGAGAAAAATTTCTCTCTGTCAACATTTTCTACCCCATGCATAATTTTATAGACTTCAATCATATCCCCCCTCAGACATCTCCTCTCCAAACTAGAGTCCCAAATGCTGCAGCCTCTCCTCATAAGGAAGGTGCTCCAATCCCTCAATCATCCTTGTTGCCCTTCTCTGCACTTTTTCTATCTCTTCAATATCCTTTTTGAGATGTGGTGACCAGAACTGAACACAATACTCCAAGTGCGGTCGCACCACTGCTTTACATAAGGGCAAGACAATCTTTGCAGTTTTATTAACAATTCCTTCCCTAATTATCCCCAGCATAGAGTTTGCCTTTTTCACAGCTACCATGCATTGAGTTGACATTCGCATGGAACTATCAACTAAGATGCCCAAATCCTTTTCCTGGTCTGTGACTGATAGCACTGACCCCTGTAGTGTGTATGTGAAGTTTGGATTTTTTGCCCCATGTGCATCACTTTAGATTTTGCTACATTGAACTGCATTTGCCATTTCTTTGCCCACTCTCCTAATTTATCAAGGTCCGCTTGGAGCTCTTCGCAACCCTTTGCGGTTCTCACAACCCTACCTAATTTGGTATCATCCACAAACTTGGCCACCACGCTACCCACCCCTACTTCCAGGTCATTTATGAATAGGTTAAAGAGCACTGGTGCCAAAACGGATCATTGGGGGACACCACTCCCTACATCTCTCCATTGTGAGAACTTCCCATTTACACCCACCCTTTGCTTCCTGTTTCTCAACCAGTTTTTAATCCATAGGAGGACTTTCCCTCTTATTCCTTGACTGCTGACTTTTCTCAATAGTCTCTGGTGAGGAACTTTGTTTTTCAGAAACCCATGCTGACTTTTTGTGATCACAGTATTCCCTTCTAAGTGCTGTCAGACTGTCTGTCTAATGATCTGCTCCAGAATCTTCCCTGGTATCGATGTCAGGCTGACTGGATGGTAATTATTAGGGTCCTCCTTTTTCCCCTTTTTGAAGATGGGGAAAACATTAGCCCTCCTCCAGTCCACTGGGAGAACTCCTGGAGATTATAGCAAGTGGTTCTGAGATTACTTCTGCCAGTTCTTTTAATACCCTGGGATGCAGTTCATCAGGCCCTGGAGATTTGAATTAGTTTAAAGTAGCTTGGTATTCCTGCACTACCTCTTTATTTATTTTGTGCTGCATTTCTCCTACTGTATCTTCTGTTTCTTTTTCTCCTGGATGTGCAGTGTTTCCTTCTTGGGAAAAGACTGAGGCAAAGAAGGTGTTGAGTAGTTCTGTCTTTTCTCCATCTCCTGTTAGTATTTTGCCATCCCCTCCATGCACTGACTCTATCCCATCATTTTTCTTCCTTTTGCTGCAGACATAACCAAAAAAGCCTTTTTTGTTGTTTTTAACCTCTCTGACAAGCCTCAGCTCATTGTGAGCTTTAGCTTTTCTGACTTTCTCCCTACAAATCCTGGTTATTTGTTTGAATTCCTCTTCGGTGATTTCCCCCCTTTTCCATTTCTTGTCCATGTCCTCTTTAAATCTTAGCTCAGTTGAAAGTTCTTTAGACAGCCATCCTGGTTTCCTTAGACACCTCCCATTTTTCCTCCTCATTGGAACTGTTTGAAATTGTGCCCTCAAGATCTCACTTTTAAGAAACTCCCAGCCATCATGCACTCCTTTCTCTTTTAGTATTTTTGACCATGGGATCACGCCCAGTAGATTCCTAAGCTTACTGAAATCTGCTTTCTTAAAATCTAGAATGTGTGTATGGCTATGCTTAGCATCCCCTTTCCACAGTATAACAAACTCCAGAAGAACATAATCACTCCCACCTAAGGATCCTACCACTTTCACTCCACTAATCAGGTCATCATTATTGGTTAGGAGCAGATCTAAAATGGCAGTTCCCCTTGTTGCTTCTTCCACCTTCTGGACCATGAAATTGTCTGCAAGGCAAGTGAGAAATTTGTTGGACCTGACTGTCATGGAAGAGTTTGACTCCCAGCAAATATCCGGATAATTGAAATCTCCCATTACTACTATTTCTCTTCTTTGTGCAAGTTTGGTCATCTGTTCCAAGAATGCCTCATCCATCTCTTCAGACTGGCATGGGGGTCTATAATAGACCCCCACAATTAGATCAGTGTTGTTTCTCTCCCCTTTTATTTTTACCCAGATGCTCTCCGTCTGGCTTGGAGGATTTAAGTCATGGACCTACTCACAGCTGTAACAGACTTTTACGTATAATGCTCCTCCTCCTTTCCTATTTGATCAGTTTCTCTGAAATAGATTATACCCTTCCATTCTTATGTTCCAATCATGAGACTCATCCCACCAGGTTTCAGTGATGCCTATAAGATCATATTTGTTTTGCTGCGTTAAGAGTTCAAGTTCATCTTGTTTATTTCCCATACTCTGTGCATTGGTGTAGAGACATCGAAGGCCATGGTGCATTTCCTCTGGCTGCTTCTTTAAGATTCTTTCCCTCCTGCTGTTGCCTTCTTGACCTATTCGCTCAGTTCTCTCTATAACCTTTGGACTACCATCATTATCATTTTTTGAACTCCTATCTATTTGAATACTGTCTCCCTCCCCCACATAACTCAGTTTAAAGACCTTCTAATCAGGTTTGTGAGCCTCCTGGCAAAGATGTTTCTTCCTACAGGCGTGAGGTGCAATCCATCCCTTGCCACCTGTCCCTCTTCATGAAACCACAGACCATGGTCCAAGAACCCAAATTGTTTCTGGCGGCACCACTGACGAAGCCAATTGTTCACCTCCACTATTCTTCTTTCTCTCCATGGGCCGCATCTTTCAACCGGGAGATGAGAAGACAACTTGTACATCCAGATGTCCCGAAAGCTTCTTTCCCAGAGCCTCAAAATCCCTTCTGATGTCCCGAAAGCTACGTCTTGCAGTGTCATTTGTTCCCACGTGGATCAGAAGGAACGGGTAATGGTCAGCGGGCTTAACAAGTCTCGTCAGCCTCTCAGTGACATCACAAATTTTTGCCCCAGGGGGACAGCATACCTCTCGTGACATCTTATCAGGTCTGCAAATCGCTGCTTCTGTTCCCCTCAGCAGGGAGTCCCCAACCACTACTACACGTCTCCTCTGATGTGTTGCCATTCCGTGGGCTGAACCTTCTATTGCTTGCACGTTCTCTGAGGTGTTATTTCATATACAAAATGCATAAAACTTAGACTGAATAAAAGATATTTGCAAGGGCGGATATGGACAGCTCCAGTTCACAGACAAAGCACTTTATATACTTGTGCCTTAAGACAGAGGCTTCTTGCCTGACAATAACATTCCCAGATCCTTTCCAGCTTTTGGAGCGTGCTATATCAATTTCAAGAGAAAGAAGAAATGGACAGATCTCCTTACTGTGTCGGAACGGAGCCCTGGAATTCCTTGTGTGCGCTGGAACTCAGCAAGGCACCACTTGTCTTGGAAAAGTTGCAGGAGAGAAAGGGGGGATATAAATCCAAACTCCTCCTCCTCCTCCTCCTCCTCTTCTTCTTCTTCTTCCTCCATTTAACCTCCCCTTCGTTGTGTTTCCCGATTGGTTCCACAAGGCACACACGTTCTGCTGGGGATTTCAAGCTCCTCCTTTTCCCTTCTGGGCTATGAGACGGCATAGTCCACCCACGCTTGTCTTATGCTGGTCCAAGTTCAAAGGCTGGTGTAGCTGGCGATAACTTGTTCCAAAGTGGTGAAACAGTCCAGAAAGTCTTCCTCTTCTATCCCAAACTTGGTGTACTGGTGAACATAAGCCTTGGAAGCCAACATTTTCCAAGCCTTTGACACGACACCGTCGACGGGCTTCAGTAAAAGCTGGCTGTTGCTGGCCAAGGAAGCAGACTTCTCATACTTGTTGAAGGCTCTCGGGGTCTTCCAGACGGCCAGGGTTCTCTTGAGGTGTTGCTCAGTTGCTCCTGTGCATCTTCTTTATCCTTGTCCTCGCTGAGAAGGGAGAGAACTTCAAAACGATTTTGTAGGTTTAAGCTCAAAGAATGCTCTGTTTCTCCATAGACACTCTGCTTTGTGTCACATTTTTCCAATTGTCCAAATCCAGGACTTGAGAGCAGCCATCTGCCTCAGAGAGATTGTCGATGCGTTCCTCACCCGGTATTGTCAGCTCCACTGTGTTGATGAAATCTTCCTTATTCCTAATGTCTTGAAGCGTAGATACTTGCGCCTCAAGCTGCTGGACCTTCTCTTCTAAGAGAGCAACCAACTTACACTTGCTGCAAATGTAGCTACACACATCCTCCAGCAAAAACAAACAAACATCCCACAGCTGTTGCAAGTAACTGCAGCAACTCCCCCGCCAGCCATATTTACTTGTTAAATAGTGCAGGGCCTCCTGTAAGAATTTCTGAACCCCCAAAGTTCTCCCTTTACCTACGTAGACAAGTCCCTGTATATTGCACTCCAAGAACCAGACTTAATGGCTGAACCCCTGGTCCCTTGCTAAGGCTCCAAGGTACCTTCTACTATCCCTTAAAACATACGTCCTTATTGAGTAAAAACAAGTGCGGCGCACGCCGCTGCTTCCAGAGAGTGAGCAACAGAACTAATAGCAAACCCCACCTCTCAATTAGCCCCACCTCTCAGCAGGCACACAGCCTGAACAAAGAAAAAAGTTATACTTTCAACAACTCAGTTATACTTTCATGACCACCAGGCTCCCAGCATGCATTGCTCACATCTCCACAGCATCACATCTTCAGCAATGGGGACCTCTCCCCCTACTTCCCTGGAGCCCTGCACTACATCTATTGATGGAGATTGGAAACTAATCTTTAGAAGAAGAAGAAGAAGAAGAAGAGTTTGGATTTATATCCCCCCTTTCTCTCCTGTAGGAGACTCAAAGGGGCTTACAATCTCCTTGCCCCTCCCCCCTCACAACAAACACCCTGTGGGGTGGGTGGAGCTGAGAGAGCTCCAAGAAGCTGTCACTAGCCCAAGGTCACCCAGCTGGTGTGTATGGGAGTGTACAGGCTAATCTGAATTCCCCAGATAAGCCTCCACAGCTCAGGTGGCAGAGCGGGGAATCAAACCCGGTTCCTCCAGATTAGATACATGAGCTCTTAACCTCCTACGCCACTGCTGCTCCTGCCTTCAAGACCAGAGAAACAGACAAACATCCAGTCCCCAGAGGATCCAAATCAATAAATCCCCCCCGCCCTGGCCCCTGCTGCTGAGCTGACAAGATCCACAAGTTCTCAACAACTAGTGATGGCAGTCAAGCCACTACTGAAAGTGAACGTGCTGCCGGGCTTCTCGGGGTCACTGGCGCCGCAGGGGCACTGGAAACCGGAGTGCCCGAGACTGCAGTTGGGACCATCTGCAGTTGGGACGGTCGGGGCGGCCTGCACCCCTGAGCTCAGAGCCGAAACCATTGGAGGACTTGAGAACCGAGCCGGAGCCGCTGCGGCATCTTGGGCGTCAGGGCGGAGGCGGTTTCACTTTTCATTTTTGAGGAGGCAACTGCAAACTTGCTCGGAGTGTTTGAATACCTTCCCCGGGCCCCAGAGAGCTAAGTCGAGCGCTTTCATCGATATTCCTGAGGCAATATAAACCAGGCAATCCGGGGGTGGTGGTGGTGGCAGAGACTTCCCTTACGCAGGCTTCCTGGGTGGCCTCAGGAGGAGTCTCAAATAGTGCAGCCCAGTTGGGATTGGTGCAAATTTGAAAAAAAGGGGCAGTGGAGACATCAAGGACACCCCTCCAGCGGTAAGAGGGCCAGAGTTGAGCGTTTTCCCCACAGATTGATCCCCTTCAGGGCACTCCCCATGCTGAGGATCACCGGAATGGAGTGTGCTGGCTTAGCATGGGAGGCCGAGGAGAGTTGGCTGTCCTGTGGGTGTACCGATCGTCTAGCGCACCAGCAGACACCCTGCCACAGCTCCTGGAGGTGGTGGCCAATTGGGCATTGCAGCTCCCTAGACTTGTTGTGCTGGGGGACTTCAACGTCCATGTGGACTCCACCTTGAGTGCAGTTGGATGCGGACCTAGTGTCATCAATGGCGACGCTGGGATTCTCCCTGATTAACTCCGGCCCAACGCATGAAGCTGGTCGTACTCTGGATCTGGACTTCGGTTCGGGTGTTGATATGGTCGTATCCTCTGTGGAAAGAGTGTCATGGTCCGACCACTATGCCCTGAAGGTCTGGGTGGACTTGCCGCATCACCCCTGTCTATTTTTGCCCACCCGTGGAGACTTATGGATCCAATTGGTTTCTGAATGCTCTGGGGGACCCTGAGCCCACGGGCACCCTCGATGACCGAGCGCAAGACTGGAATTCCAGGCTCTCTGAGGCCACCAATGTGGTTGCTCCTCAACGTCCTCTGAGTCCCCATTCACGGCTGGCCCCTTGGTATACTGAGGGGCTTCGTCAGATGAAAAGTGAGCTCAGACGGCTAGAGCGAATGAGGAGGAACCGGGTTTGATTCTCTGGAGGAACCGGGTTTGATTCTCCGCTCTGCCGCCTGAGCTGCGGAGGCTTATCTGGGGAATTCAGATTAGCCTGTACACTCCCACACACGCCAGCTGGGTGACCTTGGGCTAGTCACAGCTTCTCAGAGCTCTCTCAGCCCCATCTACCTCAGAGGGTTTTGTTGTGAGGGGGAAGGGCAAGGAGATTGTCAGCCCCTTTGAGTCTCCTACAGGAGAGAAAGGGGGGACATAAATCCAAACTCTTCTTCTCTTCTTCTTTCAGTCCGGCTTCCGTGCTGGGCGTGGGACGGAGATGGTGCTCGCTGCCGTCACAGACACACTCCGCATCCAGCTTGACCAAGGCAGATCAGCGCTCCTGGTTTTATTAGATCTTACTGAAGCGTTTGATATGGTCGATCACGATCTTTTGACCCACCGCCTGGCCGTCTCTGGGGTCCGGGGCATTGCCTTGCAATGGCTCGCCTCGTTCCTCCGGAATCGGACTCAGCAAGTGAGGTATGGGGACGGAGCATCCCAACGGTGCCCACTTCAATGTGGGGTGCCACAGGGGGTCCTATTATGCCTTTTGTTATTTAACATCTACATACAACCCCTTGCTCAGCTGGTGCAGAGTTTGGGGCTGATTTGTCACCAGTATGCTGATGACACTCAGCTCATTCTGTTGATGGAGGGGAGACCAACCTGTGCTCCTGTGGCTCATGAGCTTTGTTTGGAGGTGGTTGCTGGTTGGTTGAAGCAAAGCAGGTTAAAACTTAATCCATCGAAGACAGAGGTCCTGTCACGGGGGCAGGGACGGGGTTTCAGCCACCGTTGCTGGAGGGGGCTCCTTTATCGGTAGCCCCCTCTGCCCGGACCCTGGGGGTTTGCCTGGATTCAGTCCTCTCTACGGAGACCCAGGTTGTCCGCACTGCCCAGGTGGCGTTTTTCCACCTGCGCCAAGCACACCAGCTGGCCCCTTACCTCTCCCAGTCTGACCTGGCCACAGTGATCTATGTGACAATCACCTCCAGGTTAGACTATTGCAGTGGTGGCGAACCTATGGCACGAGTGCCAGAGGTGGCACTCAGATCCCTCTCTGTGGGCACGCGCAAACAGAGTCCCCCCCCCACACACACACATCCAGGCTTGCCTGGGCTGCTGGGCTCGATTATTATCATTAAACCTAAGACCTAGTTTTGGGGAAGCAGTGTAGGTAACCCTGTTAAGCGCTGTTAAACCCCACTGATTTTCATGCGAAGAACTAAAGCGCGATCCTTTACCTGGGACTAAGCTCGGTTTCTGGCAATGGGGCTTGCTTCTGAGCAAACCCTCCTAGGGTTGTGATTCACCCATTGGAAGAGTTGCACAGTTGCTTCAAAGCAAAGCCACCGACTTCCACCAAGCTTACTCCTGAGTAAGGTATGCCTCGGAGCCGGCCATTTTTTCTAAAGTAAAGCCTCAGTATTCAGGTTAAATTGCCGCGTTGGTGCTTTGCGATAAATAAGTGGGTTTTGGGTTGCAGTTTGGGTACTCGGTCTCAAAAATGTTCAGCATCACTTGACTATTGTAACTCACTCTATGCGGGCCTTGGAGTTGTTGTTACCTGATGTTTTAATTGGAATTTTACTGACTGTGTTTTATTGATTTGTACACCGCCCAGAGCCCTTCGGGGATGGGGCGGTATATTAAATGTGTATAATAAACAAACAAACAAACAGACAACCCCCTCCCCACTAATCTGTTTTCCATTTGAGGGCAGCTTTTGGCTACTCCCCAAAGACAGAGAAAAGCATCCTTGAAACAGCGGGTCACATAAAGAGGCTGGGCTGAGTGACCCAGGCCCTTTGGACCCGTTGCCATCCGGAAACCAGCAAGCAGAATCAAAGCAGGGTTCCACAGAGCTCCCCAAAGCGAACCTGAAGGGTTCCAAGTGTGCAACTCCTGTCCTGTTTCAATTCTCCACTCACTGTAGCACCACCTTCCCCACACAAAGGCAGGGTGGCTGCGATCCTCCCACTGCTGGGAAGGAAGTCCAGTACAGCAACGTCTCCCTTCTCTGTATTGCGAAGGCTTTCACGGCCAGAATCACTTGGGTGCTGTGTGGTTTCCAGGCTGTCTGGCCGTGTTCTAGCAGCATTCTCTCCTGATGTTTCGCCTGCATCTGTGGCTGGCATCTTCAGAGGATCTGATGGTAGGAATGGAAAGCAAGTGGAGTATATATACCGTGAGGTCAAAAGGTGAGGCCCTCTAAATAGAGTAGCCTGGCATGTGAGTCACAGAAAAGTCTGTAGCATGGGAGTAACAATGAAGATAGCAAGGTCAATAGGTGACAATTTGGACAATAGGTGACAACATGGACAATTTCAACAGGAAGGAAGAAACCATGAAAATGAACAGAATTTGGCTGCCAGTGTTGAAAAACTCTAGAATCAAGACAGTGACTGATCAGCTCCACACAAACACAGAACAACTATAAACTATAGCACTCAAAGGGAACAAAGACCAGGATACTTCTATTCAGATCCATTCACCTATTGACCTTGCTATCTTTATTTATTTATTTATTTATTTATTTATTTATTTATTTATTCATTTATTTATTTATTTAATTAAATTTATAGGCCGCCTCATCCCCGAAGGGCTCGAGGCGGCTCACAACACGGTTGTTTCCCACAGCAATTGATACAGTATAAAATTAACCCATTAAAATCAGCAGCAGTTAATAACAATAAATAAATTAAAATAACAAGATTGTGTAAGACACATATACACAGGCATATACACATATACACATCTTCATTGTTACTCCCATGCTACAGACTTCTCTGTGACTCACATGCCAGGCTACTTCTATTCAGAGGGCCTCACCTTTTGACCTCACGGTATATATACTCCACTTGCTTTCCATTCCTACCATCAGATCCTCTGAAGATGCCAGCCACAGATTCAGGCGAAACGTCAGGAGAGAATGCTGCGAGAACACGGCCATATCTCCCTTCTCTGTTTTGCACTTTGCTCCCTCCCTCCCTCCCTCCCTCCCTCCCTCCCTCCTGTCAAACTGTCACTTCTGCATCTCAACTTAACTAGTTCCTGTTTGGGAAGGGAGGGGACGGGGACAAGAAAGGGAGGGGGGCAAAATTGGCGGTGCTGGGAAAGTCTCAGGAAGGCTCATCCAGGGCTACACAGCTACTGTGGAAGCCGCGCATTTGCCGGGGCGCGTGACCCATGAGCCGCCTCTCCCCTCAGGCTGCCCCACCCCCTCCTGCTCAGCTGCTTCAGGGCTCTTTTACCATTAGGACAGAAGAAGACGCTGTAGGTGTACTCCCTGGTCAACCCCTCTGGCTGCAAAAGACAGAAAGAGCATGTCAGACCCCCCCCAGGGAAAACACACGAGGTTTCTGCAGCAGAGGGAGCTCGGCACCCCCGCCACAGAGCCACCTGGAGCGTACAAAGAGTGTGTCCACCCCCGAGGAGAGGGTTTACCTCCACAAGGATGCTCCTCTGGATGTAGTCTACCCCGACCGGGGCCTGCCTGTCCAGGGAGAAATCCTCGGCCTGTTTGTTGCCCTTTGCCAACTGCAGTGGGTCCTGGCAGCAGCTGCTTCCTCCATAAGCAAAGGCTTTGGCTGGCAGGAGACAAAAAGAACAGGTGAGCTTCTTCGTGGAGTCCAAGACGTGCGTTTGTGTGGCTAATCTGGTGGCAGGAAGGCGGAGGCCGATTTTGAAACAAATAAATACAGTGAATAAGCTGGACCTTGGAGGGTTTCACTGAGCACAGAATCTGCCTGTGGTCAGCAAGAAGAAGAAGAAGAAGAGTTTGGATTTATATCCCCCCTTTCTCTCCTGCAGGAGACTCAAAGGGGCTGACAATCTCCTTGCCCTTCCCCCCTCACAACAAACACACCCTGCTCCTGCTGTTGGGAGGTGGGTGGGGGCTGAGAGAGGCCTCGGCTGTGTAGCCTTGGTCAAAGGTCACCCAGCTGGCGTGTGTGGGAGTGCACAGGCTAATCTGAATTCCCCAGAGAAGCCTCTCCACAGCTCAGGCGGCAGAGCGGGGAATCAAACCCGGTTCCTCCAGATTAGATACACGAGCTCTTAACCTTCTATGCCACTGCTGCTTGAAGAAGAAGAAGAAGAAAAAGAGTTTGGATTTATATCCCCCCTTTCTCTCCTGCAGGAGACTCAAAGGGGCTGACAATCTCCTTGCCCTTCCCCCCTCACAACAAACACCCTGGGAGGTGGGTGGGGCTGAGAGAGCTCCGAGAAGCTGTGTAGCCCAAGGTCACCCAGCTGGCGTGTGTGGGAGTGCACAGGCTAATCTGAATTCCCCAGAGAAGCCTCCCACAGCCTCAGGCTGACCCAGAGCAGGGGAATCAAACCCGGTTCCTCCCAGATTAGACCTGACTCTCTTAACCTCCTATGCACCAATAACCCCTCCTACGCCGCTGCTGCTCCAATGTTGGTACTGATTAGGCCGGCTGGCTACGTGGAAATGCCTGGTAAAAAAAGGTCCGTCTTGCAGGCCCCGCAGAACTCCTTGCTGAACAAGATGGCGCCCGGCCTAACAGTTCCCACTTTCTGCCACCCCCTTGTAGGATCGGTGCTTCCGTTTTTAGACTCCTGGGTGAGGTCTTGCAGCGTTGCTGGTCAATTGCAGCTTGCAAATGGGGCTGGTTAAGGAGATCCAGAATGGGGCATTGTGTCTGGGAGACTCGGGTTTGAATCCACGCTCTGTGGTGGGAGCTGGCCCGGTGACCTTGGGCCCATCTCACACGCTTTGGGCCTAATCTGCCTCATCCGGAAACCGTGGTTGTAAAAATGGAGAGGTGAACCATGTAGAAGAAGAAGAAGAAGAGTTTGGATTTATATCCCCCCTCTTTCTCCCCTGCAAGGAGACTCAAAGGGGCTTACAAACTCCTTTCCCTTCCTCTCCCCACAACAAACACCCTGGGAGGTGGGTGGGGCTGAGAGAGCTCCGAGAAGCTGTGACTAGCCCAAGGTCACCCAGCTGGCGTGTGCGGGAGTGCACAGGCTATTCTGAATTCCCCAGAGAAGCCCCCACAGCTCAGGCGGCAGAGCGGAGAATCAAACCCGGTTCCTCCAGATTAGATACACGGGCTCTTAACCTCCTAACTCTTAACCTCTCAGGGTTCAAACGCTGAGAGCTCCACCCCCCGCCCACCCGAGAGGCAAGACTGACCCGTGATGTTGTTCTGGCCCAGTTTGCTGAAGGAGAGAACCACCAAAGTGGGCTTGGCTTCGCCAGGGGCCACGCACTTCTTCCTGGCCAAGTGGTGTTTCCCGGGGTGCCCAACAAACTTGATGCCTTTTGGAACCGCTATCTTGACATGAACCTGCCGAGAAAGATGACTCTGCTCCCAGCCCTCCTTCCAACCGCATGGCTCAGCCAGCAGGGAGGCGGGCGACCGCTCTTGGGCACGAGGGGCAGCTGCCGCTCCCTGCCCAAACCCCACCCTTGGCCAGACAAGCCAGCCTTACCTCCAAGCACACCGCCAGGTAATTGTGGATGGTGAGCGGGATCTTCGTCTGTTCCCCACGGATGACGCGGTACGGAAGGGTGAACTCGACGAAAAACGCCTTGAAGGTCCTCAGTCTCACCTGTCCGGCCAGACCCATCCCTCTCTCCTCAGACATCCCCACAGCCTCCGTCAGCCACGTAGTGACGGAGTCGGGGACTTCCACCTGCAGCTGGATTTCGCCGGACACCTGGCTGCAAACAGGGAGCAGGAGAGACACAGGGGATATGGGTGTCCTGTTCGGGTCGAGGGTGGCCACCAAGGGGCACCCCAGATCTACTGCAGAACAAATGCAGCCAAGCTGCTTCCGAATTAGCGGATAACTGGGAAACCAACGTGGCCACCCACTTTTGACAGATTTCTTCATTTGTCTAGGTGACACCAATGAAAATGGTTATGTATTCCTTCGATTTGGAGTGCCTTGCCATCTAAAGGACCCACTTTCCAGCTTGTTTCCCCCCTCTCTGGGAGGGTTTTAACTGGGGTTTTAATGCTGACGCCATCTTTATTAATTACTGCTGTGTTTTAATTCATTTTTAATTTTAATGGGGTTTTGTTTGTATATGCTGTGTGGAAATTATGTTGTGCACCGCCCAGAGCCCTTCGGGGATAGGGCGGTATACAAAACCCATTAAATAAATGAATGAATGAATGAATGAATGAATGAATGAATGAATGAATGAATGAATGAATGAATGAGTATCTTGCCCAGTATCTTCCAGTTCCTTCTGTTTTGGTTTTCATCTTCCTGTCTCCCCCAAGACCTCATTTGTGACATTTTAAAAAAATGTAAATGTGCAGCTGCCACCTGACATACTGTATATACTGTATATATGTATCTGTGTAATTTTAATTTCAGATATACCCATTAGAAGCCTCAAAGAACTGATGGAAGTTGTTTGAACATACTGGCATACTGAGGAAGACGCACGAAAAACGTTCTTTACGCGCGAGACGCTTCTATGTAGAACCTACAGAATTGATACATGGACTATATGGAACTGAAGTTTTGTTTCTGAATAGAGAATTGAATGGACTAAGTGATTATTTATGTTTAGTGATAAGGGTTGGAATACTTATGCTGTATTTTTAAGAACCTTGTCAGAGAAATAAGGAAATGTAAATACAAATAGAAGTGTTGAGTTGTTCAATTATATATAAGATTAAAATATAAGATTAGACACAGCCAGAGTGCAACGTGTGTATTTTTGAGTTTATTTGGAAGAAAAAATAAGCCATGGTTTTGGCTGCAAAGAAAAAAAAGTAATAGTAAACATTGCATCATTTGTGGGGTTTCCGGGCTGTATGGCCGTGTTCTAGCAGCATTCTCTCCTGACGTTTCGCCTGCATCTGTGGCTGGCATCTTCAGAGGATCTGATGGAAATAAAGCAAGTGGAGTATATATACTTGTGGAATGTCCAGGGTGGGAGAAAGAACCATTTGCATTGATTAAAAGTGCTAAGGGTGCAATCCACCCATTTTAGCATATGTAAGTAGAATCTGGGCATTCCACAGGTATATGTACACTCCACTTGCTTTACTACCATCAGATCCTCTGAAGACGCCAGCCACAGATGCAGGTGAAACATCAGGAGAAAATGCTACTGGAACATGGCCATACAATCTGGAAAACCCACAACGCTCTAGTGATTCTGGACATGAACGTCTTCGACAATACTCAGAGGCTTGCTGGGCCAGAGTGCGCCCGGTGTGCACTCTGTGTTTTCGACCCCTCCCCCCGGTGCCCTGCCCCTCTGTCCCGCCCCCCTGACCAGCCTGGAAACGCGGCCTGTTCCCTTCAAACTAAAAATAGCTTGGTGGGAACTTCACTTCCCATGAGACCTGAGGCTCGCAAAGGGTACCCCCATCTCCTTAGCAAAGAATGGGGGAATGGGCACCCCCTTTGAGGGTCCATAACTTTGGACCCCCTAAACCAAAATGTACCAAACTTGGGGGGGTCCCATCAGGACAGCTTCCAGATGATACGCTGAAAGTTTGGTGCTGATACATCAAAAAATGCGCCCCCTGCAGGAACATCCCAGAAATTTGCCCAAGAATCTTTGTTCTGCATTGAGTTTTCTGTATCGCTGTCAATGGGGGTTGCAGGCTGGGGGGGGGGCACATTTCTGAAGACACAGTCTCAAAACTTTCAGGGTCTCATCAGGAGACTGCCCTGTTGATACCCCCCAGGTTTGGTGCAGTTTGGTTCAGGGGGGCCAAAGTTATGGACCCTCAAAACTGTAGCCCCCATCTCCTGTTAGCTCCCATTGGAAACAATGGGGGATGGGGCACCCCCTTTGGGAGTCCATAACTTTGGACTCCTTGAACCAAACCTCACCAAACCTGGGGGGTAGCATAAGGACAGTCTTCTGATGATACGCTGAAATTTTGGTGCTGATATGTCTAAAAAGCTGTTTAGACTAGAAAGCCCAGATTCTCCTTTTAAATCCCCCTTAAAGGGATAATCCACCCCAAAACAGCATCACTTTCAATGCTGCTTAGACTGGAGAGCCCAGATTCTCCTAGGCAGATTCTGCATGGGCCAAAAACAGAGGTGTGAAAATGGTGTGAAAATGGTGTAAACCCTTTAACACTGTTTTAAACCATTTTACAAATTAACCTTATGGGCCCATGGAAATAAGATTATTGGCTCAGAACAAATTGGGTTTACTAAAGGGAAATCTACATTAGACCATTCTACATTCTTCTAAATATGATGATATCTAAGTATGTCGCAAGGGGCAAATCCAACTTGTATTTTGCCTTTTTAGACCTAAAAGGGGCATTTGACTCGGTGAGCAGGGAACTTCTACGGGAAAAACTTTTAAAAATGGGCATAGATGGCAGGCTGCTTGCCCTTGTGAAAGCCTTGTATACTAACACCACTTTCCAAGTGTGATGTGATCGATCGGGAAAATTAACACCAAAAATTAAATCTTCCATAGGTGTCATAGGCTGCGTGTTGGCCCCTCTTCTATTCAATTTGTTTATTAATGATTTGTCCCTCGACCTGAGATCGGTCAATGCACCTTGCCCCAGCTTTGGTAATGTGACCCTACCATTGCTTTTATTTGCAGACGATGCACTATTACTCTCGAGAATGAAGTCGCGCCTAAATAGATTGAATGCAACAATTGTTGGACAACCCTGATCCTTCTCTCTGTATGATAGTGGCAGACTTTCTCCTGGAAATTACTAAATGCCAGTAGATTTCCTTCGACCTGTATTGTATTATGCTTTTTAATCCGTTTTTTATTATTGTTGTACTGTTGTCTATGCCAATAAAGGCTTGCTTCTCAGCCACAAATCACCAAGAAAAGTGGAAAGTGGCTGACCACATTGCAGCTCCAAGCAAGAAGACAAAGGACCTCCCTGGAAAAAGGAGGACAGCCAATGGCTCACGGGGCCTGACAAATCGCCAGCAGGCAGAAAACTTGCGGTCACCGCTGCCCAGAGGGAACATCCCATGAGGGGCAATCTCAGCAGACGTCTCCCTGCAACGGGCCCTGTCCCCATAGCCCAGTGAAGTCCAAGATGCCGGGGTGGCTGATCCCACCCCTCTGCCCCATTCCCAAAGGGGAGGACCCCAGGTGTGAGAAGGCCCGGTGGAGTTTGCAGCTCACAGGGAAGGCAGAAGCAGAAGACCCCAGAATTACCTGACATTCAAGCAGCGCCAAAGCCATGTCTCTGGGAAGAAAACTCTTTTCTTCTTCTCTGTCCTGTGGAAGATAAGAAATCCATGCCCAGAAGGGTTCAAAAATAGAAGGTACAAGGGGTAGAGTCACTACCCATAGGAGTGGCCCATGGTGAAGTACAAACAGAGCCTTTACGGCTCTGGCCCCTGCCTGGTGGAACACTCTCCCTCCAGCTTTCCGGGCCCTGTGGGATCTTGGTAAATTCCGCAGGGCCTGTAAGACTGAGTTGTTCCACCGGGCTTTTGGAGAAACCAGCCGCTGAGTATGCCCTCTCCCCTATACCATCGGGACCCGTTACTGGGATATATGGGTCCTTATTACTATCAGGACCCGCTACCTCTCCCTCCCCCTCCTAGGAGGATTAGGTTTTAGGTGGGAGGCCATCTTAGGACATAATCGTTGTTTTATTATATTTCTGGGAGTTTTGTACGATGTTTTTTATTTGTGATTTTATGTTGTACACCGTCCAGAGCCCTTCGGGGATGGGGCGGTATATTCAATCAATCAATCAATCAATCAATCAATCAATCAATCAACTATTATAATAAATGAATGAATTAATTTTAATAATAATTAATTAATTGAATTGAATAATGAATTTTATTATTATTATTATTATTATTATTATTATTATTATTATTATTATTATTATTATTATTATTATTATTATTATTATTATTATTAGATGATTCACTGGAACTTGTGCCACAACTACCATCTGCCTGTGACAAAGAACTGGTGGAATCACAAACCTGAAAAGGTCACTGAAAATGAACACATAAAACTACTCTGGGACTTCCGAATTCAGACTGACAAAGTTTTGGAACACAATACTCCTGACCTCACGATTGTGGAAAAAAAGAAAGTGTGGATAGTTGATGTTGCAATTCCTGGTGACAGAAGGATTGATGAGAAGCAACTGGAAAAACTTACACGATAATGAGGATCGGTTAAGGATTGAACTTCTACCTGAACTCTGTAACAAGTAACCAGTAAAGGTGGTCCCAGTGGTGATCGGCACACTGGGTGCAGTGCCTAAAGATCTTGAACGGCACTTAAAAACAATTGGCGCTGACAAAATCACCATATGTCAGCTGCAAAAGGCCACCCTACTCGGCTCTGCACGCATTATTCGTCGATACATCGCACAGTCCTAGATGCTTGGGAAGTGTCCGACGTGTGATGTAATACAAAATCCAGCATATTGATCTTGTTTGCTGTGTATAACTGTTTTGTATCAATAATAATAATAATAAAAACACTTCAAATAAATTACATTAAAAACAAAAAAAAGGGGGAAAATTAAAACCACTACTTAGGATTGCTACTAAACTTAACAAGATGCAGTCCTAAATCTCTAACTGCCTTCTCATGATCAAAGAAGAGGCCAAAAGCACCGAGGGGGGGGGGGGGGCTGTTCTGAAAAGGTCATTCTCATGCACCCACCAATCAAGCTTCTTTGATTGATGGAACAGTCGAGAGGACCTCTCCCTGGGATTTTAATTCTCAGGCAGGTATATATGGGAGAAAACAGCCCTTCAGATACCCTAGTCCCAAACCATGTACGGGCTTTAAACCGGCATTTTGAATTGGGCTTAGGAGGGTATCAGTAGCCATCGAAATTGCTATAGTATAAGGACTGCCAGCTCCCAATAGCTGGCCCCAACTAGCAGTCTAGTCACAGAGCTTTTCACTAGTTGCAGTCTCTGAACATTCTTCAAGGTTAGCCCCAAGTAGAGTGCGTTGCAAGAGTCTGAATGCCACGAAGGCGTGGGTCACTTCGGCTAGATCTGACTGAGCCAGGAAAGGACACAGTTGGCACACCAGCTGAAGCTGGGCAAAAGGACTGCAAACCACCACAGCCACCTGGATTTCTAAGGTGACAGCTGGGTCAGTATCTCTCCCAAGCTGTGAACCTGATTTTTCAAAGACAGGAGAGATCTGGTCTGCCTTTCTATTATGCCAATCAGGACAGGATTTCTGGTCGCTGAGCCAAGGGGGACATCTGACTCCCCCCCTCCCCCCATTTTGGCTGGAGTGAACAGCACCTTCCTTCAAGGTGCTGGTTCTGACCTTTAAGGCCCTTTACGGCCTGGGGCCCTCATACCTACGGGACCGTCTCACCCCTTACGTCCCGAGTCGTGCCCTCCGCTCTGCGGAGGCAAATCTACTGGTGGTCCCCGGCCCCTCCATGATGCGGCTGGCCTCCACGTGGGCCAGGGCGTTTACTACCCTGGCCCCGGCCTGGTGGAATGCCCTTCCTCCAGCAGTTAGGGCCCTGCGGGACCTTGGAGAGTTCCGCAGGGCCTGCAAAACGGTGCTGTTCCACCGGGCTTTTGGGGGGGTTGGCCGCTGAGCCCGCCCCTCGTGTTGTCCTGGGCACTGGCTATCTATTGGACCATCTGCCAACCCCCTCCCCTCCCAGGGTTTGATCACTGGGGTTGGGTGCCAGACGTCTTCTATTATTAATCAAATTATTTATTGAAGGCTACTACTGCTGCCGTAGTTTTATAGTTTTAAGGCTTTGTATTTTAACTGGGGTTATTCGATTTGTTTTATTGTATTATTGTTTGTTGTGCACCGCCCTGAGCCCTCTGGGGGTAGGGCGGTTTACCAAACCAAACCAAACCAAACCAAACCAAACCAAACCAAACCAAACCAAACCAAACCAAACCAAACCAATCAATCAGCAGTGGCGTACGAGGTTAAGAGCTTGTGTATCTAATCTGGAGGAGCCGGGTTTGATTCCCAGCTCTGCCGCCTGAGCTGTGGAGGCTTATCTGGGGAATTCAGATTGGCCTGTACACTCCCACACACGCCAGCTGGGTGACCTTGGGCTAGTCACAGCTTCTCGGAGCTCTCTCAGCCCCACCTACCTCACAGGGTGTTTGTTGTGAGGGGGGAAGGGCAAGGAGATTGTAAGCCCCTTTGAGTCTCCTGCAGGAGAGAAAGGGGGGATATAAATCCAAACTCAAACTCAAACTCAATCAAGGCATCCCTCTACCTTGGCAGAGCTTTGGAACGATGCGTGGAAGCAACCAGCGTGCCTGTGTGGGGCTGGAAGGCTGGCACGGCCTCGTCGGTGTACATGCTGCCGTGCTGTCTGTGACTTAAGTTGACAAGGTCCGTCATCACGACCAAGCCGGTTTCCTGGGCAACACAACAAATGGGAAAAGCCTGCTGTTAGAAACCAGTTCGGCCATCCTCACCCAAGAAGGCCACCCTTCAACCCTCTCCCCAAAATATCTGTAGATGGATAGAAAGGTCATTGAGCCACTGAGAATGTCTTGCCAACACACACAACCATTCCCAGGCAAAGAGCCATCTTCCCAGAGCTGCTTGGAAAACTGACTTCAGACGTTGCAAAGGGCTTTGAGTGGCATCTTCTGCACAGGAAAGAGGGAGCTGGTCTGTGAACAGAGCCCCCCCCCCCCCCGCCTAGGGTGCAGAGGCCAACAGCAGATGGACTGGAGGGGACAGTGGAGGGTTTCTCTGGAGGCTCTACCCACCATAAGAACATAAGAGCAAGCCAGCTGGATCAGACCAGAGTCCATCTAGTCCAGCTCTCTGCTACTCGCAGTGGCCCACCAGGTGCCTTTGGGAGCTCACGTGCAGGGTGTGAAAGCAATGGCCTTCTGTGGCTGTTGCTCCCGAGCACCTGGTCTGTTAAGGCATTTGCAATCTCAGATCAAAGAGGATCCAGATTGGGAGCCATAAATCGACTTCTCCTCCATAAATCTGTCCAAGCCCTTTTTAAAGCTATCCAGGTTAGTGGCCATCACCACCTCCTGTGGCAGCATATTCCAAACACCAATCACACGTTGCATGAAGAAGTGTTTCCTTTTATTAGTCCTAATTCTTCCCCACCATGGACTTCCCTTGTTCTGTGGACTCTCAAGAGACTTAAAAAGGCCAAAGGAAGGCCAATGGCTCCTGGATTGGTTAAAGCACCATTGGGAGAATAGCAGAAGCCTCCCTACTGCTCTTTAGAGAACAACCTTATTGCCAGGATGCAGTGGGTACCCTGCCCTGCCCTCTGGGGAGTGGAGCCCCCCACTGCGGGAGCTGGAGGGGTGAGGAAGGGGGATCCGGCCTCAGAGGTTGGGCTGCCGGCTGTCCCGGAAAAAAATTTGGCTTGTTCCCATGCCTTAATCAATGGAATTGAGCAAGTGCCATTTTGGACAGGATAGAGACAACTCTGTGTCCCTGAAACCACTGTGAGAGAAAGACACAGGAGTTCGCCCCAATAAAAACAAAGAAGAAGAAGAGTTTGGATTTATATCCCCCCCTTTCTCTCCTGCAGGAGACTCAAAGGGGCTTACAATCTCCTTGCCCTTCCCCCCTCACAACAAACACCCTGTGAGGTGGGTGGGGCTGAGAGAGCTTCGAGAAGCTGTGACTAGCCCAAGGTCACCCAGCTGGCATGTGTGGGAGTGTACAGGCTAATCTGAATTCCCAAAATAAGCCTCCACAGCTTCTGAAAGACAGGTGTGGGGCTGCAGGAATGCACATCTGCTGAGCAAGGTGCTGACATGAGGCATTCTGTAAGGTCGCAATGCAACCTCGATGGAAAGCCTGCTGTAGTTCCTGGCAGGGTGCCTGGAATAGTTATCAGTCGCTTTCTGCTTGCCTGTGTGAAACTGTCTGTGTTAGTTTCAGTGTGAGAACCTGGATTGTTTACGGGAACTTTGGCGGGAACTTATCTGAAGCCCGTAAAAGCGGCCGCTTGGGTTCTGGAAGTTAGTTCCCGCATTGCCTGTGTTTGACTAAGGATGCCAGCTCAATAAAGAACTTGCTACAGTTGCTTTTGACTGGACTTTACTGGTTCATTACACATTCGCCGCCTGCATGCTCGTGCAGCTGCACTCTAGCGCACGAAACGGCTGGCCGGGCAGCACTATCACCACAGCCATGGCAGAGCTTGGGCACAGACAGGACAACAAGCTGAAAAGACAACAGGGGAAACCTCACCGTAAAGGCAAAGCGGGCATCTTTGGTGACATCCCAGTGCCAGGGGAAGATGGAGGAACGGCGTCGGCGCCGGCGCAAAGACGCGCCCGGCCACCAGAAGTGCCCATCTTCCTTGGCGGCCCCAAAGAGGTCAGAGACGTCATAATCCGCCAGTTCCCGGAAGATCTGTGTGAGAAAACAAAGCCCACCCTTTGCAAAGAGTAGCGAGGCTCTGGCGACGGCCCACGTGCCCCAGGAAGCAACTGCTGGAGGTGAGAAGACCTGTGCTCAGAGGCCGTCTGAGCATGCTGCAACAACAGCACAAGGAAAGTTTGGCTTCTAGTTTCTGCTTGAAGGCCTCCGAGGGAACGTCTAACAGAGCGCAGGTCAAATCCAGCAGGGCTCTTCTTAGGCCCAAGACTGGGCTCTGGGAAACAAGCTAGTGGTGTCTCTCTAGAGCAGTGATGGCGAACCTTTTCGAGACCGAGTGCCCAAACTGCAACCCAAAACCCACTTATTTATCGCAAAGTGCCAACACGGCAATTTAACCTGAATACTGAGGTTTTAGTTTAGAAAAAAACGGTTGGCTCTGAAGTATGCGTTACTCGGGAGTAAGCTTGGTGGTAGTGGGTGGCTTTGCTTTGAAGCAACTGTGCGACTCTTCCAACGGATGAATCACGACCCTAGGAGGGTTTACTTGGAAGCAAGCCCCATTGCCTGCAACCGAGCTTACTCCCAGGTAAAGGATCGCGCTTTAGTTCTTCGCATGAAAACCAGTGGGGTTTAACAGCACTTAACAGGGTTACCTACACTGCTTCCCCAAAACTAGGTCTTAGGTTTAATGCTAATAATCGAGACCAGCGGCCCAGGCCAGCCTAGATGTGTGTGTGTGTGTGTGGGGGGGGACTCTGTTTGTGTGTGCCCACAGAGAGGGCTCTGAGTGCCACCTCTGGCACCCGTGCCATAGGTTCGCCACCACTGCTCTAGAGCTCTGCTCGCAGTCTCCTCTTTTTGACACAGCTCTTCAGGTGCACCCCACCTTCCCACCCCACCTGGGGGCCAGCTCACCTGTGAAGGCATCAGCTGGAAACCTGGCTTAAGCAAGTAAACACTTTTATCCACAGTAGCCAAGCAGACACAGCTCCCCTTTGCGGCTTTGATCTTGATGCCCACGGAGTCCCCCGGCCTAGTCTCATTTGCCGAAAATGCTACTGAAACCTGGCATTGGAAAAGAAGGCAGGCCCATCACCCCACAAGCCACCTGGAGTGGCCAGCGGGCCCCACGAGCAGCCGCTCCAAGGGTCGTCTACCTGGTTTTCAAAGAAGGGCTTGACAGAAAATTGCAAGCTGTCTGTCACCCCTTCTCCGTCCTCCCGCACATAATACACAAGGAGGCGGCCCAGGGGGGCCATGCTGGGGGTCACTGAGAAATGGAGGGACGTCTCACAGGCGTTCGTCTCGGCAGCAAGAGAGCCAACGGGGGCTAAAAGGAAAAAGGAAAGTCAGGGGTGCAAAACACACAAACAGAACAGGAATGAATCCTGCTGGAACAGAGCCAAGCCCAGCCCAGTGATAGACACAGTTGCTCGCCCAAGCCAAGAGTGGCAAAGCAGCCGCTGGTGAGAGAAGGTCTGTAGCCCACCAACCCTCTTCTTCCCGGCCCCTCCACCACTACCCCAGCCCCAACACTGTGCCTGGGAGGCGGGCCGCGTGGATGCTCCTGCTGGATGACGCAGCCGCCCGTCTGCTCCTCTGCTGGGTCACGTGGCTGGACTGCAGCCCGGACAGCACGATGTTCCCTCGGGACACCACTTCGTAGTGGAGAGTGAAATTGCACGGGCACGTGGATTTGACAGCCATGCTCGCCTCGTCTCCCACCTGAGAAGAAGAAGAAGAAGAAGAGTTTGGATTTATATCCCCCCTTTCTCTCTTGCAGGAGACTCAAAGGGGCTGACAACCTCCTTGCCCTTCCCCCCTCACAACAAACACCCTGTGAGGTAGGTGGGGCTGAGAGAGCTCCGAGAAGCTGTGACTAGCCCAAGGTCACCCAGCTGGCGTGTGTGGGAGCGCCCAGGCTAATCTGAATTCCCCAGGTAAGCCTCCACAGCTCAGGCGGCAGAGCAGGGAATCAAACCCGGTTCCTCCAGATTAGATACACGAGCTCTTAACCTCCTACGCCACTGGATTTGTTTGTTTGACTGTCAGTCTCTCACACTGAGATTCGAGGCAGATTATGGGATATAGAACACCGTCAGTATAAGACGGTTTGTTGAATAGTGCAGTCTTAGAAGAAGAGTTTGGATTTATATCCCCCCTTTCTCTCCTGCAGGAGACTCAAAGGGGCTGACAACCTCCTTGCCCTTCCCCCCTCACAACAAACACCCTGTGAGGTAGGTGGGGCTGAGAGAGCTCCAAGAAGCTGTGACTAGCCCAAGGTCACCCAGCTGGCGTGTGTGGGAGTGCACAGGCTAATCTGAATTCCCCAGAGAAGCCTCCACAGCTCAGGCGGCAGAGCGGGGAATCAAACCCGGTTCCTCCAGATTAGATACACGAGCTCTTAACCTCCTATGCCACTGCTGCTCCCTGGGGAGAAAAGGACAGCCGCTCCAGCCTCCCTCGCCTGCAGGAACTTCTAAAATAAATCTCTTGAGGAGCGTGGAGCTGAGTCCCCTCAGCCGCAGCCTGCCTGGTTAGGAGAGACAGACAGAGACCAGTACCCCACCCCCCCCAAGTCTTCAGCCCAGCTCCTCCCCTCCTGACACCCTGAGGCCATGAAGGGACCTACCAGGAAAGGCCTGTCCAACATCTGGAGCTGCAGGTAGCATTTGCTGGGCGAATACCAGCTGCTGATGGACAGGTAGTTGGGCAGGTAATGGTCCCCCACAGGCTTGCCGTCAGTGGCAGTAACTTTAGTCTGGAAAAGGGGAGGGAGGCGCAAAGCACAGGTGTACACAACATAACACAAGCCTTTATTGGCATATAAAACAGGACAAAATTTTAAAACAAAACAAGGTTAAGAAATACAGTTAAAATTGCTAAAATTACTAATTTCCAGTATGAAATATTTGCAACACTTTCACAAAAGAGCACATCAGAGCTGTTCAGGAGACTGGGTATCTTATAACACTCCTGCCACTGAGAACATTGCAAGAAAATGGGATTCATGTATTTCATGCGTATCTTATTGTATTTAGGGCATAGAAACAGAGAATGGTCAAGTGTTTCAACCGTAGTCATATCACATGAACAAACTCTTTTAGAACGTTCCATATTCTTAAATCTTCCCTCCAGCAGAGCGAAGCACAGGTGTAAAGCACAACCCACCTGCCCAGAGGAGACACCTCCCACCTTGACCCCTGTGACTGCCACGGGCCCTGTCCGATGGCAGGGAAAAGGGATCTACACACCCACAGCCAACCGGAACCGAAGGGGTTGACAGTCCTGCTCATCTCCCTGAGGGCCTTCACTTACTTCCAGCCAGATGAATTGGGCAGCTGCGGGGATGGACGGGATTTCAAACAGCACCAGGCCCCCGCGAGAGGTCAGCTCACTTGTATAAATGTTGTCCTTTGGCATGAGCTCTGCTTTGACCTGGACCGTGACCCTGTCTGCTGGGCTCCCGTCGGGATATGTGACTTCCACCTGAAGAAAAGGGACCGGTTAATATTGCAGTGGGGGGTGGGGGGGAGTTCTGGGGAGCATTAGCAGGGATGGATGTAAAGTGATGCAAAGTGATGCACATAGGGGCAAAAAATCCAAACTTCACATACACGCTACAGGGGTCAGTGCTATCAGTCACAGACCAGGAAAGGGATTTGGGCGTCTTAGGGGTGGGTAGCGTGGTGGCCAAGTTTGCAGATGATACCAAATTATGTAGGGTGGTGAGAACCGCAAAGGATTGCGAAGAGCTCCAAGCGGACCTTGATAAATTAGGTGAGTGGGCAAAGAAATGGCAAATGCAGTTCAATGTAGCAAAATCTAAAGTGATGTACATGGGGCAAAAAATCCAAACTTCACATACACGCTACAGGGGTTAGTGCTATCAGTCACAGACCAGGAAAGAGATTTGGGCGTCTTAGTGGATAGCTCCATGGGAATGTCAACTCAATGCCTGGCAGCTGTGAAAAAGGCAAACTCTATGCTGGGGATAATTAGGAAAGGAATTGAGAATAAAACTGCAAAGATTGTCATGCCCTTATGTAAAGCCGTGGTGCGACCGCACTTGGAGTACTGTGTTCAGTTCTGGTCGCCGCATCTCAAAAAGGATATCGAAGAAGAGAGATAGAAAAAAGAGAAAGTGCAGAGAAGGGCAACTTGAGGATGATTTGAGGGGATTGGAGCACCTTCCTTTATGAGGAGAGGCTGCAAGCGTTGGGGACTCTTTTAGTTTGGAGAGGAGAGACGCCTTGAGGGGATATGATTGAAGTCTATAAAATTATGCATGGGAGTAGAAAATGCTGACAGAGAGACATTTCTCTCTCTCTCACAATATGCACTAGGAGAACCAGGGGCATTCATTGAAAATGCTGGGGGGAAGAATGAGGACTAATAAAAGGAAACACTTCTTCATGCAACGTGTGATTGGTGTTTGGAATATGCTGCCACAGGAGGTGGTGATGGCCACTCACCTGGATAGCTTTAAAAGGGGCTTGGACAGATTTATGGAGGAGAAGTCGATTTATGGCTACCAATCTTGATCCTCTTTGATCTGAGATTGCAAATGCCTTAACAGACCAGGTGCTCGGGAGAAGCAGCAGCAGCAGAAGGCCATTGCTTTCACATCCTGCATGTGAGCTCCCAAAGGCACCTGGTGGGCCACTGCGAGTAGCAGAGAGCTGGACTAGATGGACTCTGGTCTGACCCAGCTGGCTTGTTCTTATGTTCTTATGGACTGTGGCATGAGCAGGCTGGGAGCATGGATCCAAGATGGACTGCCAGTGGGGTGAAGGTGCCATTAAAGCAACGTGACCAGACACATCCAGGCTCAGACCTCTCACTCTGCCACCAAACTCACTGGTTTAACAGACCAGGTGCTCAGGAGCAGCAGCAGCAGCAGCAGAAGGCCATTGCTTTCACCTCCTGCCTGTGAGCTCCCCAAGGCACCTGGTGGGCCACTGCGAGTAGCAGAGAGCTGGACTAGATGGACTCTGGTCTGATCCAGCTGGCTTGTTCTTATGTTCTTATGTTCTTATGTTCTTATGGGTGCCCAGTCAATTTCACTTCGCCTTGCCTGCTATACAGGGCTCTTTTGAGGACAGAATGGAAGGTGGGGGGGATGCCCTGATCTCCTTGGAGCAAAGGCCAAATTAAAACCCTCCTGCATGAAACAGTGTGTGTCCCTGGCAAATGCCAGGCCCGGCCTTCAACTGCACACAGGGTTCTCTCAGGCAGAAAACAGTTTGCTCCCTTCTGCCCCGCACACTGAATGGGCTGCCTGATCTTTAGGGTAGGGAAGCGGAATTAGGGGGGAAAAAAACATAGGAAAACAGCCGGAAGGGACGTCCAAGTCCTATCCTAATCCAATCCCCTGCACAATGCAAAAACAAGATCAATCACAACTACCTCCCCACATTTCGCCCATGACCCCTGCTCTATACCCAGTTGCAATAGGAGAGACCAACGCTCTGCCCTGCACACGCTCAGATGCTCTTCACCCAAATCTGTTTTCAGAATCCCAGAGAGCATAGCCCCGCTTCCCTGCAGGCTACCCACCGCGCCCAGCCCCCTCACCTTCCCCCTGTAGGGCAGGCCTGGTTTGAACTGCTTGCGGGTGTCCTTGCTGTATCTGATGTCCACCAGCTGCTTCTGGACAGGGGTGGAGTCATCAAAGGTCACTTGCTTGTTCCCGTCGGCAGCCGTCACCATGGCCCAGATGCTGACAACACCTCTGAAGTGCTCTGGGATGTCCACGGGCACCATGTCGCCCACACACACGTCAAAATGTGCAGTGCCGTCTATCTGCCAATGGTGCCACAGAAAGAGACTTAAGGAGAATCTAGTAATCAAAATCACACAACAACTCTCACTGAACAGCAATGGACTTAAGAAGAAGAAGAAGAAGAAGAAGAAGAAGAAGAAGAAGAAGAAGAAGAAGAAGAAGAAGAAGAAGAAGAAGAAGAAGAGGAGGAGGAGGAGGAGGAGGAGGAGGAGGAGGAAGAGGAGGAGGAGGAGGAGGAGGGGGAGTAGTAGTAGTTTGGATTTATATCCTTCCTTTCTCTCCTGCAATCTCCTTTCCCTTCACCATCACAACAAACACCCTGTGAGGTGGGTGGGGCTGAGAGAGCTCCAAAAAGCTGTGACTAGCCCAAGGTCACCC